>NC_044032.1:604626701-604973497 GCF_901765095.1 Microcaecilia unicolor
GATCGTCGACTGAGAGCCTGAACAAGTCCGCATACCAGGGACGTCTGGGCCAATCCGGACCCACCAGGATTACCCTGCCGGGATGCTTTGCCACCCGGTCTAGCACCCTGCCCAACATGGGCCAGGGCGGGAACACATAGAGGAGCTCTTGTGTCGGCCACTGTTGGAGAAGAGCATCTACTCCCAGGGATCGAGGGTCCCGTCCTCTGCTGAAAAAGCGCGGCACTTGGCCATTGGCCGATGACGCCATCAGATCTAGGCTCGGCTGGCCCCAGCGCTTCGTGATGTCCAAGAACGCCTGAGCAGATAGTTGCCACTCTCCGGGCTCCAAGGTATGGCGACTGAGAAAGTCCGCCTTGACATTCATGACTCCGGCAATGTGGGCCGCTGAAAGCTGCTCCAGGTTCGCTTCCGCCCACTGGCAAAGACTCATAGCCTCCTTGGCTAGAGGGGCGCTCTGGTACCTCCCTGGCGGTTGATATAGGCCACAGCCATGGCATTGTCCGACAGGACCCGTACAGGCTTCACCACCAGTACCGGGATGAACTCCAATAACACCAACCGAATGGCTCTGAGTTCCAGGAGGTTGATAGACCACTTGCCTCTGCAGGAGACTAGAGCCCCTGCGCTGTCCTTCCCAAGCAGTGGGCTCCCCAGCCTATCAAAGAGGCGTCTGTCGTGACGACAATCCACTCCGGGGTCACCAGAGGCAATCCTGCAGACAACTTGTCTGTCTGCGTCCACCAGCTCAGCGCCTTGCGCACTGCTGGGTCCACGGGAAGGCGCACAGCATAATCCTCCGACATCGGAGTCCAGCGCAGCAGCAGAGAAAGCTGTAGTGGTCTCATATGAGCCCTGGCCCAGGGCACTACTTCCATCGTGGCCGTCATAGAGCCCAACAGCTGCACGTAGTCCCAAGCCCGAATAGGAGAGGCTACTAGGAACTAGTCCACCTGAGCCTGAAGCTTGACAATCCGATTGTCTGGCAGGAACACTCTGCCCACTTGGGTGTCGAATCGAACTCCCAGATACACCAGGGACTGAGTCGGGCGCAGCTGGCTCTTCTTCCAGTTGATGATCCATCCCAGGGAGCTCAAAAGAGCAACTACCCGGTCCATAGCTTTGCCGCACTCTGCATAAGAGGGGGCTCGGATCAACCAGTCGTCCAGATAAGGATGGACTTGTACTCCTTCCTTTAGCAGGAAGGCCGCTATGACCCCCATTACTTTGGAAAAGGTCCGCGGAGCAGTAGCCAACCCGAAAGGGAGGGCTCTGAACTGGAAGTGTCGTCTCAGGACTGTAAAACGCAGAAAGCGTTGGAGAGGAGGCCAGATGGGAATATGCAGGTACGCTTCCTTGATGTCCAAGGAAGCCAAGAACTCTCCTGCCTTCACTGCCGCTATAACAGAGCGGAGAGTCTCCATGCGAAAGTGCCTCACTTTCCAGGCCCGATTGACCCCTTTGAGGTCGAGGATAGGCCGGACAGAACCTCCTTTCTTTGGAACCACAAAGGAAATGGAGTAACGTCCCTTGCCAATCTGATTTTTTGGCACCGGAACGACCGCACCCAGGCGGATCAGGTTGTCCAAGGTCTGCTGCACTACCACAGCTTGACCGGAGACTTGCAGGGAGAGAGTACAAACCCGTCTCTTAAGGGTTGGCAGAACTCTAGCTTGTAGCCGTCTCTGATGACTTCCAGCACCCACGCGTCTGAAGTTATAGTGGTCCACTCGCCCAGAAACGAGGACAGCCGTCCTCCAATCTGCACTGGGGCGTGGACCAAGGCCCCGTCATTGGGTACGAGACCCTGGGGGAGGACCGGAGGGAGCACCTCCGGGACGGCGGTCTCTGCGAAAGGAATGCTGCTTGGGGGAGAAATTCCTCTTGAAGGAAGAGGGGGCAGAGGAACCCGACTTGCCCGGGCGGTATGGAGGTATCGGGACGAGTACTAACCCGAGCCCTGACCTCTGGTAATTTCTTGCCCTTAGACGTGCCGAGATCGGTCACGATTTTGTCCAGCTCGACCCCAAAGAGCAGCTTGCCTTTAAAAGGCAATCTAGCCAGGCGGGATTTAGAGGCGTGGTCAGCAGACCAATGTTTCAGCCAAAGCCACCGCCGCGCAGAGACTGTCTGAGCCATGCCTTTAGCTGAGGCTCTCCAGACATCATACAGCAAGTCTGCCAAATAGGCTAAGCCCGATTCCAGGGCCGGCCAATCAGCCCTCAAGGAATGATCCGAGGGGGAAGCCCGCTGCACCATAGTCCGGCACGCCCTGGCCACATAGGAGCCGCAAACTGAGGCCTGCAAACTTAAAGCAGCTGCCTCCAAGGACGACCTTAAGGCCGCCTCCAATCTTCTGTCTTGGGCGTCCTTTAGGGCCGTGCCACCTTCCACCGGCAACGCCGTTTTCTTAGTCACCGCAGTGATTAAAGAATCCACGGTAGGCCACAGATAGGCCTCACGTTCACTCACAGCCAAAGGATAGAGGCGGGACATAGCCCTAGCCACTTTAAGGCTCGTTTCCGGGACATCCCATTGAGCCGCAATTAAGGTGTGCATGGCATCATGCACGTGGAAGGTTCTAGGCGGGCGCTTCGTCCCCAGCATAATGGCAGAGCCAACAGGGGCTGAGGGAGAGACGTCCTCCGGAGAGGAAATCTTCAAAGTGTCCATGGCCTGTAACAACAGGTTGGGCAAATCCTCTGGGCTAAAAAGCCGCGCTGCAGAGGGGTCATCCGCTCCATCCGAGCGGGGATCTATCTCCTCCAAGGAATCCGCAAAGGATCGTTGGGAGACCTCAGACACGCTGCCCTCATCTACATCGGAGGAGACAAAAGTCCTCCAAGGCCTGGAAATCAACCCGAGGGCGTTTACCTCTGGGAACCTCAACCTCTTTATCAGAAGAGGGAGCAGGGGCAGCGTTTTGCATGAGGAAAGCCTGATGCAGCAGCAAAACAAACTCGGGGGAGAAACCCCCCAGACTGTGCACTTCCGCAGCCTGGGCAACAGCCCTAGACGCACTCTCAACCGGCGCTCGCAATAGCGGGGGAGAGACATGCTGCGCATCCAAAATGGCGTCCGGCGCGAAACTCCGTGAAGGAGCCGCGCGGGAAGAACGGCGCTTAACTTTAGCCGCTTTTGTGCCGTCGCCCAAATTAAGGGCGTTCATGGCATTAATGTCTCCAACCTCAAGGGCGGCCCCGAAGAAGCCGTCCGAGCCGCGTGGCCGGCCAAGATGGCGGAGGCGAGGAGCGGGGGTTGGGCGTTTATGGCGGGAAAAAACCGCCACGCCGGAGGAACGACCGGGACATTCATCGGTCACTAAACTATCACCCATCAAGGGCGAATCAGGTTGTAAAACCCCCGCATCCCCTCTAGAAGCGCTCCAGCGATCCGGGGAGCGACCCTTTGCGCCCTCGCCCTCCGACGCCATTGCCACGAGGAGAAGAATCGGGGAACCCCCTGCCCGCTATAAAAAGGTAAAATTACCTGCTTGCCGCTCCGAGCTATAACGAACTGGTGTCCCAGTGAGTAGCTGCAATGAACGTTTAAAGAAACGTCGAATTAAACGCCTTTAAAGACGTTTAAAAATATATATATTTTTTTTTTTTTTTTTTTTTTTTTTTAAACGGAGCCAGCGGGAGGGGGGAGAAAAGGAGGGACCTGGCACCACCAGGTTTGCACTTGCTCAAAAGAGCCCTCAACCCCAGGCCTCAACAAAACCTAAGGATTAGGCTTGGAGGCCTAGCCAGAGCTGCTGCTGTGTGTGACCACCACCTGCTGAGATAGAGAACATACTGGGGAGTTTCCGGCAGCACATGACCACATATAGGGAGGCAAAAGTTTGCTCTCTATCTCCACCTGCTGGTAGATGGACACAACCCACCAGTCTATGGATTGATCAGCTTGATGATATGGAATGAGATTTTTAAGACTCTCTCCATTCACTTAATGACAAAAATCTGAGAACATAACTCTGTGCTTCCCAAAATACTGGTTTAGACTCCAAATGGAGTTGCATGATCCACATTTTAGATCACAACAGCAACAGAGGAAAAAAACCTCGCCATCAGTCCACAGAGTGATACTATAACTGGATCTGTGCGGGCTTGACTGGAGGTGGGGGATTATAACACCACTGTAGCTGAAGCTACACAAGAACAGCAGCACAGGCAGCAAGGTAGGTCTGGAGGTTGTGTGCTTATTTTTCTCCATTATTGTTTCACAGAAGATCCTGAAAGCATTTGGATTGTGAGAATACTAGCTAACCCCTGATGCAGGCAATACACTGAAACATGGGCTGTGTCAGGTTCTCAATAACTAGACCTTTTTTAACCCTCTTCTTGTGGCTGATTACACTTCTTTGCCTTTCCAGTAAAATAGGGTAACAGCTACAACATTTAGGAAGCAGGGGCGTATCTGCGTGGGGCCTCAGGGGCCTGGGCCCCTGCAGATTTTGCCCTGGACCCCCCTACTGCCATCAACCCTCTCCCGCTGCCGTTGCTTACTTTTGCTGGCGGGGGACCCCAACCCCCGCCAGCCGAGGTCCGCTTCCACCTGCCGCTGCCTTAAAAACTACTTCTTCAGCCGGCGGGGGACCCCAAACCCCCGCCAGCCGCCCCGAGGTGTTTAAAATTCATCTTCGGCCTCCGTGGCCGTGCTGCTGTTGATAGGAGCTGTTGAATCCACTTCGGAGTCTGACGTCGTTGTACGTTGTACGTGCTGCGACGTCAGACTCCGAAGTGGATTCAACAGCTCCTATCAACAGCAGCACGGCCACGGAGGCCGAAGATGAATTTTAAACACCTCGGGGCGGCTGGCGGGGGTTTGGGGTCCCCCGCCGGCTGAAGAAGTAGTTTTTAAGGCAGCGGCAGGTGGAAGCGGACCTCGGCTGGCGGGGGTTGGGGCCCCCCACCAGCAAAGGTAAGCAACGGCAGCGGGGGAGGGTTGGTGGCGGGAGGAGGGTGGAGAGAGTCATTGGTGGCGGTGGGGGCTCTGACAATGGCGGGGGGGGGGGGGGGGTCAGTGGCGGGCTAAAATGTGTCCCCTCCCTCTGGCTCTGGTCTCCCCTACCGCCGGAGTCCAGATATGCCCCTGTTAGGAAGTACTGTTCAAACTGCAAAATCTGGAATCGAGGAACAGAGCAGTGGGCTGAGAACCAGGGAAGCCTGGTTCAAATTCCACTGTGGCTCCTTATGACCCTGGGCAAGTCACTTAACCCTCCACTGCCTCAGATACAAACTTAGATTGTGAGCCACTAAGAACAGGGAAAATACCTCCTTTATTTGAATGTAACTCGCCTTGGAAAAAGGCATGAGCTAAACACAATGAATAAATGTAGTCAGACCACAAGTTCATCTAGCTTAACTTTCCATCTAAGATCACAGAATGCGAGGGTGTACAAAAAGCATCTAAGAAACCAGCATGTGTGGCTGTTCATCCATGACATCTCTTTCCCACTTCCACTAGTCAGGGTTGAACACAGAATGAACGCTTTGGACTGTTAGACAGGCTGACTGATCAGTCCCCCAGAAATCTACCTAATCCTTTTAAGAACTCAGTTTTGCTATTCAACTTCATAGCAACTTGAGACGATGAATTTCACAGGATAACTATATCCAATTTGAATATTACAAAACACAGCGGCTCTCTTGATTCTATAAAGCTTCTAGATTTGACAGTCCCAAACCTCTACTTTTAAGCCTTCACTGGCTACCTATTGAGGCGTGCTCTGTTTTTAAATTAGTCTACTCTGTTTTTGTTTTTTTAATTCTTTATGGTTCTGCTCCACTATATATGCTAAATATGGTACCTTTGATTTAGTTAATTGGCTAGATTTATGTATGCTACTAGCTGAAGACATTATTTCAGTCACCCCACTGGGGGGGGGGGGGGGGGGGTTGTCTATAAATCTGTACTAGAAGCATCCTTCACTTACCAAGCAGCCAAGTGGTGGAATAAACTACGAAAATGTATTAGCCATCTGGTTAACTATAGGATGTTTAGGAAAGATTTGAAAACATGACCGTTTCGGAAGTTTGTTCAGTCAAAGCAGTAGCATGCTGTGGTCCTTGTTTTAATGTTTTTATCTGGATGTTACTGTACAGGGCTACTTCAGTATATTGTTATAATTCTAGGATTATGACCTACTTTTTTTAAATGTGAGCCGCACTGATCTATCAATGGTATATGTGGCATGCAAGTATTAAATATGATGAAAAGTATACCCTTTTTTATTTTAAACTTGTCACCTCATTGGGTGACCCATAGTTCCCTATTTACTTTCCCCACACCTTTCATCAATTTATACCCCTTTCCTTTTTTTATATTTAAGTGACATCATCCCATCAGTAATAATGCTGTGCACTACCATATGGAATCAAGATTCAAATCCACAAACCTGGTTTCTCTTCCCTGCACCAGCCAGAGGATGCTGTCAAGGTGGTGGTCACAACTTTTTCTCTCTCCCCCCCAACCCTCCTGTCAAATCCTGGTCATTGAACAATGGTGCCATCTAGTGTCTATGGTTGGGAAACAGCTGCATCCATCTAGTTTTTAATGGAGCTGTATTCTGTGTGGCCTTTTGCCAATGATCAGGGTAAATGGGGAGACAGATGAGGGTTAAAAACTTTAAAAATATGGCGAACTCCCATGGAGATATAAGTGAAGGTTGTAGCTCTGATAAAAGCTAGTTAGAAGCACATGCTGGGCTCCATTCATTCCTCTCCTCCCTCCAAAATATGTATATACCTAAATTAAAGGTATATACCAATATATAGACCAATCCGATCACTCAGTGACCATCTGCCCTTTCGGAAATCACTAAAAACCCATCTGTTCAGGCAAGCCTACCCAAACGATCCAGATTAATTCCCACAAACCCATCTATTCATCACATATCCAGGAGACAATGACAACGACCTAGACTACATCTCCCCCCCTCATTTTCCCCTGCTTATCCCCTGTTCTATCCCCTTTCACCTTATCGACCGCTCCCCCAATGCTCACCTACCCTTACTCACACCTCTCCTATTCCCTTCACTCTTGCCCACTCCCCTACGCCTCATCTACCCTCCAATTGCTCACATACCCTTGCTCATACTTCTCCTACTCCCCTCATCCCTGCATTCCTATTTCTTTTATTACTCCGATAATACTCTACTTATTTCTCTCCACCAATACTTTGTAATCCCAATTACTATGTAAGCCGCACTGAACCTGCTTTGAGTGGGAAAGCGCGGGGTACAAATGTAATAAATAAATAAATAAATAAAACGTCATGTCATCATACTCACCCCAGCACAACTCCCAGCTCCTTCACATGAACTCTGGTATGTCCTCTCAGGTATTCTGAGAGCATTTTGCTTTTGAAGTACATCTCCTGAAGTCTGTCCTCGAGATGCATGATGCACTGTAGGAAAAAAAAAAAAAGAAAAAGAAAAACGGAAGCAGGACAGGTGAGTATGAAATTGCAAGAACTTTTTGCAGAACATAAGACCAGATAACATTACATTACATTTTGGCTTATATCCCACTAACACCTTTTCAGTTCTAAGCGGTTTGCAAACTTCTTATAGGGATTTAGAGATCAGAACATTCCTCAGAGTTACAATGGTTGCTTCTGAGATTTGTATTATAGTTGGATTTCTACCTATTTCTTAAACAAGAAAGTTTTTATCTTCTTTCGGGACATGAGATGATTGTGTAGGAGAATACATTCCAGCAATGTCTTTCCCAGCTCTGCTGGACATTCAAGTGAGGTAACTTCATTGAGAGATGCAGCCAGATACTATTTGCCCCCTTTTGGATTGTACTGGGATGTACCCAGTGAATATCAGCTGAGGTCAGAGCATGTGACCCTATAATCTTTGGACATAAGTTGTGCTGTCAAATAGATAGGGATGCTAACAGCTGTATGGGATACTATAGCCACAACTAACAGAACATAAGCATGCCAGTTTCCCAATCTATTTCCTCAATTCAAGCAAGCCATAAAAAGCATACCTGCTGAAAAAAACAGGAAGAAAAATTAGAAGAAAACAAAGAGAAATTAAATCCATGGCACCCATCTCAGTTTGCTCCAATACTACTACTACTTATTTCTATAGCGCTACAATCCCTAAATGTGCTCACTTCCACTCTTAGCATTTAAGATTTTTATTCTGTTAGCCACAGTTCCACAGATTATGATAACAAATTATTATAAAGGTTAACAAAACAGTTCTAAAGAAGACTGTATCCTAAGAAAGTCAACAACAAAAAAATACCCTTTTCTTCATGCCACTTTTTTCAAATGGCTAGCAAACATTGCACCAAACCAGACCTGGCTACAACTGGGCACTAGACATTTGATACAAATGCCACCAATTGTCCAAAATCCCACAGGTCTGCCAACAAAAGGTAAAATTAGTTCTTACCTGATCATTTTCTTTCCATTAGTCCCAACAGATCAATCCAGAGACTTGTGGGTTATGTCCCTCTACCAGCAGGTGGAGATAGAGAGAACTTCAGAGGTTTACTATATGTGGTCATGTGCAGTCACCTTAACTTCAGTACTTCGATACCAAAGCAATGGAAGACGAAAGAGGAAGTCCTCTCCTTCTTGCATAAAGCCCATGTAGGCTCCTCAACCGCTCCTGCGGGAGGGTAACAAAAGGTTTCCTTTATGTTTTGATTTGCCTTTTTTTTTTTGTAGCCAAAAAACAAATGAAGGAATCTGATGAAACTGAGGCAACTAGAAGAAAACACTCAACCCAGATCAATAAAGGGCGGGCCTCTGGATTGATCTGTTGGGACTAATGGAAAGAAAATTATCAGGTAAGAACTAATTTTACCTTCCATAGTGTCCCACAGATCAATCCAGAGACTTGTGGGATGTACTAAAGCAGTCCTCAAGTGGGGCGGGGTACTACAACCTCAGCAGACTGGAGCAATGATACACAGGCCATGGTTACATATGCTGCCATGTCAAATCTGGAATGCCTAGCGCTGCCACGCCAAGCCTGCAAAGCCTGGCAAGGGAAGGATAGCAGATCAAGTAGGCGATCTGCAAAAGCCATCCACGGCAGGACAGAGGACCAAGTGGTCGAACTACAAAGGGCAGTCACGGAAGCGGAAGTCAACTGTGCTCTGGAAGAAAGAGCTGCCACCAACAACAGGAGAGACTGTCCCATACAGAGGCCAGTTAAAGAAATTGCCTCTCTCAGCCAATGGCCACTGCAGCTCTTGAAGCCAGATCCCCTTTCTTGTGACCAGCCAGAAGACAACATGAGGGTAGGCTGGGAGGCATTTATGCTCAGCAGGTCAGGAATCTGATGATCCTACCTCAGTGTAGGTGTTTCATAAGGAGTTGCCACCTTCCTATATACCTAAGGCTCTCCACGTTCTGAATTTGTCTGCTTCTGATCCTGCCACCACTACATCTGCTAATCCGCTACAGTCTTTAGCAGTGCATAAGGCTATGTAGGAAGTCACTGCTCAGTGGGTCATCGCAGGCACTGCCCCACTATGCAAAGACGTAGCTAGGTGAGCTGCAAGGGGAGCAGCTGCTCCCCTAAAAGGATTTTGAATAAAATGGCACTTATGCGATACAGCTCTTCAGCTTCACACTGACGCCTATTCTACAAAAGGTCTGCTCCTCTTGACATCAAAACCGCTACGAGCCTGACCCGACTGAAAAGAACTTGTAGACATGTCCTTAGGAAGATGCTGAGACTATAAGTCATCCAGGTCTTCAACCAACTTCATGGAGTCCTCAAACAATAGTTGCCATGAAAAGTGAGCTGAACCAGCCATCGTTAGAAGCTGCATTCACCACCCAGCAGAGCAACCACATCAAATAAAAGGCTGTGACCGTCAAAAACGTCTGACGCCCGAAACAAATCATAGAAGAAAACTGGCCTCGACTCTACTTCTGGCAAGTGAGGAGGTGGTTGACTGTCTGCCTTCTGGAAGGGATCCGAAATCTGTTGTCACCAGCTACTCCACACCCTAGCAGCCTACAAGCTGCAGATAGCCACCTCCAGGGAGAGAGAACTGAAAGCTGAGTTGAAATCACCCATTGAGACGAAGTTGGCTTGAAGGGAACCATACAGATGGGGACCAAAGCAGAGAAGGAACCCCGAAGTGGTCTGATATGGACTCAGGCCCATGGGGGAATGGTCCAAGGAACCTTGTGCCCATAACTTGAACCTATTCCCATATCCTGGACCTGGTAGGGAAATATAAAAGTAAAACCTGACTTGGGTTGGCATCTGTTGCTGAGGAGCAAAAGAAAGGACTTCCCAAGCCTATATGGAACAGCACGCCCCAATAAGCCAAGATTTGTAAGGGAAACAGCTAACTCTTGGTGACACTGATTACCAATCCTACGAACTGAAGACGAGTAGGTATCTTGGATGACGTTTGCAGAGTCTCTTGATAAAGAGAGCCGCAAATCATCCAGTCACGAGGTATGGATGAAACTGCAATCCACCCACATGAAGGAAAGCTGCCACTACCACCATGACCTTGCAAAAATGTCCTCAGCAACATGGAAAGGCTGAATGACATGGTCATAAATCGCTAAGCTCCCTCTGCAGCAAGGAGCACTGGGAATATTAAAGTAAGTTTCCTTGAGGTCCAGGGAGGCTAGAAACTCTCCTCACCAGAGAGAACTATTACACACTGCAAGCTTCCCATTGTGAAAAGTTGAACCGTAAACACCCTAGACTCTTATGATGTCCAAACTCTGCTGGAAGGAAGCTCCCTGGTTGGAACTACAAAGCAAAGGAAACAACTTCCCATTCCCCAATTGCAACTGGGGACAGACTCGACTGTGCCTAAAGGAAGAAACGTTGGCAAGGTGGCAAGAACTGCCCGACGGTGTTTGAGCTTATATGATAGACTCAAGGAAAAATATGTAGTGAAGTCCAGGTTGTAACTGTGCGATAGAAAAACTAAGACACATCTCCTCAGCTCGTAATCTTGGGGGGGGGGGGGGGGGGGGGGGGTCATCTTTGACTCCTCTCTCTCCTTCTCTGCTCACATTCAGCAGATTGCCAAAACCTGTCGTTTCTCTCTCTATAACATCAGCAAAATCCGTCCCTTCATCTCTGAGTACTCTACCAGAACCCTTATCCACACTCTTATTTATTTATTGCACTTGTATTCCATATTTTCCCACCTCTTTGCAGGCACAATGTGGCTTACAAAACATCATGGATAATGGAAACGAGAAGAGAATAGACATTTGGTATTACAGAAGGATGCTGGATTGCATGGTAATGGAATATATGATAGTAATATAATAGAAGGCATTACTAACATTTCTGGATATATGTATGCGTTTCACATGATTTGATCTTTGTGGTATATCTTGTCGAAGAGATGGGTCTTTAGTAGTTTATGGAAGTAGGTCGCTTTTAGGTTGCGTGGTTATTGCAACCTGCTTCTCACCGGCCTCCCTCTTAGCCATCTCTCTCCTCTTCAATCAGTCCAAAACTCTGCTGCGCGACTCATTTTCCGCCAAAGTCACTATGCTCACATTAGCCCTCTCCTTAAGTCACTCCACTGGCTCCCTATCCGTTTCCGTATTCAATTCAAACTTCTCTTATTGACTTATAAGTGCATTCACTCTGCCGCTCTCCAATACCTCTCCACTCTTGTCTCTCCCTACACCCCCCCTCGGGTACTCCGTTCTGTAGATAAATCTCTCTTATCTGTCCCCTTCTCCTCTACTGCTAATTCCAGACTCCGTTCCTTTTATCTTGCTGCACCTCACGCCTGGGATAGACTTCCCGAGCCTGTACGTCTAGCCCCGTCTTTGGCCGTTTTCAAGTCTAAACTTAAAGCCCACCTCTTTACTACTGCTTTTGACTCCTAACCACTACTCACTTGCCTTGTCCTTTTATCCTCCTCTTTATTCCCTTTCACTTAATTGTTCTGTCTACCTGTCTTATCTAGACTGTAAGCTCTTTGAGCAGAGACTGTCTTGTTTGTGTATGGTGTACAGAGCTGCGTATACCTTGTAGCGCTAAAGAAATGATAAGTAGTAGTAGTAGGTAATCTTGGTCCACTCCTCCTGAAACCAGTACAGGAGTCCTGCCTGAGGAGTGAACAGACTCCATCATTGGAAGATGCAGCAGGCATAGGTTGACCTGGAGTTGAAACAGAGCTCATCCTACCAGCAGCCAGGTGGCTTGTCGTAGAAGTTGAAACCCTGAAAGTGGTTTTCCTGGCCCCACAAAACCTACAACAAAACCAAGCGGATTAAAAATCATCCTTAAACGCGTCCCCTGGCAATCTCCGAGACTTGGAAGTCCCTCAGGTCTTTACTAAACTGCCCTAGATCTTCTCCAGTCCCAAGATTACTTCCAAAAGGCAGGTTGCCAAATGTGACTTGGAAGCCACATCAGTGGTCTAATGCCTAAACCAGTGCTAACTTCTTGCAGACAGGGACAATAACTGGCTGGTGTGACTGTGCACTATAACTGCTGCGCATTGGAGCCTACAAGTGTGGCTGAGAACCAGAGACAGAAGGTGTAGCAGAATATGGCTGTTGCACCATTGCGCACTACAGATAGCAAGCTGCAGTGGGTTGTGAAGCAGCACCCCTTGAGCTCTGTGCTTACTCTCAGCTGATTGCAACAACTATTAAGCTACCTCTACACTGAAGTAGTTCCTGGATCTCTCCTCATGAAATTTAGGTACCCCATACCATGAAAAGATGCCAAAAATACCATAGAAGCAATTAGAGGTACCTGGTACGCTGCAGATACCGGGGTAGCTGAGGCTAGGATGCAAAGGTGTGGCCAGTATCAGTGTGCAAAAAGAGAGAGAGAAGGGCAGTCTTTAGTACAGTAGAGTTCTGATCAGGGGCGTATCTGCGTGGGGCCACAGGGGCCTGGGCCCCCGCAGATTTCGCCCTGGCCCCCCTCCCCACCGTCAACTCTCCCCCGCTGCTTACTTTTGCTGGCGGCCACCAGCCGAGGTCCAACCCGAAGTCTTCATATTTCGTCTTCCTCCGACTCCTCCGTGGCCATGCTGTAAGTAACGCTGCTGATTCGTTGAATCCAGTTCGGAGTCTGACGTGCTCCCCTCCATTAATGATGTACACACACCCTGAACCTCCTCAAGGAGGGCTCAGAAATATTCTTAGTGTAAATCACCTAGTGAAGTACAGGCATCTCTACCAGAAGACTTTCAGATAGTCAGTACTTTCCAAGTTGCAGCTTAAGGCTCTCGCTGCCGCAGAACAGCTGCAGGGGACTAATAGGTCTCCGACCTCGCCCCTGGAAAGTTGCGGGAGACTCAAAGCTGTGGGAGACCCGAGGACTCCCACAGAAGTCTGCAAACCACCCCAGACCTCCTTTCTTAGAAGCCCTTAAATATCAAATATGAAGAAACTGGGAGTGATCCTCCTCCCCAGTTCCCCAGTCACATTTCTGAAAAGCCTACATATAAAACTGCCTGAATCACAAGCAAATCAGGCCCCAGGGGAGCGCTGGGGCTTCAGCATTGCCATGTGGAGTAGCAATAAAGATGGCACCCTCAATCCTCACTGCCCTGCGCCCACCAAAATGAGCCGGGAGGGAAGGAGCACCCCACTCCACGGAGTTGGGCTGTACAGTGGATCTCCAGCAAGGGAAACTGCAGCAGCCCAGTGGCTCCCACACTGGGAGCCGCTTTTGCTCTGCCCCACCGGCGCAGATAGGATAATGACTACTCACCCCCTCGGGAATCGCTGTCGCATGCCAAGTCGATCCTCACACCATTCAGCTGGTACTGCAAACCGGCATGAGCTTGCCGTGCTGGACAAATCAAACTGAGAAGATTTTTTTTTAAGGCAGGAGAGGACGTCGGAGCAAAAGAAACCTCAGACTCCTTTTAAAGTCAGGAGAGTGAACCACAAACCCCAGTCAGGCAGAGAGGAGGGGTTGATGGGGGAGGAAGAGAGAGACCTGGCACCACCAGGTGTGCACCCAAGTCCCAAGACCTGGACACTTCAGACTCCAGAAGCTCGACTAGACCCAGTGGACCAGGCAAGGAGCCAATCAATCCACAGCTGCACAGATATGACCATCCACCTGCTAGATAGAGAGAATACTGAAGTTAAGGGTGACTGCACATGACCACATATAGTAAACCTCTGAAGTTCTCTCTATCTCCACCTGTAGGTAGAGGGACATAACCCACAAGTCTCTGGATTGATCTGTGGGACGCTAGGGAACAGGCCTCTACCCTTTGCAAGGGGGTGTATTAGGAGGAAAGTGTCTACCAGGAGGCACATCACAAACACTGGTACGCTGAGCCCTTGGGCAAGTGATTTCACCTTCCAAACTTAAGGCCTTGTTTACTAAGCATTTTTCCCACATACACTAAATGGGAGAAAACCTATAACAAACAGATGGGAAATATCTACTTGTACATGAAATGCAACAAGCCTCGAGCTTGGGTTTGAAAGGGGCAAGTAATCAAATCTAAAATTCCAGTCAGTCCCTGAAGCAATTCTTCAAACCTCAACTGGTATCCATATGCAGAGCCCTTGCTCCAGTTCCTTCTGAGCAGTGCAGGGAGCGACTACGAGTCTGGATATCTTTCAGTCTATGACAGGAGTCTACCATATCATGCAATGCACACGTCATTCACAATTTTAATATTGTAGGTTCTGATACAATAATACAATACTGATCAACGACTTCACACTGAAGTATATTCTGAATCCACAGACGTGCCCCCCCCCCCCACCACACCAACATGCAAAAAAAAAAATTCTGATTCTAGGATCATCTCAGTAATAGCAATATAAACCTCTCTAGTGTACTGTGAAATACAAGATACGAAATTCACTCAGGAACTACAGAATAAGTCTACCATACCACAACAGCAGTAACTCCTAGAATTCACACAAGGACCTTACCTAGGAGAAGGCAGCACTGCAGATATTGCAGGAGGCCCTAGAACATCAACACATCTATTGGGAAAAATGAACAAGCTGGACTACTACAGATCCCTACACAGAAACAAGGCCAGAGTTTGAGATGCAAGGGCTGAGGGCACACATTTGAGGGGAGCAGTAACATCAAATGTCTTTCAGCACTGGGCAGGGTTGGGGATCCCTATGACATGAGGCATAAAACAGATCCTAAATACAGAATAAATGATCAGAAACTAAAAACAGATCAAAACAAAAATGAAAAACCAAAAGCCAAACTCTGCATGTAACTTTTTTTTTTTTTTCTTAAAAAAATTTTAACAGCCAAGTATGTTTGGTCACTGCTTCTTTGTTCATTACTTCATTCAGTTCATTCTAGATGGCTTTCTCCGATTTTAAATTCTTTTCGCCCTTTGGTCCTTCTTCCCCCATACTATCCAAGTTTCCTGTATTTTGACGGACTTGACTTCAACATATCACCTTCAATAAGCCTTCCCCAAATTAATCTTTTCTTCTTTGCTCTACTCTAATTCCCTCGTCAAAGGCAGGGGGTGGGAATGACCAATACGATGAACCAGGATGAAAGCATAAGTCATTTATTAAGTATATAAGTATATGCAATGACACTTGTTTGGAGACAGCACATATGAATACAGAACAGCTGACTGAAGATGGACTCAACATGGTCCGTGTTTCGGCCTAAATGCCTTCATCAGGAGTCCAGTTTCTCCACAACCACATCATGATTTTGCAGCATTGGTGAATACTGCTAGAACAACTTCAAACCAAGTCTACAGCATCTTATGCTTAATGAAGGTCTTGTGCTTTCATCCTGCTTCATTGAGTTGGTCATTTCCACCCCTAATCTTTGATCTGGTTTGGACTCTGTGGGAGTGTTTGGTTCCCTGCACCCCTTTTTCTGGGCTTCTCTAATTCTCTGCCAGTGCTCTCTCCCTGCTCTTCGCTTATCTCTACATAACTCACTAACCCAGGCTCATCCATGGAAGAGCTAACCTAGTGCTTACAGCAAGTCACTTAACTCTCCCATTGCCTCAAGTACAAACTGAGGAAAGAAAAATACCTACTGTAACCAAATTTAATTCGCTTTAAGCTACTACCACAAACATGAGTTAAGCCCAAATCCCCTTTCCTGCACATTATAAAAGGAGCACACATCTCCTGGACTTAAAGTAATGTACTATGAACTCAGGCAGGTGTCTGAAAAATGTCTTTTTAGTACGCAACATGCACTGCGTCCAGCACAGACTTCTAAGAGTTAACTCACAAAGGCAGCAGGAAGATTGAGCTTGTAAAGCTGTAAGATGGACTGAAGTAAGTTAGACACTTGACTTGAGACCAAAACGTCCTTCCCCAATTTCATGTTATCGGTGATCTTCCTCTGACTTGTAGCCACCTGGACATTCCATTTATCAGTGTCCGCAATGATACAGACAGTTTCTGCAATGGGTTCATCCAGCACCGGACGCTAGAAGGAATAAAAGTGGTCACCCATGGTAAAAGCATGCAGTATACACAGTCAACATTTTACAAATAGTACGCCACATTGACATAGATTCATTAACATGCATTCAGTTCTGGGGGGTGGGGGGGAAATCAAAGATGCGATTAGAATATTTATATGATAACTGGGAGCAGGGAGGATTGGGTCTCCCAAATCTTCGACGGTACAATCAAGCATGTCTACTGAGGCACCTTCGGGATTGGATACTTAATATAGAACAATTTACTCCAGTCAGTTGGGAGCAGGCACTATATCACCCTTGGCATGTAAACTTTCTAATACAGGCCCAATCACAAAGTTTACCGCCAACATGCAAGAAAAGTATTCTGTTACTACTTTTAAGACAGGTCTGGCGCTTTCTTATGACAGTTTGGAATCAAAACCCAAATATTAGCGATCAACTTCCACTCCGGGGGAATGGAGATTTTCCACCTGGACTGGAGGCTGGGTTAATTAAGAGATGGGCAGACATGGGAATCAGCCTAATGGAACACATAGTAAATGAGGAAGGAGGTTTGTATACATTTCAAGACCTAAGGCAGAGACTTTCTCTAACTAACAAAGATCACTTTACATACAGACAATTACATCACTATTGGTACAGCTTAGATCAAGAGGCATTGGGCACAAAATTAGGACAAAAACTCAGAGAATTCTTAAAAGGGGATGCACATGGTCACGTTTCCATATCTAGTTTGCACCGGGCCCTGCTGTCGCTCTGTCCGCCCCGAAACTATGGAGCACTCATAGAGGCTTGGAGCAAAGACCTGGGATATGAATTGAAGGGAGTAAATTTTGCAAAATTGATAAAAGATATCCCCAGGCAAGTTAGCGGGGCAGAGCTACAGGATAGCCAGTATAGGATATTACATAGGGGATACATGGCACAAACACAGGCAGCAAGAGCGGGCTGTGCACCGGATGCTCAGTGTGTAAAGTGTAGACAAGGGAGAAATACACTTCTGCATGCATTTTGGAGTTGTATCAAAGTGAAAATATTCTGGAAAAGGATCCATAATTAACTTGAGACTCTCATAGGCCACAGACTAATTCCCTCGTAGAGAGGGGTGTTATTAAACAAAAGGGGGGCCTATGAGCTATCAAACAAGAACATGGATCTATTACTGGGTAAGGCATATGCAGTGGGGAAAAAATGTATACTGAGGCATTGGTTGCAAGAGGAACCACCCACCATCTGGTTTTGGAGGAATAAATTTCATGAGTTGATGTTATGGGAGGCTAGAGCAGCATGCGGCATCCCAAAGAAAAGAAAAGCCTTTATTTCAATTTGGAACAGATATTTACACAGTATCTCACAGAAAGCGAGAAGCGCAGTGCTCAATAATGTGCCCCTATTATAAGAGGAGCACAGTGCCAAAAGAAGCAAGACCAATATTTTACACTCTGGTAGGAATAGCATGTGCAGAAGTAGAGGTAATTAACCATGATGTTTAGAGAACATTTTAAGCGAGTAGAGGGGGAGGGAGGTTGGGGGGGAGGGGGGTATAGGAGTGGGAAGGGTAATGCTCAATGCATAATAGAGGGACATGTGTATTATTAGATAGGAGAACAATCCTTTGAAGGAGCACATTAAGAGGGCCCACCAGTAAATATTGTTGGGATAATACACTGAGTAAAACATGAGTTATAAATATTGGCGTTTCATATAAAAGTTTATTGTTAATAGTTATGCAACTGCACAGTAATTATACATGTACATATTATAGATATAGGAGTAGACAAGAAGGAAGGGATAGGGGAGAAAAGTTTGGAAAACATTGATGTTGGACATTTCAGGTTTAGTAATATGTACTAGACTTTGCTGTTATACGATTTATATTGACTGAGATGGAATTGTATACCATGTGACCTCATCAATAAAAAATTGTTGAAACATAACATGCATTCAGTTCAACAGGACACTTTCAAAACTTTAGTGCATGCTAGTGTGATTTAACACATTAACCCACAAATTAATACATGTCATGTCAATTAGGGGCCCTTTTCTTAAAGGTATTAAGCTCTTAACACAGTGTTAGCACAAGAAAACAGGGCTTGTAAACACATTAAAGCAAATTACAATATTTCGCCTGTTTGCATGGTTAACTCACACGTTACTTATTTTTAAAAAAATATTTTTTGGAGATGGTATTTCATGGATGAAGAATGTACATGAAAGGGTTAACCAGCTAGTGAATTATGGTTATTGCATGCTAACTAGTTAATGCAGAATTAACACAGGAACATTTAGCATCTTCTAAATAGGAAGCAGCAAGTGCTCCCGCATTAAATATGGGAACATACTGCATGACATGCAAACTAAAAAACAAAAAAGTCCAAAAAATGTGCTGCGTTAAATCTGGGCTTAGTGTGTGGGAAAGTTCCGTTAAGCCCAGATTTTAGCTCACTAGTAAAAGGATCTTTTAGTGAGCATTAAGGGGGTCTTTTACTAAAGTTCGTTAAGTTTTTGCACTTAATGTGCCCTAACAGCAGAAATCAGCATTTGGCCAGTAAGGAGTTACACTGGCTTACTCACCATGATTTATAAAGCGCTGAATAAGGAAACATCTCTTGCAATTGCTTTGAAAATTTACCATCTGAATCGCAGTACGAGATCAACTGATAAGTTACTTAACTGATGTATGCTCAATGTAAACCTCCGTAAGTCCTTGAGCCAAAGTCAGACTAACTTACATGCACTGCATGGGCCAGGTCAGCCAGTAAACACTGCTTCAGCTGCTCATCACTGCTTGTTCCATGCAACACGAGATCAGGCATGTACGTGGCACAGTAACCACCGAAGAGGGACTTTCCGAAGTTTTTCACACTGGGACTGCTGATGGTATTAGACCTGAAATGCAAAGCAGCAATCTAAAGAAACACAATTAAACACCCCTTGCCACAAGCCCCATGGTGGGACTGGACAATCAACATGTAATATGTGCAACCCCACCAAGGTAGATTTGGAAGGGCACAGAATAAGCCACTTATCCTACAAAGAGTTTAAAAAAGGGGGGGAGGGGTTGATATTCATTAAAAAAAAAAACCCCAAAGCTTATAAGTTTAGGCTCCTAAATATGTGCCCTATTTGCAGCCCAACTTAGCAGCGTAAGTTTTCAGCTGAAAATTCATCTTACATAAGTACATAAGTATTGCCATACTGGGAAAGACCAAAGGTCCATCAAGCCCAGAATCCTGTTTCCAACACTAGCCAATCCAGGTCACAAATACCTGGCAAGATCCCAAAAAAGGACAAAACATTCTATACTGCTTATCCCAGAAATAGTGGATTTTCCCCAAGTCCATTAAATAATGCTCTATGGACTTTTTCTTTAAGAAGCCGTCCAAACCCTTTTTAAACTCCGCTAAGCTAATCGCCTTTACCACATTCTCTGGCAAAGAATTCCAGAGTTTAATTACAAGTTGAGTGAAGAAAGTTTCTCTGATTTGTTTTAAATTTACTACATTGCAGCTTCATTGCATGCCCCTGATATAAGCACCCTAGTCCTTGTATTTTTGGAAAGCGTAAATAGACGCTTCACATCTACACATTTAACTCCACTCATTATTTTATAGACCTCTATCATATCTCCCCTCAGCCGCCTTTTCTCCAAGCTGAAGAGCCCTAGCCGCTTTAGCCTTTCCTCATAGGGAAGTCGTCCCATCCCCTTTATCATTTTCATTGCCCTTCTCATTCCACTATATCTATTTTTGAGATGCGGTAACCAGAATTGAACACAATATTCGAGATGCGGTCGCACCATGGAGTGATACAAAGGCATTATAACATCCTCATTTTTGTTTTCCATTCCTTTCCTAATAATACCTAACATTCTATTTGCTTTCTTAGCCGCAGCAGCACACTGAGCAGAAGGTTTCAATGTATCAACGACAACATCTAGATCCCTTTCTTGGTCTGACTCCTAATGTGGAACCTTGCATGACGTAGCTATAATTCGGGTTTCTCTTTCCCACATGCATCACTTTGCACTTGCTCACATTAAACGTCATCTGCCATTTAGATGCCCAGTCTCATAAAGTCCTCTTGTAATTTTTCACAATACACCCGAGATTTAACGACTTTGAATAACTTTGTGTCATCAGCAAATTTAGTTACCTCACTAGTTACTCCCATCTCTAGGTCATTTATAAATATGTTAAAAAGCAGCGGTCCTAGCACAGACCCCTGGGGAACCCCACTAACTACCCTTCTCCATTGAGAATACTGACCATTTAACCCTACTCTCTGTTTTATATCTTTTAACCAGTTTTTAATCCACAATAGAACACTACCTCCTATCCCATGACTCTCCAATTTCCTCTGGAGTCTTTCATGAGGTACTTTGTCAAATGCCTTCTGAAAATCCAGATACACAATATCAACTGGCTCACCTTTATCCACAATACTGGACAGGAAGTGGAGAACAGAGGGCCACTGGAACGCAAAGAGGCAGTGCTGGAAAATGAAGAAATGGGG
Organism: Microcaecilia unicolor; assembly: GCF_901765095.1. NCBI lineage: Eukaryota > Metazoa > Chordata > Amphibia > Gymnophiona > Siphonopidae > Microcaecilia > Microcaecilia unicolor. The sequence continues at coordinate 604,647,615 of NC_044032.1, forward strand.
ACACAGGGGCACTACTGAAAAGGGGGGGGGGAGATAGGGGCTCTACTGAAAAGGAGGGGGATAGAGATACAGAGGGGCACTACGGAAAAGGGGAGGAGGTGATAGGGACACAAAGGAGCACCACTGGAAAGGGGAATGGAGATATGGGGACAATGGTGAAAAAGGGGTGAGATGGGGACAAATAGGTAATGCTGGAAAAGGGAGAAGATGGTAACACAGGGGTAGTGCTGGAAAATAGGCGAAGATGGGTACACAGGGCAATGCTAGAAAAAGGGAGAGATGGGGACACCTGGACGGCAGATGCAAGAAAAGGGGGAGATGAGGAGACCAGGTAGGCTTGTGCTGAGTGCAGTGGAGTGGAGGAGTGGCCTAGTGGTTAGGGTGGTGGACTTTGATCCTGGGGAACTGGTTGAAAAATCTCCCTTCTGGAACTGAATCACATGGCAGCTCTATACACAGCTATTTGATAGTGGAGATGTAAAATGCAAGATCAGTGCAAACAGATGTAGAGAAGAAATGGGATGGGGACAAATAGGTAATGCTGGAAAAGGGAGAAGATGGTAACACAGGGGTAGTGCTGGAAAATAGGCGAAGATGGGTACACAGGGCAATGCTAGAAAAAGGGAGAGATGGGGACACCTGGACGGCAGATGCAAGAAAAGGGGGAGATGAGGAGACCAGGTAGGCTTGTGCTGAGTGCAGTGGAGTGGAGGAGTGGCCTAGTGGTTAGGGTGGTGGACTTTGATCCTGGGGAACTGGTTGAAAAATCTCCCTTCTGGAACTGAATCACATGGCAGCTCTATACACAGCTATTTGATAGTGGAGATGTAAAATGCAAGATCAGTGCAAACAGATGTAGAGAAGAAATGGAAAGGCCAACCTGGAAAAGAATTTGTAAGGCTTACTCATGGAAAAAAAGACTGGGACCAGCCAAATTCCCAGACAACAAAGGTAGAAATTTGTATTTAATACTTTGTAAAGACTGAGATGTACCTGCTTCTCACTTCCAATATTTATAGAAAAAATAATATTTTCAAACATGAGTAAAGCCCCCCCTTACATTCCACAACCCCAGTGTATTTTTTTTCTGTGAGTTTTGTATACTCTTCCATGTGAGCCACCTGATGTACAAAGATTCTGACCCATACAGCCTGGAGCACACTACCTCAACCTCCCAGATACACCAGTTTCTGGATCTTACGCCGCTACCATCTATTTCAAACAGAAGCTCTCATTATCAATTACAGAGGAAGAAACGTTATGGGCTATAAAGAACTCATCTTTACGTAAATCTCCAGGCATTGAAGACCTACTTGCTTTTTCAGTCTTAATTACTTTTTGAATATTTATAATTTCACACAAAGTGTAGACTATGTTGAAAAGATCAGTGAAGTAGTATACTATGCCATACTTTGTATTATTTGAATATTTTTACTGCTGTAATTGCCTATTGCTTATGTTTTTATTTATTCTTATTGTACACCACCTTGAGTGAATTCCTTCAAAAATGTGGTAAATAAGTCCTAATAGACAAACAACTATTTTAATGTATTAAAATTGTATTTTTTAATCATCAGAATATGAAAACTGTATGAAGCAGTGCCGTAGCAAGGGCAGCTGACACCCGGGGCGGGTCGCCGCCCCCCCCCCCCCCCAGGTACAGCACGGCGCACCCTCCCCCTCGGCGCGCACTCTTACCACTACCATAGGAAAAGGGGCGGGCGGGAGGACCAGTCCGCCCCGAGTGCACATCGCTGGGAGCTGCGTCGGCTCCTGGTCCCCTGCTCTCTCTGCCCCGGAACAGGAAGTAACCTGTTCCGGGGCAGAGGGAGCAGGGAACCAGCGGAGCCGACACCTCCCCAGCGGCGTGCACCCGGGGCGGACTGCCCCACCACCCCCCACCTTCCTACAGTATGAAGCACTGTACTGTATAGATTCATCAGCTTCCCCTTCGTCATTCTTGTTTTATGGATGCATTAAAAACTTTGGCCATATTGCAAACAAAACGAAGTTATACCGAGACCCATCAGATTTTTTTTCTACAAAGCATTTATTCAGTCAGTACCTCCACTAACAGCATAAATGCTTTTGAATACCAGCCTTGCAGTTTTTACAGGATTTAGGAATTTATAATGTATACTGCTCATTTTAAATTAAAGCCACCACTGCCCAAATCACAGTTTAAATCAGATTATGCATTCCAGATAGGATTATCTGATAAAGTAGGTTAACTAAGAAAATGAATTACCAACAGCTTAAGCATTTAGTATGGAACCCTGAGAAAGTGGAGGCAAACATTTTGAGCACTGGGTTTCTGGGAGGCCTGTAATGAAAAACTGACTTAGCTTATACAAAAATCCCTTTATTTAGGATGTTAACAAAAACAGGGGAGCATGTCCTACTTTGCAGGCAAATTGAAAAGAATAGGGTAGAGCCCTCTATATTATGAAGTCAAATATGTATAACTAATAGCTTGAGGGTCCTCTAAAAGTCTGACTAAATCAGGTTATTGTTATAGGAGGAAAAAGCCTCAAGAAGCTCAAAAGGTTGCTGAAAGCTAAAAGCAGCTTGAGCAGGACTGCTTCATCATCGGCTTTAAGACGGCATAAAAAACCTCCTATTAAATTCCTCCTGTTATTCAGTGTTATAGAAAGGTACTGTGCTCTGCTCTAACGGGCTGACAGTTGAATTGAGAGGAGCGTGAAGAGCAAGGAGTGAAGTGAGAGCTGAGAGCAAGAAAGAACGACTTGAAGCTAAGGCCTGTTAGATTTTTGTTGTGGATAGAGTTCTACAACGATACTGTTGGAGCAGAGCACAGTGCCTTTCCATAACACTGAATAACAGGAGGAATGTAATAGGAGGGTTTTTTTATGCCGTCTTAAAGCCGATGATGAAGCAGTCCTGCTCAAGCTGCTTTTAGCTTTCAGCAACCTTTTCAGCTTCTTGAGACTTTTTCCTCCTATAACAATAACCTACTTTGCAGGCAAGCCATAGCTGAGCAACAAAAGGGTTCCTCGTATCAGGGGCTTCGAGGGGGGGGGGGGGGGGGGCAAAATTCCACAGGCCCAGGCCTGCAAGGGGGGGCCCGGCATTGGGGTCTCTCTCTACTGCTCCTGATGGGACCTGGGTGATTGCGTCCCGACAGGCGCAAGAGAGAGAAAACTCCAGCGCCGGAGGCTGGTGAGGACCCGGAGGACCAGCAGATACAGCAGGCAGAAGAGATATTCACAGTTGACTGTTGCATTGCCTTCCAAGCGGCTGCTTTTCCCCTTAGGCACGCATGCCACTACTACTTATTTTTATAGCGCTACTAGACGTACGCAGCGCTGTACACTTGCTCAGTTTTGAAACTGAGCATGCGAGACCTGAGATAAAAAGCAGCCGCAGGGGAAGGCCACGCGGCAGAACTGTGAAGAACAGCAGTGCTGGAGTGGAGAAGATGACTCTTCTGCTGGCTGGGCCTTGGGATCCCCACCAGCCAAGGTATTGCCAGTTGACTCAGGTGGCTGCAATCCTGGGGGGGGGGGGGGGGGGAGCAGCGATGGGGGGTGGGCATGGTGGCAATCCGTGGGGGTGGGCCCAGCAGCGGCGGCCATGCCCCGGGCCTGGCTCGGTCTCTCAGCAGCCCTGCCTCATACATACCTAGTGGAAGTGTGTTTGGAGAGCTATTTCTCCCTGGTCTAGGCCTCTAATCTTTCCCTCACTTTGTTTTACCTTCCTTGGATGGACCATGTCTTCTTTTCCAAGTTCCCCAGCCCTAGATCTATCAAGGTGGCCTGATGGGGGAACATGGTTAAGAAGGATCAGAACCCTCTTATATACTCCCTCACAATCCCCCTTTAAGCACCTCTAGAAATGTAATTCTCAGCACAAACACACAGACCAGGCTAAATCCCAAATATCCTCTTACCTGGGTAGAGGAAGTTCTGTTTCTTTTCTGGACTCTTCATGCCTGTCACTGGTATCACCTTGATCCTGGTAAGACGAGCTCCTCTCGCCATCACTGTCTTCAAATGCGCTGTCTGAACTCTCACTTCTAGGAATGCCTTTTTCACTTTTGAAGGCACTGTCTTTCCAAGCATCCTCATGGGGGACAATAGCAGCAAGTGCTCTGCCACACACCTGCCTTTCAGAACTGACACTAGCAGTCTTTGGTGAAGCGCTCTCTGAAACCTGAGGACCAAGCTTCCTACAGTGCTGTGGTACCTGGGAAGCTTTACCTCTTACTGTACTATCAGAAGCCCGTGAAAGTTCACCAGAGAAGACAGGTGGCACAGAAATATCCTCTGCTGTATTTGTTTCGATGCCGTTATTCTCAGTAAAATACTCATCAAATATACTTTCAGCATCCTCAAGGGAGGGAATCCGTGCATAGCAAATTCTCTGCCTTGCGTGTGACCCATGTGAGACATTGGAAACCTCTGGCTCACTTTGAGCAACAGCAGATGCCTCACTAGCAAGACTCAGTGGGACATCTTTTACCGTCAGTGGCTCGCGGAGAGCCTTTATTTTTTCACCCATTTCCTTTCTGCGGCTCTCAAGATTGGAGTCAGGCGATAGTGAACTTCCAATCTGGAACATCACCTTGCCTAGGCAGGCACCCATCTGAGCTTCTCTGCTGGGACATAGCAGTGCTGAAGACTTCTCTGGGCACTTCTCTGATGTACTGTATTCTACCGCTGTATGGCTGTAATCTTCCCGTGTTGACGTTATATCTTCTGGCCTATTTAATCCCTGTAGTCTGCATGTCATCGCTCCAGTAATACTGATTACAGTCTCTTTCTTAATTTCTTTCGGCAGAGAAGCAGATTCTCTACAAAAGCCAAGGTTGTCGCACACACCTCTCCTGGGTGAGAGAAGGGAGCCCTTTGTACATTGCTCCGCCTCTACTGTGACATTCATTTCCTCTTTCCCGTCTTTAAGGGGCGACTCTTTCAGAGCACAAGTTTCAGGGTCGCTGCTTGCAGAAGTTGTTGCTCTGCGCCCCTTCCTCTTTCGTGGTAAGATTGGAGACACTAAAGCAGGCTCACAGCTAACAGTGACCACCACGTACTCTGACTCTTCCACCTGCCCCTTCTCCAGCGCAGTCGTGATCTTCGTCTCTTTCAAAATCTGTTCCCCTTCCTCCACATGTCTGTGCTGAGTCAGCTGGTTCTCTTGTAGCTCAGAACACCTTATAAAGTAAGTAAGTACGTTGAGAATGCGCTGAACCAACTCTCTGCGCTTCCCAACCACAACAGTTCGAGTCAGCCTGACTGGAGAGCCAATAGCACCATAGAGATCACCTGTGGGGAAAAAAAGACAGAAAGGAGAAATGTATACCTCTTTCAAACAAGCCTTAGATTAGAAATAAAAAGAACAGAGAGAAATATGCATATGCAGATTCTATCATTACTCAACTTTAGGGAACGTAAGACCTTTGAAAAAAGAATGATTGAATATTTTGACACCCAACAAACAGGACTTAAGGATCTGGGTTTTCTAACCCATTATAAACCATAAAGCTGTATTTCTCTGTTTATTTCTCTGTTTATTACCCTCCTCTCACCTACCAACACCCATCCTGTTAGAATATCAATGAAATGCTTTGATGTCCCCATGCATACCCCCACCCTCCCACTCTGTCAGACTGTCAAAGTAATGCTTTGATGTTTCTCTCATATATACTATCTGCTACCACATTTGCTTATTTCCAATCTGACGAAGAAGGGCAACCTTCGAAAGCTAATCAAGAAATGTATTGTGATACCAATAAAAAAGGTATCATCTTATTTTCTTTTCCATGTTTTATTTTGTTTGATTTCTATTAACCTTTAAGAGTGGACTAACACGGCTACCACACCTCTCAACTTTAGGGAAAAAGAGTCTTCAGCACCATTACTCAAAACATTAAGAAAAGAGCCTTTAAATCATGTTCTCTTAAGGACCATGCATTATATACAAATGCTAATAATAATAGTAAATAATTCAAGGTCTTAAAAAGGTACAGGAACTTTACTATCTTCATATCCACAAGAGGGCAGCACTACGCTATAGTCCAAAGATGAGAAAAGACAGCTCTCGGGGTAGAAGACAACTACTGTAGACTATTAGACTATTAACCAATACTGAAGATTTTCAAAGGCAATACTGGCAAGAAATTTCCAACTTTTAGCACGAGTTCCTGTTTTATTGTATGTTTTTATGTTTATTGTACACCACATTGAACTCTGCAAAGAGGACATAGCGGTTGACAAGAATTATTTTTGATTTGAAATAATGAAGCAATACTTTCAAACAGGGATGGCAATTGCCCAGCCTAACTCTCCCTCAAACTGTAGTAGAGCCCTGCTCTTTCTTGGGTCAATGGGTGGGTCTCCTCTAAGCTTGGGTTCTTAGTTGCCGTAGGAGATACTTGTTCACTATTTGACAATTCTGTTGTTGATATGCTGGTAGTTGCTGTCATATAAAATACTACACAATGAACCTGAAGGACAGAAGAGACCTTTTGAACTTATGATCTACACCCATATATCCAATAAGGGCTTCAAGATCATTATATCTCCAATCATCGGTCTAAAAACTCCATCGGTAATCAATTTAGCAATAATATATTATTCAAAATTCATTAATAAATTATCACAAAAATCCAGATTTCTTTGAAGGTTGCCAAAAGGAGTTCCAGTGCACTATAAACACATGGAAGAGTAAGTACGTCTTTAATATTTTCTACACACTTCACTGCTGAAGGCAATTTTTTCAATGAACTTCATCTCAAAGCACTAAGAGTAGTTATCTTTCAAACAGAAGGAACCTGCCAATCTTTTTAGAGGGTACTTCAACATTTTCCAAAATAGTCCTTAGAACATCTGCACTCCCACTAAGAGTCCTTTTGTCACCTGATCGCTACATCAGGGGGAAAAAACATGGCTGATTCTTAGTAATCAGGTGAAACAAGGGGCCCTTGGTGGGAGCACTGATCTTCTAAGGGTTATTTTGGAAAATTATGAAGGACTATCTAAAGAGATTGACAGGTTCTATTTGGAAGATAACAGTGTTGTGGGATGAAGTTCGTGGAAAGTAATCCACAAATTTGTCTATAAAAACTGACTTGATATTGCTGTTCAAAACTGTATTAACCTAATACAGTACAGCCCTGCTTACTCAGACTAATCAACATCAAGCCCATTCTGAACGAACTACATTTCCCCTTGGATAGTGCAAATTCCGTAACCTCAAACCCAACCTCCTTCCCCCACTGCAGCTCAACTATGCCCCCATCCCATTTTTTTCTCTTACTCGTGTCTCCTGCCGACACTAATACCCTCCTTCACACACAGTTCATTGCTTAGATCAGCTACCTGAACCATGGATGCTCTGCAGACTGATTCAGCTTTCTGATCTGAGCTGTGAATTCCACAGAGTAGGGGGGGGAGCAGTAATAGCAGGAGGAGCAGGTAAGCGACGGGCCCCATCAAATCCATTTTTTGGGGAAAAAAAACTGTATTCTACTATATTCTATAAAATTATATGAAACAGAAGGGGGAGCAGTGAATGCTAAAATGTTAATTCAAAAAGTTGACTTCTCAAATAATGTTGCAATTAGTTATGCACAAGTACAAATTACAACCGAAAAGTACAGGAGAACTATGATCAGAATAGTTATTTTCCTTCTCAGAATACCTACATAGAGAAGAGATGTCTTTCTAGTCTGACACTTTTTGCCCCTTCCACAGTTTAATTCCTCCCAATTTAGATTTCACCAACGTCCTCTGTGCATAAATTACAGCAAGCGTAACCTACTACAGGCCTCTTCTCTCTAACCATGGTTAGGAATTCTATTCCAAAATACATCGCAGTTGCAGCTAGGAATCAGATTTTAAGAGACCCTTTTAGATCTGGGATTCGGTACATTGCTTCAATGACAGACGAAGCAAACAGCAAGGCCGATCAATATGCAAACAGCTAAACAAGGTAATGACACAGCAGCACAAAGCTAACTGAATGTGTTACATATGTACAAGTAAATAGAGAATTAGTCAAGAGTGGGTGGGGGTGGCCTCACGCTCGTTGTGATATTCTCAAATGTTTTTCCTTTCTTTGCCACTCCCCTTCCGCATCTTCATAAGATTTCCACCAGTGGAGTCTTCCTCATGCATCCTCGCCTAAGCAGATTTTTTTTTTTTTGGGGGGGGGGGGAGACAGGAAATGGAACACTCAGATACTAACCTAGCTGTGCCCAAAGAGGGTTGTAGGGATGGGATTTCGCCAACATGTTCAAGGACTGTGATGTATGTTTTTCAGAGAAGGCCTTTATGGGAGGATGATCATTTGGCATCACCGTTGGAACCCAAGCCAAGTGATAGGTCAATACCGCTGTCAATAATGCTGATAAAAAACTGAAAGCAATATATATAACAGATCACTGTAAATTTTAGTTTTCGACTGACAGACTGAAGTGAACAAATAGACAAAAACTGAACACAAGGAGATTAGGCGTACTGGTTTTTGTTGAACTGCTCTATCAAAACCACAAATTCTTTGAGGAAGTGTTGGCACAGCTGATTCTTCTCAGATGTCCCAGACATCATAGTAAGCCACACTGGTTCTGCAATCCTTGGCGCAGAGTACAGCTTCCAGACTGTTTCCCTATAGGTAAAAAAGGAATGAATGGTAACCGGACGACACAAACAGAACATGTGTATATTACATGCAAGTGTCCAGAAGCCATTACAGATGCAGGGTCACTTGCACTGTGGTGGAGAATTCACTTTCATAAGAGAAACCCAAGTTTTTTTTTTGTTCTTTAAACACATCCCCCAAATCAAAAAGAGAATATTTGCTGAGTTTTTTTTTTTAATGGCGGAAGTTTTTATCACAACTAGGTATCCTGCTGAAATTAGTTATTCTGCAGACAGCAGCACAGTATGTGCCTTGATAGAAACAGATTCATACATTCCAAGAATGGTCTTCATCATCTTTCTACACACACAGAACCATACATATGACTCAAACTCATTTGATCAGTGAGTAATTAACTTACAAAAATATTTTCCAGTATTTTTTTTTTTTTAACAAAATGCTTCTTTGCACATAATGGGGTAATTTTATCAAGCATTTTGTGTGTGTAAAACATGTTTTTTAACAAAAAAAATGGCTCTTATAAAACTGCATGTATGTACACATACAGTACGTTAGTAAAGACACTACAAGATTACATTTACTTTTACACAATCCATGTGCAGGCATTCCCAGGAAATAGTTTCAGTTTTACAAAAGTACATATGTAGATGTATAAAGTGCACCTGCCTTCTTCGGAGCAGGTGTACGTTTGCATGAAAGGACGTGTGTGCGAGTAAGGGATCACTGTAGAAACTGACTTTATAAAAGGCACATGTTGCCTCTAGAAAATATTAAATTATGAGGATTATTAATATAATTGTCTCTTCCTCTTGACAAAATAATATCAAATGAAGAGACTGCCTTTAAATAACCCAAAAATATATATACACTAAATCAAACGATATTCAAATACTTAACTGTAAAATATAATATAGTGCTCAATTTTCAGCGGTGGTTTCAGCCGATATAGCTCTTAAGTGCTATTAAAGCTGTTAACCCCCTCATTCAATCATCACACCAACAGTGGTTCTTAACTTTGTATATACACTAAGATAAATGCCACTTATCTGACTGAGGAGCTGTATAACACTTCAGCTGTTATGTAGAGCTTCCAAGGAGACCACCAAAAACCACATGTATTCCAATAATCAAACAATCGTCCATGAAAAAAATGCCAAAAATGTGCCTCTAGAAAATAGCCACCTTTTTGGACATTTCACACAGGGGGCCTATATTAAGCTCCAATTAAAGGAAAAATTTGTTTGAGGTTTTGGTTTGGTCTTTCAACAGTATCTCCCCAATTGAAAGATAGTAAATACCATCTATTTTAGTAAATACCATCTATTTGTGTTATAAAGCAACTATGTAGCTTTATAATACAAGTACTCAACTAGCCCTCTAGCCTACATGCAGAAATTTACACTGGACCTGAACATGTATTTATTCTTTATGCATGTACACACAATTTTATAAATATGCACACACATCGCAACTCTACTCCTGTTCTGCCCCTATGCCTCCAAGAACCACTGCGCAAAAACTGCATAAAGATAGGCCAATTCTGCATGTAAAATGATTTTTAAAATTAGTCTCTAAAAGCCTGACTTTGTATAGAGCAGCAAGGTAGGAATTTGGCCATCAGGATATGCACTATGTATTTGATTTATTAAAATGTAATCACCTTTCGTCACAAGGATAACAAAGCGATGTACACAAATGTTTAAAAACAGTAAAAACAGGTAGAAAGGAATGCCAATAAATGAGAGGAAAAAAATAGGTTAAGACAGAAGGCTAGTGAATTTGACAGGAACCACCTGAGTCTGGGGAAATGGAAAAGGCCAATTCAAATAAGTAAGTTTTTCGGAGAGTCTTAAATTTTGGGTAGGAAGGCTCAGGGCGAATGGGAGCAAGGAAGGAAGGAACAAGCCAGAAGAAAGCACAGGAGCGAGTAGAGTCAAGGTGAGCCTCTTAAAGAGATGGAATCCTAAGACGACTACTTGCTGAATGCAGCTCCTTTAGTAAAATATGTACAAGGATGCCAGGAAACACATATGGAAGTGCTGGTACATCCAGTGGGACTAAACATTTTAAAAAAGAAACAGGTTCACACAGAGTAGCATCACCTGGTCCTGTGTGTTTTTAAGTGCTGATTTTTACATCCTACACATTTAAATCTGGAAGTCCAGAAGAACCAATTAAGGAACAGAGCGAAAAAAAAATGTTTAGAAAAAAAATTATGAGGTGGTTTTAAACACCCCAGAGGTAAGCACAATTAATTGCTCCCTCACTCACGAAAATTGCAAGTGCGAACAAACAGATAGCTGATATACCCACTTCCGAACAAATGTAAATGCCAACGCATAATTTTAAGTTGCATGTGTACTGCCATTGCAAATACATCCACAACATGCTCCCTTAGAAACTGTGCACACTTCACATCTGTGTGTGTAAAATAGCTGTTTACATGCGGTGGTCATGTACACGTGTAAACACGAATAAAAGCCATGCAAGCATTCTAAAATAACCTCATACTGTCCACAGTGACTGATAGCAATACATACTAATGTGTGCTCTGTGTAAACAGCAGGTTAACAAGCCATAGTTTGGTTACTCTAAAAATCAGAAGAAGATTTGTTTATACAGCTTTAATGTAGACTGTCAGTAGCCATTTTGATCTTGGACAGTACAAAATTCTCTATAGCTTGCATATCTATTATTTGGCCACCACACAGAAATTATGCCAAGGCAGATAATGAACGCCCACTATCTCAAAAGCTCCTGCGCACCATGTCTAAATCATCCTTCTTAGTCAAGTAAAAGGGGTCATAACCTGCAGTGGATCCAGTTTTGGGTAACAGTCACCTCACTGACTTTGTAATCTACCCGTTAAAGGAAAGCACTAGAAAACACAAGAGTGCCAGGTTTAAATTCTCAGGAAGCTTGTGTGAAACCCAGGGCTTTTTTTGAGGGGGTACTGAGTACCGGCACCTTTTCCATTGTCTGCTAAAATTGACCCATGGTCCCCAAGTTTTAATGAAAGAGTGCAGTCTCTACTCACCAATTCTGCCTTGTCGTACATTCTGTGACTGGTTGCAGGGGGCCTGGCTATTGTGGGATGGGTCCCTCAGTGATCACCCCACCCCTGAAGAATGGCCTGGCATTTGAGTACCGGCACCTTTTTTGCTAGAAAAATGCACTGGTGAAACCTATGTTGAAGAGAAGGCTTCTCTCCAATTTGAGAACCCAGGTTTCTGTTCTATTTGACAGGTAATTCGTCCTTTCTCCCTTTCCCCCTCCTTATAAAACTTAATTGAATCCAGTGCCTGGGATTTGGGCACCATAAGCCTTCATTGGCAACTATGCAAGAATTTCTCCTGCATTTCCTCCTTTTCCACTGTTCCTAATTTGGTCACTCTCTTACCCCCCACAGCTCTGAGGAAAGGAATCTAACCAGGGACACTGTGCATGTGCTGGCCCCTTGTTCAGATAATTTAATAAAAATGTATATACATTTCTATTTCAGTCTTCAGATTGTGGCCAAGTCCTTTGATATTTGTGTACGGTGGTAAATTTGGCATCCACTCTAGATCCACAGGTTTTCTACTTCCTGGGCAACCTTAAATCCCATCAATAAATCACCCTGCATTCAGACTAACAATTCTTTAGAGCAAGCACTCATGTCCACTGGATTTATCACAAAAAGCACTACAGTCAATCTCAGTGCTGCATAATAAGCTCAGATAAATTAAACAATCCTAATAAATCTGATTTGGAAACTACTGAAAACTGACCGCTACTAAAGGTACAAGCTGTGCTTTGATCTTTTTCATTTTTCTACTGCAGTTCTGTTCTCATGAAAGCTATACGAGCAAAAGATTTAGCTTTCAACCTATGCTGCAGATACAGGTGCAGAACACATTACTATATCTTATTCACAGCTGCAAACAAACAAAAACAAAAAAAAAAAGCTGATCACATTTGCATTTTAAATGTTAATATTTAGAATCTATTCTGACATTAATCATTAAGTATATGCAAATTCCTGTATCAAAAGGGGGAACCTAAGCATCATGAAAGGTTCACACATTTCTTCTGTGTTTACAAATTAGCCAGTGTTAACAGACTTCAAATTTCTGGCACTATGTTCAAAATGGGATCAGGTTGCACTCTAACCTATGGGGTGTTATAAAGACCAGTATTCTGCTTCAGTGACCAGAGAACTAACTTTACAATGCACTGCAACAATGAACGCCTCTGCTGGGAATAGAGTTCAAGGAAATTAAAAAAAAACAAACCTTTTCTTTCTTCGAACAATAACTTCACAGTGGGTGACTGAACACAAGGACACTATAGAGACAAAACCTGAACTTGCAGCAGGATTAATCCCCTTCCTCTTTAGTGAAGCCATTTGCTCCCCTCCCTGAACTGCTCATCAGAAGTGAAATCAAGAAAGTCCCTGAAATTTGCTACAGAACATCCTCCTTGTTTTGGAATCTGTTGTGGTTTTCACCCAAAGCTTCCTCCTATACAAACCACATACTCAAAGCCTCAGTTTCACTGCTCTTATGAGAGTAATTACTGCTGCAGAACCCTTAAACTCCTCATTTATGAGGCCCTTCCCACTCTTCTCTTTCCAGACCATGAACTGACCCTGGCATCAGTTTAAGGAAGCCATGCTAGGTGAATCGGTATTCTGTTTAACAATAGGAAATAGAAAAGGCGATATGAAACCAGGAAAGTCCTAAATGTAATCTGTAGACAAGAAACTGTTTCCTCTACCCAAATGGATAAAAGCCCTCCATACCCCAAGGCTACATCTAGCCCAAGCTCACAAAACAAAACCCGATATAAACAGTCTCCATTGCTTACTTTTATCTTTACTTCCCCTTTTCAGCACAAGACAATATCCTACGCCGGCCCAGTTTTACTCCGTTAACAACATACCTTTAGCTGTGCTTCCCATAGAGTTTTGTTCTCAGACACAACAGGTTTAAATATATCCCTTGCATGTCCAGAAAATGAAACCTCCCACCTGGAAGAACCACTATGTTGTACAAATGGCCATTTATGGAAGGACTCTATGGTATCATGGCTTTGGTTCCCAACTCACCTGAATTCTCCCAGGGCCTCCATTACACGGCTGATGTAAACTTGGACTCTCTGACTAGAGTCTGCTATCTTTCTACATAAAATCATGGCCTGAAATTAAAGGAAAAAACACAATCAAAATAACCAAAAAGTAGCATTACCACCTATCAAGTAGTAGTGACACATAATTTGCAATCATTTAGAAAAATGTAACACCAATCAACCAGAGAACTAAAGCAAACCAATCCCCTTTTACTCAAGTTGGTTTGTACTTTCTTTGTAAAGTTAAAAAAAAAGGGGGGGGGGGGGGGAGCTGGCAAGGGTTCTTTAAATACAGAAAGAAAAGCAACAAGGACCATCAAGAATGGGACAATCAAGAGATCTTTATTAACAGATCCGATACAGGTCGTCTTTTGGTGTACATACACCTGCGTCAGGTGTCATAGACTCCTGAGAAATATTGTAAAAATAAAAGCTTATAAAGACAGTGCACTCAAGCCAACAACTGATGGCATTCATAGTGAAAAAGTAGTGTAGTGAGCAGTGGCGTACCAAGGGGTAGGAGGCGGTCCGCCCGGGTGCACGCCGCTGGGGGGGGTGTCGCGCGTCTGTCCGCTACGTTCATTCTGTGCTCCCTCTGCCCCGGAACAGGTTACTTCCTGTTCTGGGGCAGAGGGAGCATGGAAACGAACGAAGCGGACAGGCGCGCGGCACCCCCCCCCCCCCCAGCGGCGTGTGCCGGGGGGGGGGGGGGGTCGTGCTGCACCCGGGGGGGGGGGGCGGGGCGCATCAGCGATCTGCCCCGGGTGTCAGCCCCCCTAGGAACGCCACTGGTAGTGAGCTGTCTGCTTACCAGCGTTTCCTCGTTCATGCCAAAAGATACATGAAAGACAAAAAAAAAAAAGCACCAAGGGCCATCAAGCATCTTTTGGCATGAACAAGGAAACGCTGGTAAGCAGGCGGTTCATTACACTACTTTGTTTCACTTTGAATGCCATCAGTTGTTGGCTTGAGTGCACTGCGGCTTTATAAGCTTTTATTTTTACAATAATTCTCAGGTGTCCGTTTCTCCGACACCTGACGCAAGTGTATTTATGTCAAAACACGACCCATGTCGGGTCTATTACTAAAGGACTATTGATTGTCCCATACTTGACATTTCTTGGTGCTTTTTCTTTTTGTCTTTATGTGTTTACTTTGACCCTCGGGATTATTTGATTACCACTGGTGCTGTTTGGGACATTTTAAATATATGAAGGCCCCCTTACACTGTACATTCTGAATACTTCCATATAGTTTTTTTTTTCATTTGTTACAAAATCCTCTGGTATTTTGACTCGTGTGAAAATACTCATGATTTGTTTTGCATGTACTTTGGATCTGATAGATAAAGCCATTCATAATCTTGCTATATCCCAGCATTTTGCTAGTGCACGTTTGCAAACTCACTGTGATGGCAATGGTTTTACTTGACATTTTTCATGGAGGTGAACTTACAGAATCCACCATGCTATCCTAAGGGCATCTACAGGGAGTTGATGTTATATTTTGCTTTACGGGATCTTTTATGGATAATTACTTGTTTCTCGTAAACCGCTATATAGTTCACCTTGACCCAAAAACCTGTGGTCGAAGGGTAGCTCTATCTAAGAACCTGCACTGTACGTCAGTGCCTTATCCAGAAGGGAAATGTAAAACTTTCAACCAACATTTTAAATCATAATTTTTACTCTGGGTCATATTTAGTATTCAATATCGGAGATAAAAACAGTGGACTTTCCATCAGGAGAGAGAGAGACTGTAGCTCTCACTATAAAAACTTAAACCGCGGAGAGAATTAAACTTGGTACCTTTTCAATTGCACTCTTCAGCTTGTCCAGATGGGATTCCAGTAAAGGAAAGTGAGAGAAAAAGAAATCCTGGAAATTTCTCTGTGCTTCTTCCTTGTCAGACAAGGAGAAAATGATACTAATTGCAATTTTTTTCCTCCGCACCATTGCTGGGTTAGAATTGCAACTCTCATCAGCCATGCTAAACATCTCCTCGGTTGACCTGGGAAAGGAAAAGATGACTTTTTACAAGCAGAGATTTTAGAATGTCTGCAGTTGTTGTTGGTGGTGGTGGGGGGAGGCATCAGGGGCTTTACTTTGAGCAAGATTCTTTCGGGTAGGAAGTTCCTGCCTTTCACCTCTGGCCAAATTTATTTGGGGACAATTAGTGCAACTTAGCAATTATGCTCAGAACACTGAAAAACCCGAGAAATCCCTTAGCCATTCCCTGACAGCCTCACGTAGAAAGGCTGTCATCAAACCACTTAACTCACCACACTCAGGTATAAAGTCAACAATGGGGAACAGATTCTGCCTGCTTATTAATTACCTTGTATAGCAGCAACAGTGCAATCTCTTCATAAAGGCAGTTAATAAATCCCAATAAACAAATAAATATAAATAATTAGGTTCCTTTTAGAAATGTCTATGTGGCCTCCCCTGAGGAGACACCCGAGGCACTGAAAGAAAAAAATAAATAAAAGAGGGGAGAGACTAGAATCTCAAGCAGGACTGGAAATATTGGCCTTCACCCATATAGGAATGTAAACTAAAATCGATGTTTTACTCTTTCAAAAAATACAAAGACCAGGAGATACTCAATGAAATCACATGGAAACATATTTAAAACAAATAGGAGGAAATACTTTCTCAGTCAAAGAATAGTTCAGCTCTGGAACTCGTTGCTGGAGGATGTGGTAACATCAGTTAGCATATCAGGGTTTAAAAAAGGTTTGGACGAGTTCCTGGAGGAAAAGTCCATAGTACTACTACTACTAATCATTTCTATAGCGCTACTAGATGTACGCAGCGCTGTACACTTGAACATGAAGAGAGAGTCCCTGCTCGACAGAGCTTGCAATCTAATTAGGACAGCTATTGAGACAGACATAGGAGAAACCACTGCTTGCTCTGGGATTGGTAGCATGGAAAGTTGCTACTATCTGGACTGGCCACTGTTGGAAGCAGAACACTAGGCTAGATCATTGGTCTGACCCAGTATGGCTATTCTTATGTTCTTCCAAGCAGGATTATTTGAAAAGAATCACAATGATCCAGTTGCAGAGTGGAGGAGAAGCCTAATGGTTAGTGCAGTGGCCTGAAAACCAGGGGAACTGGGTTTGATTTCTGCTGTAGCTACTTGTGACCCTAGGTAAGTCACTTAACCTTCCACTACTCTAGGTACAACAAATTTAGATTGTGAAGTACCTGTATATAATATATAGATTACCATTTTGATTATACCACAGAAAGGAGGTATATCAAATTTCTTTCCCCTTGTGCAGAAGGATAAGGATCATGAGATCACTCATAGTTAATTTAAAAAGTCTGCAGATATCATGGCAGAGAAATGGTTAAATGGTGTGGGGGGGGGGGGGGTGGAAACAAGCTTTTCTGCATATTTCCTAGAGCGCTTGTCACAGTTTCAAGCTGAGTTTATAATATACTGAGAGGAAGATGCACTAAAGTCGTCGGTAATTCCCGTTCCCTACCGATTCCATAGCGAATCGGTAGGGAACGGGAATTCACTAAGGAAAGGGAATGCAAATGAGCTATTCGTTGTAGCTCCTTTGCATTCACCATTACCTTGGTAGCCAGTTGGAGAATCGGGACGTCCCAT
This sequence comes from Microcaecilia unicolor, assembly GCF_901765095.1. Taxonomy (NCBI): domain Eukaryota; kingdom Metazoa; phylum Chordata; class Amphibia; order Gymnophiona; family Siphonopidae; genus Microcaecilia; species Microcaecilia unicolor. Next base: position 604,664,973 of record NC_044032.1, read on the forward strand.
TCGGTTATGCTCCTCTTCTTGGGTCTCTTCAGCCAATCAAAGCGCATCTAGCTTGTTGTGTCAGCTACACGCACTCCGATTAGCTGAAGAGACCTGGAAGAGGAGCATAATGGAAAGGGACATCCCGAACTCTGGATCGACTCGCAGGTCCCCGATTCCCTTCTCCTCGCTGCTACAGAAGGTGAGCAGCGTTGGGGTGACCAAAAAAAAAAAAAAAAAACCGGCGAAAAGACGTCCCTCACAAGTGCAGGCAGAGTACATCCATAAAGGACGCCCCTCACATGCGCTCGCTGCTTTGTTTTTTTCTTTACCACCTTTTTTTTGGGGCCCTTTTCCTTTCTGATTCCCTCACAGGAGCCCTAACGAGAGGTGCAGACCTCACGTTAGGGTTTCCACGGTAAGGGAATCGGAACGGTAATAGCCTTTGGATAATTTGCATTCCGTTTTCGTTGCCTGCTACCGTGACAGGAAAAATGCCCTTGGTGCATGCCCCCGGTAAACTACTTGCGTTTTAAACTGCCTGGAACCAGTTTAAAACGCAAGTTGTGGGCTCGTTAGTAACATTCAGAGCCAGATGCACAAAACCTATCTCATGAGTTCTGCAGTGCTCATGCTGCCTGCCAAAAAGCAGGTATGTGCTTCTGTGACACTGGATCTGGCCTAGGACTAGTAAAAACAGAACAAAAAAAAAAATCCTTACACTCACAGAAATATTTGCAAAGACCCAATTGTTGCTCACCTATCCTGTCCCAAGGACAGGAAACACTCACCACCTGGGAATAATTCCGTTCTCAAGACTCGTGGTCTGACTGCGAAGCCATCGGCGTTGGAAGCTGCTAGCAGAGCTGCTGGTGTATGAGGAGCTGGGAGATGGAAGTGGTGTGATCAAGAGACTGCTGAGGGAGGCTGTGGAAATACAGCACAAAAAAGTGTGAAAACAGGGTTTTTTTTGTTACTAACCACAACATTTAGAACTCGCGGACACTTTTGAGAGTTATTCTGCTTCCTACGAGATGGACAACACAGGAAGTGAGCCTTTTTCAACTGAAGGAGTGCTCTGGAACGAGGGGGCATACGATGAAGTTAAGAGGGAATAGGCTTAGGAATAATCTAAGAAAGTATTATTGCACGGAAAGGGCGGTGGAGGCGTGGAATGGCCTCCCGGTGGAGGTTGCGGAGTCGAGGACTGTGTCAGAATTTTAAAAAGGCACGGAATAAGCTTTTGGGATCGCTTAGGAATAGGAAGAGTTAGGGGTTACAGAGAATGGGCAGACTGGATGGGCCATATGGCCTTTATCTGCCATCATGTTTCTAGGTTTCTAAGTGATCCCTCACTCTTTGGTGTCTGCAGACAGTAGTAACATTCATACTAGATTCTGGCACCCATTGCAGGGCTGAAGAGTGAGGAGCAGGGCACCCAGTCATAGCAGCCCTGACAAAATAGCCGACAAAACAGCCTTGTAACAAAATAACCCTTGACATTTCACACCTTAACAAAATAGCCCTGACAAAATGGCCCCTACACAAAATAGCCCCCTAAGAAAAAATAACATCTCAAAAAATAATAAACTACAACCGAAATCTTCACTGATAAAGACTCCTACCAGCATTCAATTGCATAAAGCATATATAAATACACAAAATTCTATAGCTACAAACTGGTATTCATGATCTGTTCTGCTATTTAAAGAAACAACTTTTCCATCAACATGCTAATTAAAAAAAAACAAACAATATTGTCATCATTTTCATAGCTTTACAAACCTTATCCTGTTTGGCAAGGTAAGATTATTAGGAAAAAAATGCAGTCCCATATTCTGGGCAGCCTGATCAGGCCCTTTTGTCAGGGGGCTAACTTGTCAAGGGTTATATATTGTGGGCAGGCCGTTTTGACAGTGGCTGTTATGTCAGGGACTATTATGTTGGGAGCTTTTTTGTCGGGGCCATTTCGACCAGGTACCAAGGGGCAGGGATCCTTTCTTATGGTTTGGAAAGCTGTGTGTGTGTTTGGGGGGGGGGGGGGGGGGCGGGACTGGAGACTGGAAAGCAAGGGTGGAAGAGTGCCCTAAAGTAAATGGGAGAAGTCTCTTTTTAGGTATGGCACTTGTCGCTTTCACATCTGGTACCCAAGACAATTGCTTAAACCTGAATTTGGGCCTGCCAACAGCAGTAAGGATGTTCACTCAATGCAGTAGCAACCTTGGGTAACAGAAAAAGCATGAAGAAGATAAATCTTGAAAGAGAATGTAGCCACCATGACCCTCTCCTAAGGGAGACAAAGTCAGCGGGCATCTTCTCAGTTGAATTCCCTGCCACTTTCAAGTTAAAAATAAATACAGGAAGTCTAGATATCCTTGAGATGAGAACACCCAGCTTCACAAATCAGTTAAAGAAAGAAAGAAAATGCAAAATACCTGATCGAGCAATGCCGCTGTCTCTGTCTTCATTTTGTCCTCTGCTGGGCATATCCACAGGAGTGCTGTGCGCTGTAGCAAGCAAGCAAGTCCAATTAAGAATTGAAGAAAGTGATTGTGTGAGCCTACTGTTAAATGTTTTGCAATATTAACGTGCTTTAGCGTAAAATGGGTAATTTTATAACAGGGCACCTGGTTTAAGAGGGTGAGGCAGTACATACATAGGTGTTATTTTATAAATACACATAGGTGCCTACGTGTGTCTATGAATGCTAGTGTAAGCGCTATAGAAATGCTAAGTAGTAGTAGTAAGCAGCAAAAATCATGCCTACCTTGAAAGGCATACATTTACAGCTGCTCTTGAGAAGGTCTAAGTGTCCCTACCTAAATTGCTCAAGTACATGGTGTATTTTATAAATCTCCATGCGTGCTTCTGAATGCCACCCGCACTCTGCCCCTGTTTATACTTACTGGCAAAGTACACAATGTCATATCAAAGTGAGGTCAAATAAGAACAAAAATAAACTTTATAAAATTAGCCCTTAAATATTTTATCTGTACCAACCCAAGTACTAAATTATAGTAGTGAATGTGCCAGACTTACATTTCTTACTCCATGAGCCTATTGATAAACGAGCCACATTCAAATATCAACTTTCCTTTCTTTTGTAAGTAGGGTTTTTGGGTTTGTTTGTTTTTTTTGGTATGACCTGGAAGTTTACTCCTGCTCCTCTGGACTTCCAGATCAGCTGGATAAAGGGCTGGGATCTGGCATTGCGACCCTTCACTCACAGCTACCCATGGGTTTTGGGTTTCTCCTATTTTATATCCTGCCCAACTTACTGCAGTCCAGCCGTAGTGACAGGATTCGGTCTCGGGACACACATCATGGTTCCTTCAAGAGCCCTGAAATCATAGGCCCTAAATCCAGTCACTAGGTTTTGTCACTGTACAATGACAACCCCCTCCCTAGCCCTGACTGATTCACCCACCGAAAATAAAACTTAAGCTGGAAATTGAGCTCTGCTCCCGCCATGCAAGCTTTATTCTGGTTTGAGTGCACAAAAGCCACACCAAGAGCCTTGGCAAGTAATGTTTGCTATCCAGCCTCAAGGCAGGTAACACTGATTTAAGCTAGTGAGTCCCAAATTAATTTTCAACCCATACAAGAGGTTATAACTACATCATGAAGAGCCCTCTATAAAAGGACTTCAAAAATCCAGACTGGAATGAGGTGGCCTCCAGTACATTAATGAGTAGAATATGAAGCTCTAACTTTATGCACTACTCTCATGCTACATACTTTGCCTCATAGTTGGATGACTGCAATAGTGCAAGATCTCTTTGCAGGTACTGAGATTTACATCAGCTAAGTGGGGTTTTTTTTTCTGATCAACTACCTATTTATATTTGTAACAACGTAACTTGTATTATGCATCACCCATCATGGTTGCATGCCTCAGACCTAATTAAGGGGCTCCTTTTACTAAGCTGTGTTAAGCATTAGTGTACACATCCACAGATAGAAGGGCTTACTGCAGGATGCACAAAGGCATCTCACAGTAAAAAAAAAAAAAACCAACCAAAACCTCCAAAACAATGCATGTGCAAAAACCACACACTAAAAAAGGTTTTCGTTATTTGTTTTGAAAGGGGGCATGACAGCACGAATTAATTAGTGTAGCCACAGTGCTGCATGCTGATTAGCATGGATTTGGCACATGAGTCCTTACCATCTACAAAACAGGTGGTAGTAAAGGCTCACATGCTAATTTTTGTTAATGGCTGTGAACTAATGGCAACACTAGTGCATGAAACTTATATAATTCAAAACAGATAAAAAGTAATTCATAAATTCTTGTTGTTAAGAAGGAAAAAGCCTCATAAGGTCTAAAATATAAATCAACATATGCATCCAGCTTCTCCTGCATAGGCACGCAACTGTGGAATGCACTACCAAAAGCCACAAAAACAATACACGACATAACTAAATTACGAAAAAATACTAATAACCAACCTGTTCAAAAAGGCATACCACAATGATCCATCCCAAATACCAGACAACAAAACCCATACCAGAACTGGATAAAACCAAACTCTATATACCCGACTGCTTAAATTACTCTGTCACTAATGAACTTTAACGCAATTACCACTTTATCTCTGACTACGAAAATGAATTCTCTATTCTTGATTGCTTAATCTACTCTGTCACTTATTAATGCAATACCACTTTGTATTTCTCATTCCGGAATTGGCGATCGCCATTATGGAACAATGTAAGCCACATTGAGCCTGCAAATAGGTGGGAAAATGTGGGATACAAATGCAACAAATAAAATAAATATGTCGCTCAGCTCATTATCACAAAAAACAAAAGAAACCAGTCTTCGCAGAAAACAAGTCCAAGTCATCTTCGCTTTTTTTTTTTTGTTGCTCAGCTCATTATGGCACTCCCGACAATATTCTGGATGGCACTTTAGTGATCTATTTAATCATTGGCTAAAAACCTCTTGTGATATCATTTGTGCTAATTCACACTTTTTTATACTGGAAATTATAGGCAATGACTTATGTAATCAAACACCCAAATTTTCAGAACTCAATGAAAACCTCAAAAGAACAATTGCTATTTATAACACTAAAATACTGGGCAGAGTGACAATTATCTTGGCAGAAAATCCCGACAGGCAGCCGTTTCTTCAGGGGGATTACTCTGTCCGAGTCATCTGGAAAAGACATACATCTTGTCAATGCCACATCATCTTTTCCAGATGACCCGGACAGAATAATCCCCTGAAGAAGCTAACACTGAAACGGCTGCCTGTTGGGATTTTCTGTCAAGGTAAGTCTCATTCTGATTGCCCAATATTTTTCTGTTATAAATAGCAATCATTTGTTTGAGGTTTTCATTGAGTTTTGAAAATTTGGGTGATCAATTATAAAAAAAAAAGAGCTATACACAAATCGCTGCCTATAATTTCCAGTATAAAAGTGTGAATTAACACAGATATCACAGGAAGTTATTGGCCAATGATTAAATAGATCGTTCAAAGAGCCACCCAGAATATTGTCAGGGTGCCACAACGAGCCAAGTGACAGCAGACGTTTTCCTCCTCAATAACGAAAGAGTTTATGAATTCCTTTTTGTTTATTCCGGGTTATATGTGTTTTTTTGCACAATTTAGACGTTTATAGCCCTTTATTTGCTGAATGTTAGCAAATGATCATTAATTCAGAAAAAGGATAATTGGCCATTTTTTGACTGCAGGAAAAGTGGTCTTAGCACATGGGAAAAACCTGCATAAGGGTGCACGCAGTAAAGGTCACTTTCTAACACAACTTAGTAAAAGGACCCTTAAAGTCAACGATTTAGTGTCCCACGTGTGCAGAGTCATTATATAGTAAACAGTGCAGGATTTCAATCTTAGCGCATGCAGATCTGTGATGATTATAAAATGTCATTTGTGAATTTTGTTTTTTAATTTCAACCTAGAGGACAAATTATTTTGGACGATTACCCTCCCAGTGTGCCCAATCATCACACCTGAGTGTGCCAACAAATTTGTCAACTGTTGGAACACTCTAATCTTTGCACTGTGTTAAGATAAAACATACGAAACTCTTAGCTGTTTCCATCTACCATTATTGCCACATTCTGAATGAACACAAACTATTATGAAATATTGTTATCGAAAGGAACACACAGATAAGAGAAATCACCCAACAGGGACAGAAAACTGCACACCAATTAACCAAACAGTAAGTCACAGCTACTCTTTGAAATAGAGAGAGCTCTCTTAGGATCCAGTAAAGGGCACAACGTAAGCAAAATAAAAATACCACAGTGTTCCTCTCACTGGAAGTTTTATTGAAGGAGAAGTTCAGGATCCAACAATGAATGCACTTAAAATCCAGACAGCAACAGGCACTAGGGAGGGGATGCAAGCAGGACAACTGTCCTTGGACCCAAGCCTACTGAAAGCCAAAGTGGTTTGAGGCCACATTCCGAATTTCAGTACTAGGCCTCAGCATATCCGACACCAGCTCTGCTTCCAGAATATCCACAGTTCTTATTTATGGGACACCTGTACAATTTGGACTGTGAGCCAGGTTAATATTCTATATTTATTTTGTTCTAAAAGTTACTGTAGACCTGTTGGTGGCTCACAAGGTCCAGTGCTTGGAATCACAGCAACACCATTATTTTTGTCATTTATAACAAGAGAGTATATTGACATTCTGTGTCAAAATGCTGGCTATTACTGGCTGAAGTATTGCAAACGCAAATTACCATATGGTTCCAGACAGCCAATAATCTTTAACATAACTGTGGTGGCCAAGGCGAAGGGTCAAAAAGGTATTGTTCTCACAGAGCATTCCACAAACCACCGAACCAGTTTTAGGCTGGATCCTGAAGGAGATGAGCAACCAACTAAGTACTGCAAGGAGAGGGGGAAGTGTGATCCCATTTGAGGGGGTCAGACCACCATTTTCAACAGTGAAGAGTACAGAATAAAATGCTGCAGGACATAAGGTGAGAGGGGACAATGTCATCAGTAACGATTTCCATGAGGAACAGTCAAGATCATTCCAAGTGGGGTGGCTGGAGGCAGTTTTGCATATATTTGTAAAAGAAGAGAAACTAGAGATGGTTCAGCTGCACAGAACAAAGATTATGACCACTGAAATTCAAAATTTGATGGTGCATAAAGACTAAGTCCTTCTAGTCTGTCCACTACTCCTTCTGGTTTCAAAACCATGAAGACTACAGGATCTCTAGTCCTACCTTCACATTTAAGGATCCCATGGGCTTATCCTATTCCATACATTTTACTACCTTTCTGTAAGAAATATTCCCTCGTTACCCCTAATTCTAGCTCGTTTGGAATCTCCAATCATGACCTTTTGTTCTGAAACCTCCTTTTCATTGGGCAATGGCGTATTATATATAACTGATGTATTTGAACATCTGTGTCATATCATCTTGCCCCCAACACAGGAAATACACATTTATATCCTCAATACTTATTTCATAGGTCTTCTGATATAGACTCGATTTAGTAGCCCTCTTCTAAAGTGGCCTTAAAATACTTTTATTCCAGACAGAGAACTACTGTTAGCTACAGCTACCACCACCCTAAGCTGTGAACAATAAGAGTAATGCAAATACATACCTGATTAATGTGTGTTAGGTATGTACATTCATTAGTATTCAATTAGTATACTTTAAATCAAATTAATACATGTTAAAACTATAGAACTAAGTTCTAATGCATGTTTGTTTTGTAGTAAAACAAATATCTGAAACAAACTGAAAAAAAAAACCCCCAAAACAACCAGGTCTGAACTGAAAACAAACTCCATGCTCAACCCTAATGCATAAGGCATGTGATTGATATAAGAAACAGAGTAGGATCCTGAAATTCTCCTTTCAATAGATATTCATCTTGATAACATTAGAAACTGGGATGGAGTGGAGGAATAGCCTTATGGTTAGTGCAGTTGGCTGAGAATCAGAGGAACCGGGTTTGATTCCCACTGTGGCTCCTTGTGACCCTGGGAAAGTCACTTAACCCTCTGTTGCCCCAGGTACCAAAAAAAAAACCAACTCACAAAACTTTTGATTGTGAGCCTACTAGGGACAGAGAAAGCACCTTTAACTAATATATAAAACCCACTTTGGCTGTACCACAGAAAGGTGGTTATATCGACTGCATGATCTCCACCCCCCCAACCATAAAAAAAAGTCTTTAAACTGCTTTAAGTTTTCAGTGCCACGCGAGTTACCAGGTCCTTGGGCCTCTCTCTTTCTTTAGCATAACTGTGGAGCTTACATGGAGAAAAAGTCATTTAGCGAAGCTCATTAATTTTGTGTGGATCACACAGCACTCCCGCATGCCACACAAACCTGTAAAGAAAGAGGCACTCCGGATGAGGCGGAGTGGGCTTGAGTCGGACACACCAGGCAGCAGTTTGCTGCTGCAGACCTGTAAAAAGCCTACAAAAAAAAGGCAAGGAAGAGAGAATATAGGAAACCAGACAAAAGAAAAGGTATATGACCTTTAAAACTAAAAAGTGTTGCAAACATCAAGATAGAAGCACACACACAAAGCGGCCTAGTCTTGGGGATTTTTGGTTTTGATTTACCTAGGTTATTTCCACTGCGATAGGTGGACAAAGCACTGTGATTTGAGCCTAGCTTTCCCAGGCTGGAATCTTGGTTAATGCACTCAAAGCTATCTTGCAAGCTAAAATTTGAAGAAAATAGAAAATTAGGTTGGAACAAAAATGCTGTTGTTCACCATCAGACAGACTTTTGGACCATCAACATAGCTGGCAAAACCCCCCAACTTTGAGAAATCTACAATGGTTTTGATATTGCAGAAAGGATTCTTAAAAATGCCCTAAAATTCCTCAGGAGGTTGGTTAAGACTAAGTTTACAAGCCTGTCATTCTCCACGCCAAAGCAGGATATAGTCAAATCAGATTTCTTTATTGGATCAATACCTTGTTTATAAGAACTTTTCATAGAAGCATGATACCACCACAATCAAGTATCTTTTCTGTGACCCAACCTTACGTTAAAAAATATTTTTCTATAAGTTAATTTGTTAAATTTTATAATTCCACAAAGAGGTGTGTAAGAGAAAACCCCCCAATTTATTTCTTTACTGTGCTGAGATCACTGTAATTACGGAGGGAAACTTTCTAAGCCATCTACACAGGCAAATGTATACACAAAAATCTGCCATCTGAAAACCACAATGAGTCTAGAACTGCATGTTGCAGAACTTCACGTGTATCTCTCTAGGCCAGAGGTTCTCAACCCAGTCCTCAGGACACACCAAGCCAATATCCACAATGAATACGCACGAAAGAGATTTGCATACAATGGAGCCACTGCATACAAATCTCTCTCGTGCATATTCATTGTGGATATCCTGAAAACCCGTCGGACCCACAGGTTTACCTCTACGTGTCCCGCCCTGACATCACTTCCTGTTTTCTCAATGGAAAAGGGAAGCCTGAAGGGCCGACGCAGGCAGTGAATACGAATTGCTCCTGTGGTCGGTAACATCTCAGAGTGGGACAGGGTTCAGAGAGAGAGAGGCTGATGCCATGAAGACGACTCTCCAGCAGCCCAGGTATTTTTCTCACATTGCAAAGCTGCCAAAGCCACTCACAGATCTTCTGTCACAACTTCCCACACCCACCCTCTCCCTCAATTCCCCACAAAATCTCCTCCTGTTTTCTTCATGCTCACTACCCCTTCACCTTCCTCCTTCTTTCCCACTCTCTTTAAAGCCCCTATCCCTCAAATGAGCAGGCATGGGGCTCAGCTTTGTTAATGTATCCCGAGGACTGGGTTGAGAACCTCTGGCCTAGAGAGGTACACGTGAAGTTCTGCAACATACATACCTTTTGGTGTATTGAGTGACAGCATTCCCAGGTGAATGGTTTGACTAAGGGGAATGGAAGAAAATGCATACAGATTGCCTTTTCAAACTATGCACTTAGCTTTCCATGAAAATAATTATCCACAGAAAAAAACAGTATCTGTGTGAATCCATATGGACAAGTACACACTATCACCGTGAAAACGGAGGCACAGCTAAGAAGTACTCAAAATGCATAGTTTGAAAACTCCCTCGGAGAGTACACTGCCATCAAGGTGGTCTGTCTTGGGACAATAGTACCACCACTGTTTTCTCTTACATGCCCTTGAAAACAGTAGCCTCAATTATTTCAACTCACAATTGAATGGTACTTGTCAAATCACTCTTCACAGCACAGAACACTGCTATTTGCCTTCTACACCATGCCAAATATTATGATTACATTGCTCTTTCCCCAGTATCAATGGTATCCAGTTGGCTACAGAATTAAATTTAAATATCATGTCACTGCCTACAAGGCTATGAGAGTTGGTCTCCCAGCATCTCTCCAACTCATTGATGCTTGTTTACATTCATTATGTTTGGTCTAACAATGTCAAACTGTTGGTGATTCCCCCTCTATCACAAGCTCACTGGGTGACTACTAGGGAAACCGCTTTATTTATGGGGTACAAATGCAACAAATAATAATAATACTCGCTCCCCTTTTATGGAATTCCCTTTCCATGCATATCTGACTAGAACCCACCCTGCCTAGCTTTAAAACTGCCCTAAAGACCTATTTCTTTAACCAAATGTTCAGGGAAGACTGGCCCTGATTCCAGTGTATATGATGATAAATCACTACCTCTTTTTCTGCTTTTAGTTCTCTATCCACTGTTATTATAGCTTTAGTTGTTGTAAACTGCTTTGACATGTATGTGAATTGCAATATATCAAATTTGTGAATAAACTAAACAGCTCCAGTGACCGTTTTTCCTCCTTTTTTTTTTCCCAATTAATCTTACTGAGAATGACATTTACTGTAATTTTCATGCAATTTATGCTACAAGGATATCTGCGGTATACAAAAGATTATGCCAACTGCTGTAACCTAGGAAACCTGGATAGAAAGTCCACAGATGAGAAATAATTTCAAAGGAAAATTCTTACGTGTTTGTGCTCCCAGAGAAGCTTCCTACTCTAGCTGAAAACACTTTACTTAACATCAATTGCGGAGGAGAACTGTCAAGACAAAAAAAAAAAAAATCAAATCAAATCTCTTAGCATTATCACTGCAGATCTAACACGAGACTGCACATGATTAAAAATGATTTAAAAAAAAGAAACTCACCGTATGTAATGGATTTTTAGCGTGGAACCTTTATAGCTCATAGCCACAGAGCCAAACATCATTTCTCCCAGCATGTTGCAGTCTGAGGCTGGCCTGGTGTACTACAAGGATAAAAGGCAGGGACATATCATACACAACTCAAAAGCACAGATTTCTTCCCAGAAAGGTATAAGATGACTTTCCGAAGTAGCACTAGCTATCCTCGTTGGAAGCATTCTGCACTCTATCCACGTGAACACTGAGAACTATTTTTGGCTCAATTTAACTCACAACTTTCACTAGCTGCTCATGGTGAGTTACATTCAGGTACAGTAGATATTTGACTACAACGTACATACAAAGGGGGTACCAGAGGAAATGGGAGATGAAGTGACTGGCCTAAGGTCACGAGTGTCAATGGGGGGTCGTGGCATTTGAATCCTGGTTTCCTAGGTTCTCCACTCACAGCTCTGACCGTTAGGAATTCTTTTTTGGAATGTAGGCGAGTGCTCAACTGAACCTTATGTTTCGACTTGGTCTTGCTTGGGTTAAAGATATTTAATACAACACCTCCCACCACCACAACTTGTTTACAAAAAGCCAAACAGCAGTTCTGTAGCCCCTGAGCTGCATGAAGACGTCTAAAAAAAAAAAAAAAAAAAAAAAAGACAAAGGGGCCCTTTGACCAAACCGCAGTAAAAAAGTGGCCTTAGTGCATGCTTATGTAGGTCATTCCTGCACGCTAAGGCCATTTTTACTGTATGGATAAAATGGCTGAGTTTTCTCATTTTTGAATTAATGGCCACGTACTAATTTCCCCATTAACGTGGGAGCCCCTACTGCCACGTATTTTGTAGGCAATAAAGGCTCACACTCTAACCACATGCTAATTGGTTAGTGGACAGCGATGTATCTGTGCTAACCGATTACAGCAGTACACGCCTACTCTCCACGCCGTCCTAAAAAATAAATAGTATCTATTTTTTAATGGTTGGGAAGTGCACACATATGTCAAAATTACCACGGGATGCCTGAGCGCACCCCATGGCAAGGCATTTTAAGCTGCGGTAAGCATGCGTTAGTGCTTACCACAGCTTAGCAGAAGGACCCCAAAGGGAGGACAGCTATTAATGTGGTGTGGTAGTGTATCAGTTACAGCTCTGACAAAATGTTTTCAGTTAATGCAGTCTTCTCCCTCTTCGGCCTGTCCCATTTAAAAACCGAAAGAAAAAAATAACATCTCCCTTAAAATTTGGCAGACAACGTAACCATCCCTGTGAGCCTGCCAAATCTCAGAAATACTGGAACAGCAGCTGGAGATGGGCAAGCACAAAACATCAGTTTGCTCACTTTGTACACTATTTTATTGTACTGGTCCTATTTTAATTATCATCTAATTTACACAAAATAAAGCTGCTATGCTGAAGAAGCAACACCACTAGTTATCTATATATGTGGCAAGAATATGTTTTTTTATTTTTAAAATAATTAAAGTGGACTCTGCTATCCTCTGTGACTTTAAAAAATACATCTTACAGTGTTTCCAACTGGGAAAGGACCCTGCAGCCAATTCTTCTATTTGGCACACTAGGTAGTTGACGATATCTAGAAAAATAGGAAAATCTGTTTGCAAAAGTATATTTCTGTCAAGCTGTAGCAATCTTAGCTTGAACGCCCAGAATGCCACAATCTTAGAGGCAGTAGCAGCAGGATCACATCAGCACTGATTGGTCCATCTACAGGAGAGAGCAGCCCGAGACAAAAGTAGTGGCGGATTTCGTGAACCGATAATGGGGTACCCCTGATAGTAAATGAGGGCAGATAAAGACCTGAACGGTCCATCCAGTCTGACCAACAATATAACAACTCATTTTACATGGTATGTGATACTTTATATGTATACCCGAGTTTAATTTGTCCCTGTTTTTCGCGGGGCACAGACCGTAAAAGTCTGCACAGCACTGTTCCTGTACTAAAAGTTCTGAAGCTAACGTCGAAGTCCCTTAAAATTTATACTCCAGCCCATCCATATCTATTCAGCCACGATCAGCGTGCAGACCGTAGAAGTCCGCCCTGCACCGGTTTTACTCTCTAATTACCAGAACTGCCACCCAGTCTCCGAAAAGGACCCTCCAAGGTGACTGCTAACAAATGTGTGGGGAATCAAGAGAATGCAAAGTGCAGAGATTTTATTAAGCCAAATGACACTATCTTTTCAAGTATTACTGCATGAGGCAAAACCTAGTATTTACAAAGCCAGCTCAAACTAATTTTTAACACTTTTGTCAGATATTAAGTTTTGCGTTGGGTGGTCAGACCTATGTCTTGCTTTCATAAAATTCTGCAATCACAACTATAGGTAAAAACATGCACATGAAAAGTGTGCATCTACTTATTTGTGATGTAAGTGTAGGTGTTCCCAAGAGCATAACCTGGCCAGAGTGGAGATAGAGATGTAATTTATGCGAGTATTTTGTAAAATACGGTTATACCTGTAGAATACTCACATCCTTTACACCAACCTCGAAGAAGTGTAAATGGGATTATCAACATTTGCACATTTTTGAAGCTGTATCCGGAAGCCATTTTAAAATTGCACATAGATGCCTTTTTACACTTCTCACACAAGCATCCTGTTACAAAATCAGATCCTCTGGCAGCGTTTCCCAAACTGTGCGCCGCAGCACACTCTCAGGGGTGCTGCGCAAGAAGATGGGAGATAAGGGCATGTGTCGTGTGCACACTGCCACCATGCAGCTGGTCTGAAATTTGGGAGAAGGCACAAGTCTGCGAATCCTTGCCTACCACCACCGCCCAACACACAGTTCACCCAAAGCTGCAGCTGAGAAACAATGCAGCAGTGATTCATAATCATTGCCTGCGCCGGACCCGCAGGTTTCCCTCTACCGTGTCCCGCCCTGACATCACTTCCTGTTTTCTCAATGGAAAAGGGAAGCCTGCAGGGCCGACGCAGGCAGTGAATACGAATTGCTCCTGTGGTCGGTAACATCTCAGAGTGGGACAGGGTTCAGAGAGAGAGAGGCTGATGCCATGAAGACGACTCTCCAGCAGCCCAGGTATTTTTCTCACATTGCAAAGCTGCCAAAGCCACTCACAGATCTTCTGTCACAACTTCCCACACCCACCCTCTCCCTCAATTCCCCACAAAATCTCCTCCTGTTTTCTTCATGCTCACTACCCCTTCACCTTCCTCCTTCTTTCCCACTCTCTTTAAAGCCCCTATCCCTCAAATGAGCAGGCATGGGGCTCAGCTTTGTTATTGGCCCCTTGCCTACTACATTTATGAACATTATCACATTGTACTCTTTTCTAATAATATCAAAATTTTGAAGGTATTATACATATTGCTTGCCTCTGATGTAGTAGCAATAAGCCACCAGAAGCAGGGGGGGTAGGGGGGCAACTGTTAGATATTTCTTTTGACTTAGGGGTGCTGTGAAAAAATGATTAACACAATAAGGGTGCCTTGAAACGAGAAAGTTTGGGAACCACTGCCCTATGGACTAGATTCTATACATGTTGCTGAAAAATCAGCGCTGAAAAATGTAAGCGCTGACCGCTATTCGAATAGTGGCTATGCGCATAAACGGTGCAAATTATCTGCTCCAGTGCTACAGAGATTTAAAAAAAAAAAAAAAAAGCAATTATGAAGTTGACATTGCTGCAAATGACCACAACTGCTTTTGAACATTGGTCTCACTATTATCAGTTACTAGCAATGATTAAGTCTTGCGCAGGCCTTCTATCTGGAAAGATGATTTTAGGATCATCGTAATATTGGCCTTACATAATGGCCATAGGGAAAATGCTCCTTGAGGTTAACATCTTACAGTATGTATAAAGTGCAGTAAGAGCCTTAAGAGTAACATAGTAACATAGTAGATGACGGCAGAAAAAGACCTGCACGGTCCATCCAGTCTGCCCAAGAAGATAAATTCATATGTGCTACTTTTTTATTTGTACTGTCCTCTTCAATGCACAGACCGTATAAGTCTGGCCAGCCCTATCCCCGCCTCCCAACCACTATCCCCGCCTCCCAACCACCAGCCCCGGCACAGACCGTATAAGTCTGCCCAGCACTAGTCCCGCCTCCCAACCACCAGCCCCGGCACAGACCGTATAAGTCTGCCCAGCACTAGTCCCGCCTCCCAACCACCAGCCCCGGCACAGACCGTATAAGTCTGCCCAGCACTAGTCCCGCCTCCCAACCACCAGCCCCAGCACAGACCGTATATGTCTGCCCAGCACTAGCCCCGCCTCCCAACCACCAGCTCTGCCACCCATTCTAGGCTAAGCTCCTGAGGATCCCTTCCTTCTGCACAGGATTCCTTTATGTTTATCCCACGCATGTTTGAATTCCGTTACCGTTTTCATCTCCACCACCTCCCGCGGGAGGGCATTCCAAGCATCCACCACCCTCTCCGTGGAAAAAGAGGAAAAAGAGAATGAGAGAAGACATTAAAAAAAAAAAAAATAATCAAGCTACGAATCTGCTATTCATTTTCAAGGAATACAATGTTCACCTTACCTGGTACCTGGGAGGTGGTTCCTTGGCCTGATGGGTACAGCCAGATGATGAAGCATTATGGGAAGAGATGGTGCAGGTTCCACTACTGCTAGTCTGGCAGCATTTCGCCGATGTCTTCACTTGAGCATCCTCCAATAATTTCTATGTTAAAAGCAGGTTGACAAATTAGGCAACATACAGATGTCTTAGTTGCTAGTTGAGCTCAGATCAGGCACCTTCATCACAAACATATTTTTCAGGCTCAAAATTAAACAAAAACAATCTCAACATCTGCAAGCACTAAAGGATAAATCTATATGATAAGTGAACCTAGCACATTTATTATCAAAGGGTGGGTATGCAAGGAGTTCTATCAAGTTGTGAAAAGAAATCATCTGCTGGTTGATATAAAGGCAAAAGAAGGGTGCAGATGAATAAAGTACTGGATTTCAGTAAAATAGGGGAATACCTGAAGGAGCTGATTACATGGGTAGGCATAGGAGAGGTGGACGCAGGGCAAGGAAAGTAAACAAAAACAAGAGAAACAGGAGGCCTATATGGCTCTCCAAGTGGCCGAAAAAATAAGTGCAAAAGAGACTGCATTCAAGAAATAGAAAAACACAAAAAGAGGATCAAGGAAAAAATTACTGGATTATACTCAAAGAAGCAAAGAGGGAGATATGGCTAGCAAAAGCACAGGCGGAAGAAAAATAAATCGTTAAAAACATCAAGAGAGGTGACAAGACCTTTTTCAGATATACTGGGGAAAGGCGAAAAGCTAGGAATGGAATTGTAAGACTGAAAGATACTGAGAACAGATATGTGGAGACAGATGAGGATAAAGCGAATGTGCTAAACAAATTCTTCTCTTCAATGTTCATGGAAGAAAATCCTGGAAAAGGACCACTGTCGGCTGCCGAGAATACATCTGGGAATGGAGTGGATATGGTACCATTCATGGAAGAAAGCATTTATAAACAACTTGAAAATCTGAAATTGGGCAAAGCTATGGGGCCAAATGGGATACATCCCAGGATACTGAGGAAGCTCAGAGAAATCCTGGAGGGACATCTTAAGGATTTATTTAATATACATTTAGAGACGGGAGAGATTCTGGGGAATTGGAGATGATGGATGTGGTCCCTCTTCACAAAAGTGGGACAGAGAAGAAATGGGAAACTACAGGCTGATGAGCCTCATGTCGGTGGTAGGAAAAATAATGGAGTTGCTGTTGATTGAAAAGATAGTTAACTTTCTAGAATCCAACAGGTTGCAGGATCCGAGGCAACATGGCTTTACCAAAGGAAAATCTTGTCAAACGAATCTTATTGATTTCCTTGACTGGGTAACTAAAGGACTGGACGAAGGACATGCGCTAGATGTAAACTACTTGGATTTCAGCAAAGCTTTTGATACAGTTCCTCAAAGAAGACTCATGAATAAGCTGAAAGGGCTGAACTTAGGATCCAAAGTGGAGAACTAGATTGGAAACTGGTTGACCAAAGACGACAGAGAGTGGCGGTAAATGGAATTTGAGGAAAGGAAGGTGAGTAGTGGAGTGCATCAGCGGTCAGTACAGGAGCTGATTCTATTTAATATATTTGTGAGAAACATTGAGGAAGAGTTAGAAGGAAAAAAAAAAGTTTGTGTCTTTGCGGATGACAAAAACAGCCAATAAAGTGGATACCCCAGAAGGAGTAGAAACCATGAGAAGTGATCTCAAAAATTTAGAAGAACAGTCAGAGGTCTGGCAGTTAAAATTTAATGCAAACAAGTGCAGAATGATACATTTGATAGTGCAGAAATGCAAAAGAGATGTACGAGATAGGAAGAGAGAGATTGATAAGCACAGCTCAGAAGAGAAACCTTGGTGTCTGAGGATCTCAAGGTGACAAAACAATGTGAGAAGGTGGTGGCCACAGCCAGAAGGATGTTAGGCTACATAGAAAGGGGTATAACCAGCAGAAGAAAGGAGGTATTGATACCCCTATACATGTCATTGGTGAGGTCCCACTTGGAGTACTGTGTTCAGTTTTGGAGGGCTGTATCTTGCTAAGGACATAAAAAGACTTGAAGTGGTTCAGAGAAAAATGATAAAAATGTTATGAGGTTTACATTACAAAATGTATGTGGAAAGACTTGATGACCTGAAGATGTATACACTGGAGGAAAGGAGCGACAGAGGCGATATGATACAGATGTTCAAATATTTGAAAGGTATTAATTTACAAACAAATCTTTTCCAGAAATGGGAAGGTGGTAGAACTAGAGGACATGAATTTAGATTTCAGGGGGGGGCCAACTCAAGAATAACGTCAGGAAGTACTTTTTCATGGAGAGGGTGATAGATGCCTGGAATGCCCTCCCGGGGAAAGTGGTGGAGATGAAACAGTGACGGAATTAAAAAATGTGTGGGATAAACACAAAGGAATCCTGTATGGAAGGCATGGAACCAAACAAGCTTAGCAGTGATTAGATGGCACCACCAGTAATTGAGAAGCAAAGATAGTACCAGGCAGACGTCTATGGTCTGTGCCCTGATTATGGCTGGAGTAGGGCTTTGATGACAGCTTCAGTAGTTAGAGAAGAAGGCCAGTTCTGGGCAGCCTTCTATAGTCTGTGCCCTGAAAATGGCAAGGACAAATCAAGATCAAGTATGCATATGTAGTATCACATCATACCTTATCCCATGAGTTTATCTTGCTGGGCAGACTGGATGGATTGTACAGGTCTTTATCAGCCGCCATCTACTATGTTACTGGTAAGCAAGAAATTTGACTTTCTCCAAGGACAAGCAGAATAGCAAACCCTTACATCTAGGACTTCCAAGCCACAGGCTGTCTAACCCAAAAAGGGAAAAAAATTGGAAGGCCTGCACAGCCATATTTTATTGGTTAACAGGCTGTGTTTTTTTAAACAGACAACCTGGAAAGGAAAAGAAGGCGCCCTGGAAGGAGCTGAATTCTGAACTTCAAAGATTTTAGAGGCCAGAATGCATCGTTAATCCCTTTTCTAGCAGCAATGAGATAAAACTGTATAGAATGATGTTCATGTTGCAGCTTAGAGGCTGATCTCAACTAGGCTATTGATGCATCCATGGTTAACTTTATAAATTCTGAAATTATCCTGTTAAGTTTGGCCCTGTTTTGGCATAAGCAAAGATGATGCAGTCTGCTATCTACAGTGGGGGAAATAAGTATTTGATCCCTTGCTGATTTTGTAAGTTTGCCCACTGACAAAGACATGAGCAGCCCATAATTGAAGGGTAGGTTATTGGTAACAGTGAGAGATAGCACATCACAAATTAAATCCGGAAAATCACATTGTGGAAAGTATATGAATTTATTTGCATTCTGCAGAGGGAAATAAGTATTTGATCCCCCACCAACCAGTAAGAGATCTGGCCCCTACAGACCAGGTAGATGCTCCAAATCAACTCGTTACCTGCATGACAGACAGCTGTCGGCAATGGTCACCTGTATGAAAGACACCTGTCCACAGACTCAGTGAATCAGTCAGACTCTAACCTCTACAAAATGGCCAAGAGCAAGGAGCTGTCTAAGGATGTCAGGGACAAGATCATACACCTGCACAAGGCTGGAATGGGCTACAAAACCATCAGTAAGACGCTGGGCGAGAAGGAGACAACTGTTGGTGCCATAGTAAGAAAATGGAAGAAGTACAAAATGACTGTCAATCGACAAAGATCTGGGGCTCCACGCAAAATCTCACCTCGTGGGGTATCCTTGATCATGAGGAAGGTTAGAAATCAGCCTACAACTACAAGGGGGGAACTTGTCAATGATCTCAAGGCAGCTGGGACCACTGTCACCACGAAAACCATTGGTAACACATTATGACATAACAGATTGCAATCCTGCAGTGCCCGCAAGGTCCCCCTGCTCCGGAAGGCACATGTGACGGCCCGTCTGAAGTTTGCCAGTGAACACCTGGATGATGCCGAGAGTGATTGGGAGAAGGTGCTGTGGTCAGATGAGACAAAAATTGAGCTCTTTGGCATGAACTCAACTCGCCGTGTTTGGAGGAAGAGAAATGCTGCCTATGACCCAAAGAACACCGTCCCCACTGTCAAGCATGGAGGTGGAAATGTTATGTTTTGGGGGTGTTTCTCTGCTAAGGGCACAGGACTACTTCACCGCATCAATGGGAGAATGGATGGGGCCATGTACCGTACAATTCTGAGTGACAACCTCCTTCCCTCCGCCAGGGCCTTAAAAATGGGTCGTGGCTGGGTCTTCCAGCACGACAATGACCCAAAACATGCAACAAAGGAGTGGCTCAGGAAGAAGCACATTAGGGTCATGGAGTGGCCTAGCCAGTCACCAGACCTTAATCCCATTGAAAACTTATGGAGGGAGCTGAAGCTGCGAGTTGCCAAGCGACAGCCCAGAACTCTTAATGATTTAGAGATGATCTGCAAAGAGGAGTGGACCAAAATTCCTCCTGACATGTGTGCAAACCTCATCATCAACTACAGAAGACGTCTGACCGCTGTGCTTGCCAACAAGGGTTTTGCCACCAAGTATTAGGTCTTGTTTGCCAGAGGGATTAAATACTTATTTCCCTCTGCAGAATGCAAATAAATTCATATACTTTCCACAATGTGATTTTCCGGATTTAATTTGTGATGTGCTATCTCTCACTGTTACCAATAACCTACCCTTCAATTATGGGCTGCTCATGTCTTTGTCAGTGGGCAAACTTACAAAATCAGCAAGGGATCAAATACTTATTTCCCCCACTGTATTTGAAAAGTATAGGTTTGGCAATGGCAATCCCATGCTTAATGGGATTTTTTAAAAAATGGGTGGACTTTTTAACGGCTTTTAGTTTCTTTCAGGTACAAGGACAAGGATCATTTGCAATCCAAGAAGTGTAACACACACTCATCACTGTGGTTAATATGGCTTCGGAAAAAAATGTTGGCAGGGCTGATTAAGGTGGAAATCCAGCACCACCTTAGGAAAGAAGTTTGGATAGGTGCACAAACCTACCCTATTGTAGAAAAATTAGGTACAAGATAAATCTGTCACTAAGACCTGGTCCTGATTAACTCTGCATGTCACTGCGATTCCAACAAAAAGACTTCCCAAGTCAGCTCGTTCAGCTCATAGGAGTCTAGTGGAAAAAAGGGAGCTCTTACCAGCTGGATTAGAATCAAACTACTAAAGGATGGTGATAAAAAAATCCTAACCAAGGTGGGTTTCAAATAAGACTAGAAAAGATGTAGAATATATTCTAGTAGTTTTTGTATGGAATAGGAAAAAGACCTAAGGTCTTCCTGTCATATAGCAAACCTCTTCCATTTAAAAAGATACAAATACCAAGGGGAGTCTCTCTCAGAAGCCAGCAGGATTCATGATATGTTATCAGGTAGATCTAAGGTAGCTAAATTATCCTCTCAACATCTATACTGTTGATAGTGGTGATGAGTATCTGTATTTTAACCTCTGTGGCCAACATTTTATAACGCCACCTACCACTGTGACTGAATATTGACCCATGTATCTTTTTCATGACAGTAGAATGAAGTTTCATCATGCAATGTCTGTTGAAATATACAAGCCACAACAAAAAAGGAGGTGAAAACCCTCACGGTGCCGTGAGTTATGAAACAAAAAAGTGAGGAAAACGAATGAGGATACCAAAAAAAGTCCTTTATTATATAACAATGCTTTATTATATAAAAAACGACCCAACACGGCTGTGTTTCGGCCCAAAAAGGCCTGTCTCAGGGGTCTTGAACAGCCTCTGATAATGTTGTGTAAAACGTACACTGTTGAAAATACGCTACAACAAAAGCTTCTTTGGTCTCCTCTCTTCCAAAAAAATATAGATAAACCGTCAATACACAGTTTCTTTAGGAGAGACGCAGAACAGGCCTGTTCCTGGTATTGACGGTTTATCTATATTTTTTTGGAAGAGAGGAGACCAAAGAAGCTTTTGTTGTAGCGTATTTTCAACAGTGTACTTTTTACACAACATTAACAGAGGCTGTTCAAGACCCCTGAGGCAGGCCTTTTTGGGCCGAAACACAGCCGTGTTGGGTCGTTTTTTATATAATAAAGCATTGTTATATAATAAAGGACTTTTTTTGGTATCCTCATTCAATATGTTGAAATATACATTCACTTTTCAAATTAACCATATAGGAAAATAAGCCAGAAGAGAACGGAGAATGAGTCCCATTACAATTCCATTCTGACACATTCAGGGTGGCAGTTCAACTAGTATACGCTGTGGGACTGACAGCAATTTGTGGGAAAATGCTAACCACTTCATTTTTGTACTTCTTATCAATCATTACCAGAAACCTTAAAGTGTTATGATTTCATGGTACTTATAAGTCAAAGGAGAATGCTCCTTAAAAATTAGAGTAAAAGGGTTCTGTTTGCAAGTAGCCCCCCCCCCCCCCCAGCTTCTTTCCTGAGGACTCTCATTGAAAGACAACAAAAGCAATGACGAGATAAGAGCGCCAAAAAAGCGGCAAATGCACAAGCTCCACTTTCTATATACCCATAAGCTGACCAAAAAGGCAACGGCAGAAAAACATAATTACTGATCCACAAGTTACACACCCTTTTTTTCAAGGGGGGGGGGGGGGAGTATTTTTTTTATAAAACATTTTCAAAAAAGACAATACTGGTAGCCTGGCTCGCTCCCACGGGCCCTTCTATACAATACTGGAGAGGACAGATGATTCACCTGATGAGAATTGAAAGAATGGAAGAGAGCATACAAATGCCGATAAAAGCAAAACATTTTCAATACCAATGGAGTCCCTTCTGGATGACATTGACACCTGCGGCCAGAGGACAGCTCATGAACATTTAAATTAGGACAATGTGAATAAATGACTTGGATGTCTCTAGGAAGTTGGACTTTGGAGGAAGGGGGAGTGAGGGGAAGTAGAGGAGAGAGGGCAGTTGGGGAGAAAAGGTAAAATTACTGGAGAACAGTTGTACAGTTAAATGTTTTATTTGATGTGGTGAACCTCTCTCTTCAATAAAACATATCTAAACATAAAACATTTTCAATGTGCAAACTGTATTTTACACAAGAAAATGGATATTATAAAACTGACTATTCATATGCACAAACAATGTGTGTACTGACAAAAGCACACATACTTTTTACACAGGCATTCCAGAGTATAATTTGGGTGGAGCTGTGGTAAAGTTACAAGGTACAGGCATAACCTATAAAACTGTGTGTGTCCAGCAATACATACAGAAAGTTCAAGCAGATGAAACTTTTGAGGAACCAGTGGAGGGGTAGTCTAATGGTTAACGCAGTGGGTTGAGAACCAGGGGCGTATCTGAGGTTCGGCGGTAGGGGGGGCAGGGGCTAGAGTGAGGGGGCACATTATAGCCCCCCTACCGCCGTCAGCCCCCCCCCCCACCGCTGTTAACACTCCCTCCCTCCCCCGCCTACCGCCGTCACCTACCCCGAGGTCCGCTTCCTCCGGCTTTTTAAAATATTGCTTCAGCTGGCGGGGGACCCCAACCCCCCGCCAGCCCAGCCGCGATCTTTAACTTTTTCATCCTCGTCGTGCAGCGTGCTGTGAAAGCTGCATGCATCTTTAGATCCAGTTGGATGGAGTCTGTCTGACGTCGCAGCACGTTGATGTTACAACGTGCTGCGACGTCAGACTCCATCCAACTGGATCTAAAGATGCATGCAGATTTCACAGCGCGCTGCACAACGAGGATGAAAAAGTTAAAGATCGCGGCTGAGCTGGCGGGGGGTTGGGGTCCCCCGCCAGCTGAAGCAATATTTTAAAAAGCCGGAGGAAGCGGACCTCGGGGTAGGTGACGGCGGTAGGCGAGGGAGGGAGGGTTAACGGCGGTAGGGGGGTCCGGGGCAAAATCTGCGGGGGCCCAGGCCCCTGTGGCCCCACGCAGATACGCCCCTGTTGAGAACTAGGGGAAATGGGTTTAATTCCCACTGCAGCTCCTTGTGACTCTGGGAAAGTCACTTAACCCTCCACTGCCCCAGTTACAAAATAAGTACCTGTATATAATATGTAAACTGCTTTGACTTTAACCATAGAAAGGCGGTATATCAAATCCCATCCCTCTTTCCTTCCCTATTGGGGATTATTAAAGGGGCCAATTATATAAAGGCGCACACGTATGTTGCCAAAACAGGCAGAACAGGTTAATTTTTCCAAGTTGATTATAAAAGTTCTCCTGGATGACTAACAAGTTAAAACAGCCTGTAGAGAATCAAGAAACTTTGGCTCTAACCCTCTTGGATTATGGCACCAAAAATGTGTGCCTTTATAATTTCGGGTATTACATTTAGTTGCCAAGTGGTCAACCATTTCTCAACATTTTCTATGTTTCTCATTTTATCCACCCCCTCGAGAATTATTACATTATAGATCTTGGAAACACCTATAAATTCACATTTTTCCTTCTGAAATATCTCTGGAAGATACTGAACAAGATCGGCGCACCCCCCCCCCCCCAAACCACCTGGCTTGATTCGGAGTGAGTTCTAGATACTACTACACCTCTATCACTCAACTAATTTCTAATTTAGTTTGCTACCTTAGCACCCCTTCTCCCATGTTGCTCTCTTTTATTTATGAACCTCTTTTGAAAGACAGTATCAGAGCTGTTGTTGAAATTTGAGTAAACCACATTTAGTGCATGCCCATGATATAATTTATAATTGCCCAACAGAAAAAAATGTTTGAAACAACATCCCTCTAGTAAGCCCATACATACTACCTCTTATCCCGCAACTGTCAGCTTTAAGATGCATCATTAATATCCTGCCCTTCAGAAGTCTGTTCATTAATTTTCCAACTGCCTATAATGTCCAATCTCCTCTCTATTACCATTTTTAAAAAGAACGACGTTCACCCGTCTCCAGTTCTACAGAATTACTCCCATCTGTAAAGATCAATTGAGGAGATCCTTCAGCAGATCCATCAGACCCTCCCCAAGTTCCCTTAATACTTCATGTGTAGTCCCCAAGGCTTTGTCCACTTTTACCTTATCTGAATTCACACACACACATTTTTGTAAATGAGATAATCACTACTTCACCATCATATGCACCTTTTCCAATAAGTAGCAGTGCTTTAAAAGGAAAAGCCCCCAAAACATGGTTTTCAATCAGAGGAAAAATGAATGTTTAAGTCACAATTTGATTTGTTTGGTCACTAATGGCAAATATCCATGAAAAGACTGCTAATACTGCTACTTCAATGGACCAGATTTATCAGAGATATTTGTATCTATAGATATATAGCTATTAAAAAAAAACCCCACTACCCTAGCATCAATATCAATGCAGCCCTATCGCCTCATACCTTTATATGCAATGCCCATTAGGCTTACATGTGGCCACTGTGGAAGCTTTTCAGGTTTGATTATATCTCCATGATGTACCTTGGACTGAAGGCTTAACTCAAAATCATTAACATTCCATCAATTCTCTTGTGGGAAATGCTGGTGTACTTACATGTAGGGAAGGGGGGGGGGGGGGGATAGGGTATAGAATTCCAGGTGCTTGCATTTGAGGACTGCCCTACAGGAAGAGGGAAGAGTCCTAGTCCCTCCTCCTTCAAGGTAGGAGGGTTTGGGGGGGGGGGGCAATTGCTAGGCCAGTCTTTGGGGGAGGGGCACTTGCCAATGATCCCACTGGAGCACCAGGCACTTATGTGTTTGGTGGGGTGGGGGGGTCTGGGGCCCACCAGACCACCAGGGCTAGTAACAGCCATTAGCACTGGTCTCCTTATTCCTCCCCTGCTCGGCACAACCCTAACGCCAGCTCCGAGCTGGCATGCAGTGGACTTTGATCCTGGGGAACTGAGTTCCATTCCCAGTGCAGCTCCTTGTGACTCTGGGCAAGTCACTTAACCCTCCATTGCCCCTGGTACAAAATAAGTACCTGAATATACTATGTAAACCGCTTTGAATGTAGTTGCAAAAACCACAGAAAGGCGGCATATCAAGTCCCATTTCCATTCCATATGGTTTGCTGCAGGAGGAGCGCCCTTGTTTGGCATTGGGGAGGAGTGTGGGAGGCCCTCTTTTGCATGCATTTGCATGCTCACTGTGCTCACAGCCAGCGAGCTCGTTATTCGACAAGCTCGTCGGCTCTAAGCATTCCATGGGAGCAAATGCGGACACTAATGACCTCTAGCGCCCACATTTGCTTCTAAGCATTGGGGCTTGAGTTAAACCCTAAAACTTCTCTCTCAAACACCCCTTTTGTTCTAAATAACTTTTCTAACTTACTGGAAGGACAAGTAAGGAAGGAAAAAAACTCATCACAAGAGAATCAATTTTTCCTACCTGCGAGTTTCCCTCTTCAACTTCACGAACAGCTTTCGAATCAAACAAAACTTGTCTGCCCCTCCTTTCACAATCCTGGTATACAATCAACCGAATGGAGCTCAAATCAAATTCGGAGCACGGCCAGCTGTGGGATGAACATAGAGAGATTATTCAGTCAAAGCACTGAAGGGAAGGAAGACTACCAGTGTCGCCTGAACCAAACCTAAACAGTGATCATTTCATATAAACAACATGGTTGTTTGTGAGTAGTAATACCTAGAAAAGAAAAGGTTAAGTGTAACAACTTATTATGAAACTGGGTGTTAAATTCCTTTGTTGCACCCCTCCTTCCCAACAAATCTGCACCCTCATCCTAAGTTTTCCAGTATGCACTCAGTCCACTGACCACTCCCATCACACAACACACAGAAATCAAGCCAGAATAAAC
Organism: Microcaecilia unicolor; assembly: GCF_901765095.1. Classification (NCBI taxonomy): domain Eukaryota; kingdom Metazoa; phylum Chordata; class Amphibia; order Gymnophiona; family Siphonopidae; genus Microcaecilia; species Microcaecilia unicolor. The sequence goes on from NC_044032.1 coordinate 604,691,391, forward strand.
AACTGACTATGAACTGCAGAAAGTGTATAAACTCAACACATACACTGGATTTAATTCAATAACATGGATATCTTCTGTCCATAAAAACTAACAGCCAAGTTCAATGTCAACACAGAACTGCAGTCTAATCTGTTTTCAAACTCATATTCCATTATGCTTTGCAAGACCAAGAGGCAAAGGCAGCAGCAGGACTGCGATCAATAGGAGTTTAACAAAACAAAACAAAATGTCTTCCTCCCACCCCCACCTCTGAACAAGAAGATTAATGTCAAAAATATGAAGGTAGGGTAGAAACATAAGGCCAATTTGGCAGGTTTCACTAGATACACTTGAAGGAGGGAGGGGTGAGGCAAACAGAACAACTTTATCCTCAAGCTAGTATCTCAAAACTATGTGTCAGAAGTTCGCCAACATCTGCTCATCATACACATATGTCTGTACAGAGACAGAGTAAGTAAACAGGTAGAAAAAGCGACGGCCAAAGCCAGAAGGATCCTTGGGTGCATAAAGAGAGGCATGACCAGCAGGAAAAAGGAGGTGATAGTGCCGTATAAGTCTCCGGCAGGGCTTTTTTTGAGGGGGTACTTGGGGGTACTGAGTACCGGCACCTTTTTCAATGTCTGCTAAACTTGACCCATGGTCCCCAAGTTTTAATGAAAGAGCTCAAGCTCTACACACTAATTCTGCCTTGTCATAGATTCTGTGACTGGTTGCAGGGGGCCTGGCTACTGTGGGGTGGGTCCCTTAGTGATCACCCCACCCCCTGAAGGGTGGCCTGGCATTTGAGTACCGGCACCTTTTTTGCTAGAAAATATGCACTGGTCTCCGGTGAGGCCTCATTTGGAGTACTGCGTGCAGCTCTGGAGACCGCACCTACGGAAAGTTATAAACAGGATGGAGTCGGTCCAGAGGGCAGCTACGAAATTAGTAAGCGGTCTTGAATGCAAAAATTATAGGGACAGGCTTATGAACCTCAACATGTATACACTGGAAGAGAGGAGGGAGAGAGGAGACATGATAGAAACATTTAAATATCTCAAGGGCATTTATGTACAGGAAGAGAGCCTTTTTCAAATGAAGGAGAGCTCTGGAATGAGGGGGCATATTACAAAGTTAAGAGAAAATAGGCTTAGGAGTAACCTAAGGAAGTGGTGGAGACGTGGAATGGCCTCCCAGTGGAGGTGGTGAGGACTGTTCCAGAATTTAAAAAGGCATTGGATAAGCATGTGGGATCGCTTAGGAACAGGAAGAATAACGGGTTACAGAGGATGGGCAGACTGGATGGGTCATACAGTCTTTATCTGCCGTCATCTATACATATAAAAGGCAACCCCAACGTTGTGAAGCCTCCACGGAAGTTGAGGCGCCCGAGATATCCGGTGTGCCCTGGAGTGTCTGCACCGCCCTCGCGTCAAAACGTCATGACGCGTCAAAACGTCATGACATTGAGGGCGGAGCTATTGACACTCGAGGGCCGAAACGGCCCACAGCGAACAAGGCAAGTAGCTTCGAGGGACGGAGGGAGGGGGTCCCTTGCTAGCGCCCGTTTCATTCCGCTCAGAAATGGGCATTTTTTCCTAGTGTTTCTATGTTTCTAAGTAACAGCACAGAAAGCCACCAACCCCGGAAGAGGCCTTGCTGACTTATCTCTCGATTCAGGACTTCAGTCAACAGTGCGTGCACCCTGTAACACAACTGACTGCCAACCACTGGAAAAATGGGCATCTGTTCTCTATTGACTTAAACTTTAAACATGATTCTCAGCAGCTCAGGCATATGATGTTCTTCAAATATTACTGCCCACAGTTCAGATTCTAAACTTCAGAGAAAAACATGCTGAAAATGTTTTTTTTTCCCCTGTTGTGGCTGAATGATAGTAAGAGAAGTTATAAATAAATTATGCTTGGCAAAAAAAGGGAACGAGGGGATTCACTTTAACCTGGGATCTACAGTGTGAACTGGTGACAGGTATCAGAATCATGTGACTTCTGACCGTCTCCAGCTGGGCTCCACTGTCACTACAATGAAACTGAGGCAAGTTAAAGTAGTATTGGAATTCGAAAGGGCACAAGACAAGTCGACAGGATTCTTAGTTATGACAAAGCCAGTTTAATTCCAGAGATTTTATAAGCTAACAGAACAGATGCTCAGGGTGAACCACCTCAGAGTGAGAGATTTACTATGCCAAGGAGTGAGACCAACACCAAAGAGTGAGATTTTTCAGAGGATAAGTCCAGGGTATAAACCTAGAAAGATTTATGTGTAGTACCAGTGGCGTAGCCAAGGGTGGGCCTGGGCCCACCTACTTTGGGCTCAGGCCCACCCAGTAGCCGCACACCTATGATGTGGCTGGCAGGGATTCCCAAGCCCCACCAGCTGAAAACTCCCAACAACTGTTCCTCCTGCATACCTTGTAAATAGCAGATCTTCACCTGCAGCAAGCAGTGACTGATATACACTGCTCACAGCAACCCCACAGCCTTCCCTCTGATGTATTCCTGCGTATGTGGAAACAGGAAGTTGCATCAGTGGGAAGGCTGTGGGGCCAAAATGAGCGGTGTGTGCATTAGTTGCTGCTCGCCGCCAGTGAAAATCTATTTAAAAGGTATGCGGGAGAGGGGGGATGTTTGAGAGACCATATGGCATGCAGGTGATCGAAGAAGAGACGAAATCACCTGTGGGACGGGGTTCTTCTGCCCACCCATCTTGGACCCAGGCCCACCCAAAATTGGGTGTCTGGCTACGCCCCTGTGTAGTACTGCTTCGCAAATGAATCAAGGCAGCATAAAACGATAATTGGTTTTTCTTTGAAGCCTTGGGAATGATATTAGAGGGGGGGAGGGACAATATAAACAAACATCTTGGGCTGAAAATCGTTCTCCACCCAGTAGTAAAAAGTAGGTATGTAGATTTCACAGCACATGCACTTGTGAGTACAGGGAAAATGGACACAGCAAGGGGAAGTAGTAGGCAAGAAGGTGTGCTGAAATGTCTTTCTACTGGTTGGGACTCTTGGTTTACTTTCAGGCTTGACTCTCATAAAAGCTGTCTTGAGCGAGAAAGAGCTCAAAGATTTTGCAAGTGAGAAAGCCTTCAAACGAGTGAGGCTTAGCATCTCTTTAAACAGCCAAGTTCCACTCCTTAAAGAGACTCCTTGATGAAAACACATCCAACTGAGATCAACGTTTGAAAAAGTACTTGGGTTTGCCAGAAGAGATTAAAAAAAAAAAATCTTCCCCACTCCACACACCTCAAAAAGTACTATCTAAAATACAGAGTTTTCAGCAGCATTAGGCAAAAACTAAATTGCCAATGCATTTTGGATTTTAGAATTTGCTATACTATTTTGTAAGCCAGGCCTGTGCACAATACAACAAGGTACACTAATGTGCCAATGCACAAGTCCCTGTAAAAAAACGTGTGTGTTTAGATCCCCAGTAAAAGTTACAGAGTTTGAATTAGAGAGCGATGCTCAAAGGAAATCTCATGCAAATGAGCTGCTCGCAATTACAGCAAGCAGCTCATTAAGGGAAAGTGCCAGCGTAAAACAGTCTTCCCCTGAGCAGCGCTTACATAGAATCTCCACAGCATTCCACTACTACACACGGCTTTCATACACCCGCACATAAGCCATAAACCACCTGGGGTATGAAAGTTTCTTTTTGTAGGGTTCGAAGCCAACTTTCACACCCCAGGGGGTTTACTGTTTATATGTGCATGTATGAAAGCCTTGTGTAGCTTTTTCAAAACTGGGGGTACCATGGACAAGTCTCCACCTGCTTTTTTGTTCCAAGGCATTTTTTCACAGTGCTGTTACATGGAGAACACACACATATGCGAATACTATTTAAATATGACAGCAGACTGCTCCGCCAAGAAGCCTCCGTCATGCTTGTGGAGTGGAGGAGTGGCCTAGTGGTTAGGGTGGTGGACTTTGGTCCTGGGGAACTGAGTTCGATTCCCGGCACAGGCAGCTCCTTGTGACTCTGGGCAAGTCGCTTAACCCTCCATTGCCTGCCACATAGAGCCTGCCATGAGTGGGAAAGCGTGGGGTACAAATGTAATAAAAAATAAAAAAAATGCTACGACAGCCCCAGATCCCTCATAAAAATTTGTTAAAGGTAGGCGCTCCTTTCTGTGCATCACTGTTTTATCATTCCCACCTTAAGTAATTCCCTTATCTGTCCTGTTTGCCTGTCCTGATTAGATTATAAACTCTGTCAAGCAGGGACTGTCTCTTACATGTTCAAGTGTACAGCACTGTGTACTTCTAGTAGCACTATAGAAATGATAAGTAGTATTTTAATACTAATCAGCTCATTTTAATACATTTGCTGCTACCGTGAATGGTAAAAACCACATAGAACCCCTGTGTGGATTACTTGCTGAGTGACATGCACGCTAAACTAGATTGAACCAATCAAAATTGGATGTTCCTAGCAGAGTAAACTTTGTGCATTGGCACCTAAGAGTTTGGTGGGGGGTGTTCTGTGTAGCAATGAGACTTTTGGGTGTGTTCAGCACTTAAGCAGTTGTATGTGCTGGAGACTGTATAAGTAATGTGATGTGTCTGTATGTCTCGCCTTGTATGTCTATCAAGGGATCGCTAATGAATTAAATAAGCGCATATAGAGTTTGATATTGCATCATAAAAGTTCATCAATTTAAAATCATTTATTTTCAGATACAAATTTGTGGATCTATGAGAAAGCTTGATATGGTATAGAGTGAACTATTTATTCAAACCTTATCTAATATCAGATGGTCCAGTACATCTGTATAATGAAGATTAAAATAGGTGAACTATTTTTTGGACAAGACCTTTTTGGACTTTTTGTATAGGTGTCCCATTATAAAATGAGCCTTAAATGTCATATAGCTGGTGTCAATTAACTATCCAGTATGCAGCCAACTAAAGACTAGGTATTACATTTGGGGCTTCTGAATTTTGATTTTGAACTGATAACACTCCAGTTGGCGACAGATTAAATTTCCTCTACATTGGTGTACAGCATTATTCAGTTTCACAAGGAATGCTGTATCCGTTCTACAGAACAAGAAGTGTAATGGTGTGTTAACGTGCAAGGAGAAAGCTGTGACTGAGCTCTGCCAGCACATGACAGGGTACTATGCGAAAGGAGCCAAGTGTCATTTGGAGCTTGTGGTGGAAGAGAGGAAATGGTTCTCTCTTTCTCCTCATCTGGGGACAAAGGTCTAACCAAAAAAAACAAACAAAAAAAAGTCTTCTACTGTTTTCTGTCATACTTGAAAAATCAGGAGGAAATGATAAAAGTATTAGAGAAATGCATCCCAGAGTGGCAGAAAGGTACTGACAAGACCAATACAGAAGTTGTTAGTATGCATCTTAACAGAATCTCAGAAAAAGGAGAAAAGCCACTGAGAGGGCACAATTATTGATGTTTGCCAAACTGATTGTCCAGTGCATTTAAAGAAAGAACATAAGAATAGCCATACTGGGTAAGACCGACGGTCCATCTAGCCCAGTATCCTGCTTCCAGAAGTGACCAATCCAAATCACAAGTACCAGGTAGAATCCCAAATAGTAGAGCAAGATTCTATGCTACTGATCCCAGGGCAAGCAGTGGCTTTCCCAATGTCTATCTCAAAGGCAGACTATGGACTTTCCTCAAGAAACTTGTCCAAACCTTTAAGCCCTGATATGCTAACTGCTGTAACCACATCCTCCGGCAATGATGAGTGAAATAATATTTCCTCCTACTAGTTTTAAAAGTAGCACCATGTAACTTCATAGAGTGTCCCCTAGTCTTTGTACTTTTTGAAAGAGAAAAAAAAAATCGATTCACTTTTACCAGTTCTACACCGCTCAGGATTTTGTAGACCTCTATCATATCCTCCCTCAGCCATCTCTTTTCCAAGCTAAAGAGCCCTAACCTGTTTAGCCTTTCCTCGTATGAGAGGAGTTCTTCATTTTGGTTGCCCTTCTTTGTACCTTTTCCAATTCCACTATATCTTTTTTGAGATATGGTGTCTAGAATTGCAAGCAATACTCAAGGTAAGGTCGCACCATGGAGCAATAAAAAGGTGATATTTCTTAGGAGTTTAATAAACAGATGTTTGTTTTTGCTACTTGATCAGTTGAAAATATTCTCTTTAGCAGCTGTCTCAAACTGTTTCCCCATATCAACCTACTGTCCTGATTCAGCTGGGCCTACCACTCATACAAGAATGGGAGTCTCAGTTCTTCATTCATCATGATCAAATCCCAACTGATCATATAAGGTGGAATGTGAACTCTTTTTCCATCTTCTTGCACGGCCAACTGGAGAGTCAGTACCCAGAACCCTCCAACTTTCACCCTGGTATACAGAGCACCTAAAGATCTCCTATGTTAGTGCCCTTCCTGCCTCAGACAGGGACACAGATCTCTTGGAGACAAATGGTGGACTGGTGCCTGGTTCAAATAGAGAATAAGTATAAAATCCTAAAACATTTCACGATCAAACTCATTTACGTAAAGAGAAGAAAACAGGAACCGTCAGGTGCAATTTTGTAATAGTCATCACACCGAATTTTGCTCTCATCCATTTTTCCATTCTCAACTGCTGTAAATGTATTTTTTAATTTTGAAATTTTCAATAAATAATCAAATATGTGCTACTTATCTGATCCATTCATCCATAGCCTTCAACTTGCAATAAACGGTACTCTTCCCAGATACTGGTAATCCTAACTTGCAAAAAAAAAAAAAAAACACAAAAAAACTAGTATGCATTTGTAACCCTGGTCCCACTCAACACCTCAAGGTGCCAGCTAAGCTCTTCAGGGTTGGTACCCGGACCAGAATTCACAAAAAAAACAAAAAAAGTTTGGTGAAATAGGGTGTAGGCTGGGGCCAGGCTAAATCTCAATAGTCTGGTGGGGGGGGGGGGGGGTCTCACTTCCACTGCTCAGTCTCTCCCAGATTCTGCTCCAATAATCACACACACACAAGCCAGGCTTTATTAAAAAAAAAAAAAAAACAGTCCAACTTTACTAACAAAATAGGATTATGTGAACAGTCTTGAACAATAAACTTGGCAAACATGGTAATGACAGCTAAAACCCCTTATGTGATTCACTGTCATTTCCCACCCCTGGTGGGTTCTGTCCCATCCTGCCTGGCAGTACAGTCCAGGGCTGGCCTCTTTGTCACTCTGCAAAGTCCCGCTGGGCTCATCCTCAGCCACCAGATCCATCAATGGACTAGATCTCCTTTGTCCGTCCACTTCTCGAGGTGCAGTTCCCTTCACCCACCACCCTAACTAGCAGGTCTTTCTCCTGCTCACCTCTTGGGGGTTTTCAATCCCTCCACCCCAGAGAGCTTGTACTGTTTTCAGTTCGCCCCTGCTACTGGGCAGAAATGCTTCACTATGCCCCTGCAGCTCCCATTTCTTGTGCCAAGTCAGGATACCCCCTCAGCTTCTTGGGCCTCAGCAGGATATCAGGCTACCAAAAACCCAGCTCTGAGTCACAAGGGTGAATTTATCTCTTTCGAAATCCCACCCCTTTGCATAAGAGCACAATCATATTTTCATAACATCCATAACTATTTGTCACCTACTACCACCCATATTGTAGGAGAGAGAATTATTCTGATGTCTGGCATTCCTTCTCTCCTTCTGTCTGTCTTCTGCAACAGACTTCACCATTAGTAATCCCTGGGGGAAAACTCCCTCAACACTTTCTCTTATCATCAGTTTCCCCAGGGGGTTACACATTTCTCTCTTTATAATCCATTTTCAAAATTGTCCAAAGATTTTCTTTCCAATCCAAGATCTCCAGGCTCCAAGGCAGCTCAGCATGTATCTGCTTATCTCTCACTATCCTCTCTTGGCTCACTTCAGCGATCAGGCTCGGCCCAGTCTCTCTCTCTGAGCGTGCCACACCACAGCTTAAGGAAAGTCATGCTAGCGCCACCCTGAAACTGGAGGAAGGGGAATCTGATGAGCCCAATGAAGAGAAGGTCCCTAAAATATGGGGTGGTCCTGGGCAATTTGGAGGGGGAGACAGCCCTAAAAGGTAGGGTTTGGGAGCTCATGAAATTGTGAAGAGGGTCCCCAAAGAACACTGGAGGCCTGAGTGAAGGGATTCTAGAAAACGGATGAGCAGTTCCAGGAAATCCCCTGAGAGTGACAAAGGATAAAAGTTCCTTAAATATTCATGTTGCCAGACGTGCTGTTTTCTGTGAAGACATTTTCAGCATTATGAAGAAAAATACAACTAATAGTTGAAGCTCTTTAGACTAGACTATGTAGATTACACAACTATAAATTCTGTGTGGACATGGCATCTAAAAATCAATATTTTCATAAAGTACAACTGCAATAGTCAACCACTAATCTACATAAGTACATAAGTATTGCCATACTGGGACAGACCGAAAGTCCATCAAGTCCTGCATCCTGTTTTCAACAGTGGCCAACCCAGGTCACAAGTACCTGGCAAGACAAAAAGGAGCCAAACAGTGTTGTAATGTGTTTGGGAATTTATAAATAATCTGATGTAGGTATACTGACTTGTACTTGGAACTACACCACCTTGTGTACTCTGAACTCAAATGTATCACTTTTCAGCCTGCTTCACTAAGAAAAGATGGATTTCAAATCCCCGACAGCGGGATCTCCCCTGTTTCACCACTGCATCAGGAGAAAGTATCCACCATTCAGCTTGGAAGGACTGACAGCTGAATGGTGGATACTTCCTCCTGATGCAGTCGCGAAACAGGGGATCCCGCGCTGAGATTTATGGCTCCAGGATATAATTGAAGTCAGTGGCGCCCCGGCATTGTAGGCTATTAATTGCCTCATCGATGAAAGAAGCTAAGTGACTATTTTGCTTACACTTGGATTCCATTAACCTTTTTCTACACTATTAATGATATTTGAAGGTAATTTTTCAGTCCCTTTTCGGGCACATATTAGGTGATAACCTGTAACTTCATTCTTGCGGTATTTTGTATAAATTTTGCGACTCTCTACACCCCCGTTTTCTTGTCACAGTGTTTTTTTTTTTCTCCGGAAGAGAGTTTTTTACGCTGTGGCTGGTTTCGGTTGGGGTAGAGGAGCCTATGATGAGGAGTCTGTTAAAGGGTTTAGCCATCCATGTAGGCACCCTAAACTCGTGAGGCTCCATTTGTTGAAATGTATAATTTCAAGTTCTTTATGAATTTGACCGCAATTCTGAAGTCCAGTTTATACTGATTGAAAGAGAGCTTCTCTTAAGTTTCTATTTTTGTAGCTCTTTTAGCTCTATTAGGATATTGTAAGTAGTATACTATGCCATACTTTGCATTATTTGAATATTTTTACTGTTGCAATTGTCTATTGCTCATGTTTGATTTATTCTTACTGTACACCGCCTTGAGTGAATTCCTTCAAAAAGGCGGTAAATAAATCCTAATAAATAAAACAACAAATAAATATGTTAGCAAGATTGTAGAAGTGAAATTTACACCTACAAATAGCCCAACAGTATACAAGGAAAAACCAATGTGCCACTGATGCACACATTTGGGGGGAGGGGGAGGCAGAAAAGGAATAGAATCAGGGGCATACAAGCACTCTGCTGAAAAAAAATTTTGTTTTGGTGGTGGAAAGATGGGGAGAGGAAGAGAAGGGAGAATTTCTAGACTATATACATTTTCTAGTTGATCGCTAACAGATTTATGGTCCCGTTTACTAAGCAGCACTAAGGTCACATTAGCGTTTTTAGTATGCGCTAATGATTAGAACATGCTAAACGCTAAGTCGCCCGTAGGGACGTATAAAGGAAAGAGACTGGGACTTGCTATACTGCTTTTCTCTGGTTACAATCAAAGCGGTTTACATATTACATACAGGTATGTATTTTGTACCTGAGGCAATGGAGGTTTAAGTGACTTGCCAGTTCCCCAGGTTCTCAGGCTGCTGTACTAACCCACTAGACTATTCCTCCACAAATAGAAACACAAAAATGACGGCAGATAAAGGCCATATGACCCATCCAGTCTGCCCATCCTCTGAAACCCCCAATTCTACCTGTTCCTAAGCGATCCCACATACTTATCCCATGCCTTTTTAAATTCTGGAACAGTCCTAGACTCCACCACCACCACCGGGAGGCCATTCCACACCTCCACCATCCTTTTTGTGAAATAATACTTCCTTAGGTTACTCCTAAGCCTATTTTCTCTTAACTTTGTCATATGCCCCCTCATTCCAGAGCTCTCCTTCATTTGAAAAAGGCTCTCTTCCTGTACATAAATGCCCTTGAGATATTTAAACGTTTCTATCATGTCTCCTCTCTACCTCCTCTCTTCCAGCGTATACATGTTGAGGTTCATAAGCCTGTCCCTATAATTTTTGCATTCAAAACCGCTTACTAATTTCGTAGCTGCCCTCTGAACTGACTCCATCCTGTTTATATCTTTCCGTAGGTGCGGTCTCTAGCGTTTAGCACATTCTAATTTTAGCATACGCTAAAAACGCTAGCACAGCTTAGTAAACAGGGCCCTAAGAAGAACACACTTGCCAATGCAAAAAAAAAAAAAAAAAAACCCTTTCACAATCCTGTTTTAATGAACATAATTAAATACACTGAAGTTTTACAAAGAAGAAAAATAATTGCTGTCAGTCAAGTTCAACAGAAACAGTGTTTGACACTGCACAGAAGCCATTTCCCCTTTTTCAATTCATGCTTTATAACACACACAAACCTGTTAATTCTTTTCAGTATCTCATTACTGCACCAGTTTCATAGCTTCATTCCCTTCTCCATTTGCTGATCAACCTACAAAAGCCTCAGCTACATCCTTCCCAGACACAACCCCTCTCACCTCCACGTGAGGTCCATTAAAAAGCACAAGACTATCAGATGACATTTTTTTCCTTCTTTCATCATAAAAGCTGCTGAGCAAATAGGATGACTGCCTTCCTAGCCTGCTTCCTTGGTTGCAGGGTATGTCTAGGACTCCTGCACCAGGCAGTATAAGCAGATAGCTGGGCTACAAAAAGGCTGCTTCCCACACTGCAGTTCTAGGGTATGTAATAAATCCCTCCTCTCAGTACCCTTCTCCACCACCGCCAACTCCAGGCTCCGCTCATTCTGCCTCGCCTCATCCTATGCTTGGAACAACCTTCCTGAACCCTTACGCCAAGCCCCCTCCCTGCCCGTCTTCAAGTCTTTGCTTAAAGCCCACCTCTTCAATGCTGCGTTCGGCACCTAACCCTTACCGTTCAGTGAATCCAGACTGCCCCAATTTGACTGCCCCTATCGGACCGACCGTTCACTTGTCTATTAGATTGTAAGCTCTTTGAGCAGGGACTGTCTCTCTTTGTTAAATTGTACAGCGCTGCGTAACCCTAGTAGCGCTCTAGAAATGTTAAGTAGTAGTAGTAGTAGTATGTAGTTCACTGTATTATGGCCATCCATTGATTAGCCGAAAGGCTGAGCTGTAGACTGGACTAGAAACAAATCATCTCCCTTCTCTGGCTTAGTTCAGTGCTGTACACATCTAGCAGTGCTATAGAAATTAGTAGAACAAGCTGGGTATCACCCTGTAGTCTGCAAATTGATTTCCTGCCAATCTCAATCCTGCCCTCTGGAAAAATAGCTCAATGTGGGCAGATATCACCTGTACACCAAGCTGCCCTGTAATCTGGGGCTTACTCAGGGGTGCCACATAGAGCACCAAAGTTTGAGTTCTGGAGCCAAGTCTCACTTTTTCTTCTTCTGGTTATACCCTTCTCTGGGCTGATTACAGAAAGGGAAAGGGAAATGGGACTTGATATACCGCCTTTCTGTGGTTTTTTTGCAACTACTTTCAAAGCGGTTTACATATTATATTCTGGTACTATTTGTACCAGGGGCAATGGAGGGTTAAGTGACTTGCCCAGAGTCAAAAGGAGCTGCAGTGGGAATCGAACTCAGTTCCCCAGGATCAAAGTCCACTGCACTAACCACTAGGCTCCTAGGAAGGAAGGAGGTGTTGATGTCCCTGTACAAATCATTGGCGAGGCCCCATTTGGAGTACTGTGTTCAATTTTGGAGGCCCTATCTTGCTAAGGATGTAAAAAGACTCGAAGTGATTCAGATGAAAATGGTATGGGGTTTGCACTGCAAGACACATTGCAAAACACACAAGAAGAGACTTGATAACCTGAAGATGTATACCCTTGGAGGAAAGGAAAGACAGGGTGATATGATAAAATATTAAAATATTTGATAGGTATTAATCTACAAACAAACCTTTTCCAGAGACAGGAAGTTGGCAGAACTAGAGTATATGAATTTAGGACACGGTGGGGGCTGACTCAGGAATGTCAGGAAGTACTTTATCATGGAGAGGGTGGTAGATGCCTGGAATGCCCTCCTGTGGGAGGTAGTGGAAATGACAAAATGACAACGGTGACGGAATTCAAAAATGCATGGGATAAACACAAAGGAATCCTGCATGGAAAGAATGGAACCAAACAAACTTAGCGGTGCTTAGATGGCAACTCCAGCAAATCAGAAAGCAAGGCCAGTGCAGGGAAGACTTCTACAGTCTGTGCCCTGAAAATAGCAAGGACACATCAAGATCAAGTATATGTCTGTAATGTATCATTCCTTATCTTGTTGGGCAGACTGGATGTACCATACAGGTCTTTATCTGCCATCATCTACTATGCTACTATGACTAAGGGGGGAGGGGCAGAGGAGGTAAGGAGAGGTGATACCAACCATTACTTCATAGCAACACCTACTAGTGGAATTCATAGATGCCTACTTTGCTGATGATAGCTCTCTAGCCCCAAAACTACCATTGCCATGACAGGTTATAAAGGACAGGGTAAAGTGAGAATAAAAAACTGGGGGAAAGCTCTCAGAGTGGCAAATAACCAGGAGGAACTCACTGGATTATACAAGGAAAAAGGAAAGGATACAAATACTTTTAAACAGCTGGAATATCACATAAAATGAATAAAAATTTATTCAACCTCTTAGGATTTAAAGAAAAAGCTCATGGGACTGCTATAAAGTGTGTAAAATAGCAAAACACAATGAAGTTTAAAAGTGGCAGGAGTTTATGCCTAGTTTGTTTTTGGATAATTAGTGGAGGTCTCCTCACTAGAAACTTTAGACCAGAGCTCCACTCTGCTAATGCAACCTCAAATTGATCAAGTGATACCTACATCTTTTTTACAGCTTTATTTGCCGAGAAAACTGAAGATGTTGCCAGCCTCAGTTTTCTGGATGGTGGTGCAAAGCCTGGTATTAACCGAAATTGATTACTGTAGTTCTCCTTATTTAGGTATGACATCTACTCATTTCCTGGCTCTGCAGATCATCCAGAATGTGGCAGCACATTTGATTTTAGGGTTGCCAAAATCATCTCATGTTATTTCTGTTTTTGGAAAGGGTTGAATACTTACCAGCCAACTCAATTGCTGCGTTTGGAAGTGATGAAGCAATTGGTTGTACCATCTGCCACAGCTTGCCGTTACGCAGAGACCTGTGCCCCTTCTTTTTCAATAGCTAGGCCTTTGTTGTGGAATAAACTTCCAGGGACTCTGAGACTATGTGCAAATGTTTATTACTTTAAGAGGTATTTGAAGGCTTACTATTTTGTGAAAGCATTTTTGGAATGATGGCAGTTTTCACTGCCATTTAGACACACTGAATTTTGTTATGTATATTTTTATGGTTTTGTTATGTTAATTCTGTAACCCACTTTGGTTAAAGTGAGCTATAAATGTAAAAATAAACTCAAAGCCCTGAAGTACCAGAATCCCTTGATCTTTCTATGTGGGACTTGGATATAGTCCTGATAACCTCTGCTGATGTTTGACCTTGAGGGTGGGTTTGACCTGAAGGGTGATGAAAGAATTCCCAACATCCAGCACAGCACCATGGTCCTTTGGAGTTAATATTTCTGATGCAGTGTACTTGGGCTGAACTCATTTCCCAAAAGAAGCTGTCCTTGCGCTTCGACAGCCACCAAAACTCCTAGCTGTCATCTTGGAAGTGGAGGAGTAACCTAGTGGTTAGAGCAGTGGACTTTGACCCAGGGGGGATGGGTTTGATTCCCACTGCAGCTCCTTGTGACTCTGGGCAAGTCACTTAACCCTCCATTGCCCCAGGTACAAATAAGTACCTGAATATATGTAATCCGCTTTGAATGTAGTTGCAAAAAAACTCAGAAAGGCTGTATATCAAGTCCTATTTCCCTTTCCCTATTGGAGATTCTAGATGGAATGTTGCTACTATTGGAGATTCTAGATGGAATGTTGCTACTATTGAGATTCTGTTACTGCTATTTGAGATTCTACATGGAATGTTGCTATTCCATGTGCAGGACGTCAAGACTCACAGAAACAGAAGCCTGCGTGGCTGCATTGCTGATCTGCAAGGGCAGGCTTCTACATGGAATGCTGCTAGTGGAGGAGTTGCCTAGTAGTGGTTAGTGCAATGGACTTTGATCCTGGGGAACCGAGTTCGATTCCCACTGCAGCTCTTTGTGACTCTGGGCAAGTCACTTAACCCTCCATTGCCCCAGGTACAAATAAGTACCTGTATATACTATGTCAACCACTGAATGTAGTTGCAAAATGGAACAAAAAGCACAAACCATGGGGATGTGCATCAGGTAATGCCTACACTGGAAGTTGCTGGCATCCTCTACATCTGGGAGATCAGGCAAAAAACAATGATAGCAAAATCAGCTGATTCAATGCTAGCAGCAAAAACTGACCAACCACACTCAATGCACCAGTGATGGTCCAGATTGCAGACAGGTCAAAAAATGGAAACCTGAAAAAAAAAAGGCTGAAAATGTTAAATAGAAATTCCTTAATTTGAGGGGGGGGGGGTGGGTAAGAATGAAATAGATGCAATCAGCTATTCAGTTTGAAAGATTGTGTTTGGCTGTTGCAAGCCCAGGTTTACAGAGACTGGCGTCAAAAGAAGAAGAAAAAACAGCTGTGTGGATTTTAAGGGCTTTAGTTTGCTGCAAATGGAAGCTAAGGCTCTTTTGTAATCTAAGGTGTGGAAGACATGTTCACTTTTATGAGCATGTGGCCTGGGGAAGAATGTTGCAAGAATGACTGACTGGTTTACGATGAATCTTTGTGTTATGCCTTTTTGAACAAGTTGGTTTTCAGTAGTTTTCGGAAGATTGTTAGGTCGTGCATTGTTTTTATGATATTTGGTAGTGCGTTCCATATTTGCATGCTTATGTATGAGAAATGCTGTAAAGTAGTCTTGAACCCTTACTTGGAAATGTGGCTAAAACTCCAAATTTTCCTAGCCCACTTATAACCTGTTCGGATTGTTAACTGGAGACTATCTGTGAGTAAATACCTGGTCAAAAACAGTCTTCCAGCTACAGTTCTGTAAAGACTGTTTACCCCAATACTATTCTCCAAAACGCAAATTGTTTTGTACTTATTTGTGTTGTAAATATAGTTTTGGTGGATGGGGGCGGGGGAGGGGAGTACAAAAGTAGAAGCGCAATGTTTACATTTCTATCCTAAGGATGCTGCACACCGTGAACTAGAACGTGCAGGTTCAGGGTCTTTCTGCGATCATGAACGTGCTAAAATTGAGTACCTTTGCTTCCTCGGTAAAATCCAGGGACGGAAACGTGACCAATAGTCGAGCTTTCTACACCTTCTCAGGCAAACCACACAGGGGATCTCTCCACCTGCCAACACTCGCGCAAACCAAGTCACTTCAGTCAGCCTAGCTTCAAATACGTTTACTTTTAAGCACTGCGCGTATGGTGATTTCCACCGGCCATTACCTGTTCCGTAGCTCGTCTGCAGCCTTGCATTTCTGCTTCGTCCCTAGCTCCGTGCAGCGACCGCAGCTCCTGGCAATCTCCGACGGGCTCCCGGGGTGCTGCTCCTCTGCCCTCGGTGTGGCCCCGCACATGATTCGGCTATTTCACCGTCCTCCACTCTCCAGCTGGTCCCAAGTGCCCTTTCCCAGGCAATCTCTCTGCACCATCGAAGGACGGGGGGGCTTAGCAGCCTGCGATCGCCGCCCAACAGCTTCCACCCAGGGTCCCTGTGAGCCACCTGTGGCCGTTTTTCCCCTCCTCCTCGTCCTCCTCAAGAAAATGCATTTCCAAAGGATTATTTTTGTATAAAGCAAAAAGCAGCCAACCACACGCTTCCTATTCTGCAAGTTCACAGCATCTTGAAAGAGATGCGGCAGACTTTTTTTAAGCGCCTGTCTGCAGCTCCTGCGAGCAAACAGGATCCAAAAGCAGCTGACAGTTAGCAGTGCCCACGCTGACTCTGCTTCCACCAAGTATATCTGTTTCCCCAGCACGAGATCGCACAGTAAGTAATTAACTCTGGTCACAAGATCAGCCCGTACGGCTAGGCTGGAAAATGCACCGCTTCAGCACGGGCTGCAAGGTTGTTCCAACATTGGCCACAATGCTGCCCTCCTTTCTTAATGGCTGTCATGTGAGTGAAGTCATCTGACACCTCTTCGCAACCCTGCAGAGCTCCGCAGTGCACTTCCCCATTGCAAACAAGCAACTGCCCATCGGGAGCTCAAGAACTCACCACCACCTACCCACCTCGGGTCCACAGCGTTTGGAAAGCACAAGTCTGCTTGCACGCAAGCGCCAGAATATTAAACATTTATCAACCCTTGTATAGAAATACGAACAAATAGGCGGGCTTTGTACGTATTTACAGACAACACGATCACGGATAAGCTGAAACTAAGACGAGACTTGTATGATGGTCCCGGTATGGTTGGGTTCCCCCCCCCCTCCCAAAGATTCTACTAGCCAAAATATTCTAACCTGAGGTACAAGTGAGACAAGGAAAAGTTCGCAGGACAGTGGCCTCTCTGCCAAAATATCACATGCAGATTAAGGACAAAGCCACTTTCTCTCCACTGTCCTGCCTATTAATCATTAAACGAGATGTAATCAGTAGCGATGGTTACTGTAACCAAGTCAAATTTGCTGATGTTATCATAATCCAACCATCCCTGCATACTTTACTTCCTTCCCTGTCAATACAACATCTAGAACCAACTTGGGCAAGTAAAAGCACAAGGTGCACCTTGTTGCCTGTGACCCGCTTGACATCCAGCAGCCACCCTGTGACTATCCCGAAAAGATGAATGGGGTGTTTCTGCTCACCCAACAGTTACAGAACTGCAAAATACTTCACCTCACTACACAGTAAGCTGCTACTCTTTACCTACACCAAGATTTCAAACTGGAAGTCTTTTACCATGGGTGAAACCCAATAATACTCTTGATCCTCAAGTCAAGTGGACATTTGAAACCTAGTGTTGGTTTTCTTCAGCTAGTTTCCTGCCTCTGGCTCCTTACAGGAAAACTGTAAAGCATGCTCCAAAATCTCTCTCTAAAATTTGAATTATTCCACATACTGGTGCAGTTTCATTTTCTAGACAAGACGATTCTAAATACACCAGCTTTACTTACACAACCACCTAAATACCTGTTCCAGAACACCCAAGAGCATGATCTTGGAATGCCAGTGCCATACCTCCTGCATATTTACATAAAGAGGAGTCCTCTCAGGCCCATGTGTAACATCTACATCAGTAAACGTCAGGACTGAAATTTCAGTACTGTCAAATGTCAGCTGAATGCAGACATTTGCAAAAAACACAGACAAAAAAAAAATACCACAACCTGTTAGAGGCTTCAAACACAGACTATTTCTGGAAAATCATGCTCTCCTTTTCAGGGACCAACAAAATTTCAAGTAAAATATTTTATAAATGCTACTATGTGCATGCATTCTTAACATAACATAAGGGTTGCCTTACTGGTACAGACTGAAGGTCCATCAAGTCCAGCATTTTGTTTCCAAAAGTGGCCAATCCAAGTCACAAGTACCTGGCAAGATCCCAGAACAGTAAAACAAGATTTGATGCTGCTTATCTTAGAAATAAACAGTGGATCTTCTTGTACAACGGTTGTATTTAGGTAAGTGTCTGCATGAAGAGCTGAAAGTTTAAGTGATAACCTGAGGCAATGGGAGGCAGGTAAAGTGGCTGAAGGTCTCCCAACATAAACGTAAATTTTATGTAAATAACCCAAGTAGCAGCACACAAGTATTTCTTGCCTATCAGTGCTCTGGGAACGTTAAGACAGCTAGCAGTTTTGGTATCTATGCAATAAAGAAAAGCTTAGCCTCACACTATCAGATTGTTTTTGTGGCCACAGCCCCATTCAAGTGGCACAGAAAGCTCACAACCAACCAGCAGCAAACACCATAGACATTGTTATGGAGGGCCTACTTAGGTCTTGACACCATCTAGCATCACAGCCCACAGTTTGGGAAGCCATGGCCTAAGCTAACCATGGAAAGCAGATCACGATTTTACCAGAAGTGTATGGAAACACTAGTAAAAAAAAAAAAGGCCCGTTTCTGACACAAATGAAACGGGCGCTAGCAAGGTTTTCCTTGGAGTGTGTATGCTTGAGAGAGTGTATGTGAGAGTGACTGTGTGTGAGAGAGAGAGAATGTGTGAGTGTGTGTGTGAGAGACAGACAGAGAGAGAGTCTGGGTGTAAGTATGTGTGTGAGAATGAGAGTGTGTGCAAGTGCGTATGTGAGACAGTGTGAGAGATAGAGTGCGTGTTTCACACAGATACAGTGTGTGTGAGAGAGAGAGAGAGAGAGAGTGTGTGAGACACAGACTCTCTGGGAGACTGAGTGTATGAGACCAAGAGAGTGTGTGAGTGACTGTGTGACACACAGAGTGTGTGAGAGACAGTGTGTGAGAATGAGAGAGAGAAAGACTTTTTTTGTTACATTTGTACCTCGCGCTTTCCCACTCATGGCAGGCTCAATGCCGCTTACATGGGGCAATGGAGGGTTAAGTGACTTGCCCAGAGTCACAAGGAGCTGCCTGTACCTGATGTGGGAGTCAAACTCAGTTCCCCAGGACCAAAGTCCACCACCCTAACCACTAGGCCACTCCTCCACATTGACTGTGAGAGAGAGAGAGAGAGAAAGACATTGACTGTGAGCGTGAGAAAGACATTGACTGTGAGAGAGAGGGTGTGAGAGAGAGAGTGTGTGTGTGTGACAGAGATACCCCCCCCCCTCTGGTGTCAGGCCCCCCCCTCCCTCCCTCTCTCTCTCTGGTGTCTGAGCGTTACTGTGCAGGACGCTGAGCTTTGGCTATGCTTCAAGGAACTGACCAATCCTATTTAATAGAATGCACCTCCAACATTCTGAAGCCGAGAAACCTCGTGTGGTTGGTCACTTCTGCTTGTGACGAACCCGGAAGTACGTGATGTCAACTCAGGAGATGGATACAGAGAGCAGGAATGCCTCAGCCATGCAGCCAGCTTCAGAATGTTGGAGGTGCGTTTAGCAGAGCCGGTAGTGGGAGGCGGGGCTGGAGGTTGGGAGGCGGGGATAGCGCGGGGCAGACTTATACGGTCTGTGCCACAGCCAGTGGTGGGAGGCGGGACTGGAGGTTGGGAGGCAGGGATAGCGCTGGGCAGACTTATACGGTCTGTGCCAGAGCCGGTGGTGGGAGGCGGGGATAGTGCTTGGCAGACTTATACGGTCTATGCCAGAGCCGGTGGTTGGGAGGCGGGGCTAGTGCTGGGCAGACTTATACGGTCTGTGCCCTGAAGAGCACAGGTACAAATCAAAGTAGGGTATACACAAAAGTAGCACACATGAGTTGTCTTGTTGGGCAGACTGGATGGACCGTTCAGGTCTTTTTCTGCCGTCATCTACTATGTTACTACATTATATAGGATACTGAAGATAGAGTGGTTCGTATGAACCATGCCCATTGGGAGGGATCTTTATGTGCCAATAAAAGTGTTTAAACAGAGCTACTGGAAGGGGTAATAATGAGGAGATGACAAAAACTGGAGAGGAAGGATGCTTAAGGAGAAAGGGAGGTTGACTTTCTTTACCAAAACGGAGAAGTTTATTTCAAACTTAATGTATCACTTTAGAGAACACTGTCAAAAAAGCATTTTACAATTAATAACTATAAATTACTACACATAGAAAAAAGAATACAATAAGCAAGAAAAGGGAGAAGCAGGAAGAGGCCTGAAAGCAACACTGCAAAACCCCACTAAGGTCTGTATGCCTTACGGAACAGATATGTTTTTAGCCTAATCTTAAAAACAGGTAAAGAGCTCCACAGCTCCGCTCAAAGATCCACTGGAATGGAATTTCAGGGGAGAAGACCCTGAATACTAAGCAGCCGTTTCCTAATTAAGGACACATTGATCTGAGGGGACTTGAAGAAGATGAGATTGAGAGGAACGAAGAGCTCTCAAGGGGCAATAAGGCAGCAAAAATTGAGAAAAATATGCCAGTAGACCACAATAAAGAACCTTATAAACCAAAAGAAGTAGTTTATACATTGGTCTGCAAGATATGCAGCGCCAATGTTCTGCCTGCAATAGGGGAGTCCACTTCTGTCAAAGACAAAAGTGCTGTGGCTTGGTGAAAGATTTGCATCAGTGTCCAGGGGGTTTCCATCCCAGGTCAGGGAGAAAAGAGGACCAGACTAAGGAGCTGCAGAAAGCAGGTATTCAAAGGAAAAACTTAGTCTTGTTCTTAATCTTGGGAAGCAAGGAAGTGCCAACATTTTGAGCAACTCTGTTTTCCTGATTTCTTTGCTATTAATTAGATGTGAATATTGTTACCTGATATCATTTTTTTCACACTAGAATACACTTTTAATTGGAATGGAACATTCCAGGTGCTGTGGAGGACTTGCAGCCCATCTGCATATTCTCACAGCCTTCTCCGTGGTGATTCTCAGGTCCACCTCGATCCTCCCAGGACCTTCACTCCAGGTGCAGCGCGCAAAGCATTTTCTCTATACACTTTGTATTTTCTTCCAGTTACTTCTTACGGCTCCAGTACACTTTCTCTTCTTGGTACTGTCCCTTCCCAATCTCTTTCTCCATCTGAAAACCACTATATACTGCAGGAACACATTACCTACCTTCTGCTTTCATCATCTCACCATCTCTTTTGTCTTATCTCTTCTCAGCTCTCAACCTTCAACATTTCCTTCCTTCCATTCAACCAGCTCCATTCTATCTGAGTACATCTCGCCTTCGTCATGCCTCTCCTACTCTTCTCCGTACTCTCTTGCTCCTTCTCCTGCTCTCCGCTGGGGATATCAATCCCAATCCAGGTCCTCCGCATCAGCTCTCATCCTATTCGTGCAGGTCACACCATGATGTCTCCAATCTAATTTCTGTTCCTCTCCTCTCCCCTTCTTCCCTGTCTTTCTCATGTGCTCTGTGGAATGCCTGCTCCGTCTGAGACAAACTTTCCTACATTCACAACCTCGTTATCTCTTGTACTCTGCATCTGCTTGCCCTGAGACTTGGCTTTGCCCTGAAGACTCTGCTTCAGCCGCAGCCCTGTGTCATGGAGGTTACCTTTTCTCCCATAATCCTCGCCCGGTTGACCGTGGAGGTGGTGTTGGGCTACTACTTTCACCCTCTTGTAGATTTCAACCTCTTCTTCCACCGAAGTCTCACTGCTTTTCTTCCTTTGAAGTCCACTCCATCCGTCTATTCACTCCTCTGCCTCTCTGAGTAGCAGTCATTTATCGACCCCCTGATAAATCCCTTTCTTCCTTTTTCACTAACTTTGATGCCTGGCTTTCCTTCTTTCTTGAACCTTCATCTCCTTCCCTCATTCTTAGGGATTTTAACAGTCATGGTAATGTTCCCTCTGTCTCTTATGCTTCTCAGTTTATTGCTTTAACATCCTCTTTCAATCTTAAACTGTGCTCCATTACCCCCACTCACCAGAATGACCACTGTCTTAATCTTATCTTCTTCTCCAACTGCTCACTCTCCAGTTTCTGCACCTCAGCTCTTCCCCTCTTTGACCATCATACTTTCACACTTAAACACCCCCCTAGTCCAGTTCAATCTCAACCAATACATTTAGGAATCTTTAGGCTATTGACCCTTCTACTCTATCCTCTAGTGTTTCAAAATCTCTTCTCAACCACCATGTTATCCAAGTCTGTCAGGGGCAGATGATCTAAAGCAAACGCCAGTGCTAGAGGCTGTTAGCAACGTACTAGCGCTGGCGTTTGCTATCGCCCCATGATCAGAGCCCTTGAGCAAGTGAAACAACGCGATTGAGGGCTCTTAGCGCAAGTAGCATGCAAAAACAGGGCTTAACGCATTCATCCCCAATGATCAGTGACCAGCGCGCCAAAGATTGGGTCGCTGGCTGCGACAAACCCTACGCCAGCTCCAAGCTGGCGTTAGGGTTTGCAGATCATTGGGGAGGAATGGTGAGCCCTGTCCAGCATTCATTTGCATGCTGGCAGGCCCCCATTCCCCCCAACAACGCAAAGCACCCCCCCCCCAACGACAGGGGACTAGAGGTCCGGTCCCCCTCCCGACGATCCCATCCCCCCAGGTTCAGGGAGGGATGGAGATCCGGTGGGTCTCCAGCCCCCCCCCCAAACCCCCAGAAAATGGTCCCTGGTGGTCCAGTGGCTGCCGGCCAACCCCCCTCCCTCCCTCCCAGCGAGCGACAGGGGTGGGCGGACCTCCAGTTGTCTGCCGAATCCCTGGTAAAAAGAACTCCGAACCCCCTCCCGGCCCCCCTACCTTAGTTGGAGGAGGGAGAAATTCAAACAAAATCTAGAATATATGACTTTTCAAAGCTAAATCGATTAGACACTTTAAAATGGACAGAAATTACTCTGAAGACTTGGATTTTTTTTTTTTTACATATACTATGAACCATGAATTTGCACTGCCCCTCACCTTCTAATTACCCACCACAGTGGCTCTCAACCCAGCTATATTTTCAGGATCTTTAATGAATATGCATGAAAGATCTGCATACAAGGGAGGTAATGCACACAAATCTCTCATATGCATATTCATTGTGCATATCCAGAAAAACAGACTGGCTGGGCGTGTCACAAGGATTAAGTTGAGAACCCCTGTCCTATCATCAAACCCCTTTTTTCCCCCCTTATCAATCCCTATGTTATGATTCACATTTTTTTTTTGGCAAAATGCCATTATTTGCTCATTCTGTTTTGACCTGAGGGAGCATCAGCTCCCAAAAGCCAGTTAAGAAATGCACTATATTACATGAAAAAGTAATCACATTATACCAGGGGTCCTCCACCCAAGCTTCAGGACACACCTAGTCTGGTTTTCAAGATGTCAAGATGTTTTCAAGTGGAGGAGTGACCTAGTGGTTAGAGTGGTGGACTTGGGTCCTGGGGAACTGGGTTTGATTCCCACTGCAGGCACAGGCAGCTCCTTGTGACTCTGGGCAAGTCACTTAACCCTCCACTGCCCCAGGTACAAATAAGTACCTAAGCCGCATTGAGCCTGCCATGAGTGGGAAAGCGTGGGGTACAAATAAACAAAAATATGCATAAAGACAGATCTGCATACAGTGGAGGTAGTGCATATGAATCTCTCATGCATATTCATTATGGATATCTTGAAAAAATCTGACTGATAGGGCATGTCCTGAGGACTGGATTAAGACCCAATGCCTTATATTTTTGTTTGCTTAACTTTTTTTCTTCTGTGCAGCTTTAAAACCCAATTACAGTCAAGATTCAAAACAAAATACAACTAAATCTTTGTTTTTATAACTGAATATTGTTAAAAAATTCACAAGTGTCTAAATTTCCTAGACCAATGATGCTCATAAGTATAAATCATCTCCTCACCTCTTGAAGGAGGACAAAACGATTAAGATTCTGGAAGGATATGCAGAACCCCAGGTCAGTTCTTTTCAACAGATCTAATGCTACCTCAACTGAGATAAAAATTAAAATGTCAACTCTCCTTTCCATTTTCTGGTTTTTCCACCTTAGATTTTAGAAAAGCACCACTTTTCATAGAAGAAACAGATTGTACTGGCAGACAGAAGACTTTTCCATCTAAATCCTGAATGGCTAGCCTTCATCACCACAGAAACAAAGGATGGGTAGCAGGGGCAGCCACCAACTTACCTCTTGAGAAAGTATGGCTGTGTGGTAGCCCAGCTGTACCTATGTCAGACCAATGGTCCATCCAGCCCAGTATCTTGCTTCCAACAGTCGCCAATTCAGGTCACAAGTACCTGACAGAATCCCAAATAGTACCAAGATTCACTAACTCTTCTATTTTTTTTTAGGCTTCTAGCATTTGTATACAGATTCTTCAAGTGTGCTTTTTCCATCTACAAGCTGTTCTGTTCTACCCTTAAACACTCCTGGCTTTCTTTCACCTTTGTGGAAACCACTCTATTAGGATTCCCTAATTGTCTTGTTATAATAGTTTCCTTCAAGGATACCTCACTCTGAACCATGTGGTCCTGAGAGACTGTCGGCTTCTCCCCTCCCCGTTCTAATTTAAAAGCTGCTCTATCTCCTTTTTAAATGTTAGTGCCAGCAACCTGTATATAAGGTAAAATTATGTCTTACCTGATCATTTTCTTTCCATTAGTCCCTCAGATCAATCCAGAGACTTGTGGGTTATGTCCCTCCTCTAGCAGGTTAGATAGAGAGAACTCCGAAGTTCGCCACAAGAGGGCATGTGCAGCCAATCTAACTTCAGTATAACGATACCAAAGCAGTAGTAAACTTCCATTGAACTATAAAATACTCTCCTGCCTCTGTCAATACAGCATAAAATTGGGAGAAATCTCCAAAATGCCAAGAAATAGTCAACGAATATATAACACCTAAGAATATCTGAAAACCGTTCTAACCAAGGAACGTGAATAGAACCAACTGAATCATAATGAATCACAATGAATCCGAGCAGACGTTATCAGAGTGAAAGCCAGGGAGGGGCTCTGGATTGATCTGAGGGACTAATGGAAAGAAAATTATCAGGTAAGACATAATTTTACCTTCCATAGCATCCCCAGATCAATCCAGAGACTTGTGGGATGTATCAAAGCAATCCTCATCAAGGGTGGGACTATACAATCCCGGCGGACAAAACCGAAGCCCCGAAAGACGCCTCCCGCCGCGCAGCCACATCCAAACGGTTATGCTTCGCAAACGTATGCAACGAAGACCAAGTCGCCGCCTTACAAATGTCCTCCAATGGCACCAAACGAAACTCCGCAAAGGAAGTAGCCTGAGCTCTAGTAGAATGTGCCCGTATGCGGAGAGGAGAAGACTTTCCCATCACAAGGTAAGCCTCTAAGCCACCGAGCGACCGTGGCCTTAGAGGCTATGTTCCCTTTCTTATGTCCTGCAAAAAGCACGAAAAGATGATCTGAATTCCGAAAAGAATTAGTCACCTCCAAATAATAGAGCAGTGCTCTCTTAACATCTAGACATCGTAGAGCTTTAAAGTTGTGTGGATAATCTTCTTGCTTGAAAGATGGCAAAACGACCTCTTGGTTCATGTGAAACCTTGAGACTACCTTTGAAACAAAAGACGGGACAGTCCTTACTGACACACCTGCTTCCGAAAAGTGGAGAAAGGGATCCCTGCATGAAAGTGCCTGAAGCTCTGACACCCTTCTAGCTGAAGCCATTGCTACCAAAAATACGGTTTTCAATGTAAGATCCTTCAAGGAAGCTTTCTTCAAGGGTTCGAAAGGAGACCGTTGTAGGGCCTTGAGAACCAGATTCAAATTCCACTCTGATACCACCTGAACTCGAGGAGGTCTAAGATGTCCTACCCCTCGAAGAAATCGTACCACATCAGGATGCGCCGCTAAAGAGTGACCACTCACACGACCTCTAAAGCACGCCAACGCCGCTACCTGTACCTTTAAAGTACTTACTGACAGTGCTTTATCCATTCCTTCCTGCAAAAAGGCCAAGATGGACCAAAGAGGAGCTGACTGGGGAAGTATGCCTGTCGAAGAACACCAAGCAACAAATGTCCTCCAAACTCGAGAATACGCTGCAGAAGTAGATCGTTTGCGTGCCTGCAACATTGTTTGAATAACTGCCTCCGGGTAGCCTTTATGCCTCAGACGCGACCTCTCAATAGCCAGGCTGTAAGCCCAAACTGGGCATGATCCTTCATGACTACCGGACCCTGATGAAGAAGATCCGCTAATGAAGACAGATGCATCGGCTCGTCGATCAGAAGGCGAATCAAGTCCGCATACCACAGACGCCTGGGCCAATCCGGCGCCACAAGAATCACCATCCCCGGATGCCGAGAGATTTTGTTGATTATTCGACCGACCATCGGCCATGGAGGGAAGACATACAGAAGCTCTAACGGCCACGGCTGAAGGAGAGCGTCTATGCTTTACTTTTTGTCTATTAGATTGTAAGCTCTTTGAGCAGGGACTGTCTTTCTTCTGTGTTTGTACAGCGCTGCGTACACTTTGTAGCGCTCTAGAAATGTTAAATAGTAGTAGTAGTAGTATGCCTTCGGACCCAAACTCCCTGCCTCTGCTGAAAAAGCGAGGGACTTTGGCATTGGAGAAACGAGCCATCAGATCCATCACCAGGGTCCCCCAGCGATCTGAAATCTGACTGAACGCCTGCTGAGAGAGTTCCCACTCCCCGGCATTCAACTGAGTCCTGCTGAGAAAGTCGGCCTGTACATTTAGTACTCCTGCTATGTGAGCGTCCGATAGAAGGGGAACATTTACCTCCGCCCAGCGACAAAGAATGGCCGCCTCTTCTGCCAGTGGAAGACTGCGAGTCCCCACCTGTCGATTGACGTACGCCACTGCTGTGGCATTGTCTGAGAGAACTTGAACTGGATGATTTCTCAATAGATCTTCGAAAGCTACGAGAGCTAACCAGATCGCTCGAAGCTCGAGAAGATTGATTTGCAGCCGGGACTCCTGAAGAATCCAAGTGCCCTGAGCTGAGTGCCAGAGACAAAGAGCTCCCCAGCCCGCCAGACTCGCATCCGTCATTATTACTCGCCAATCTGGCGTATCCAGTGGCATGCCTTGTGTCAAATTCTCCAACTTGAGCCACCAACGGAGAGCAAAATGAGCTCGAGACGTCCAGGGAAGGCGAATTGCATAATCCCCGGACAGTGGAGACCACTGGCTGAGCAGATGCCATTGCAGAGGACGCATGTGACTGCGAGCCCAAGGAACAACCTCGATTGTTGCCGCCATTGACCCCAGAACCTGAACATAGTCCCATGCTGCTGGGGCCGGACTCTGCAGGATGGAAGAGATTTGTTTCAGCAACTTCATGCGACGGAAATCCGGAAGAAAACTCGACCCTGATTGGTGTCCAGGCGTACTCCCAAGTACTCCAGAGTTTGAGTCGGAACAAGATGACTCTTTTGAAAATTTATTACCCAACCCAGAGACTGTAGGAGATCTATCACGGCCTGAGTCGCTAGCAGACAATGATCGTGAGACTGAGCGCGAATCAGCCAATTGTCAAGATAAGGATGAACTTGCCATCCTCTGGCTCGCAGAAAGGCTGTCACCACCACCATCACCTTGGAAAAGGAGCGTGGTGCCGTTGCCAGACCAAAGGGCATAGCTCTGAATTGGAAATGCTGCCCTAGCACGGCAAATCGGAGGAACCGTTGGTGCGGAGGCCAAATAGGAATGTGTAAGTATGCCTCCTTCAAATCCAGTGAAGCCAAAAATTCTCCTGGCTGCACCGCCGCTAGCACCGACCGAAGCGTTTCCATCCGGAAATGTTGTACTTTCAAGGCTTTGTTGACCGCCTTGATATCCAAGACTGGTCGAAAGGACCCTCCTTTCTTTTCTACTACAAAGTAAATGGAGTAGTGACCTCGACCTATGTCGTCCGAAGGAACAGGCACAACTGCGTCCAGACGTAGCAGTTCTGCCAACGTGTCCCTCACCGCTGCAGTCTTTAGTACTGAATTGCAAGGGGACTCGAGAAAACTGTCTCTTAAGGGACGAGCAAATTCCAATTTGTATCCTTCCCGAATAATGTCTAGGACCCATTCGTCCGTAGTTACCCTGGTCCATTCCTCCCCAAACTGAGACAGCCTTCCTCCTATGGGTGGAGAGGGCTGGACCAGGGCCCCATCATTGGGTACCTCTGGCACCTTGCTGATTTCTGGCAGGTGGGGAGGAAAGTCTGCAGCCTGGAAAGGACTGCTGTTTTTGAGAAAAACATGGCTTTTGAAAATTGCCGACCCTCCCGGGTCTATACCGCTTTGTATCTTTAAAGCGCGGACGGGAGGATTTCGTCTGAGATTTTGACTTGTCTTCCGGCAAGCGACCTTTAGAGTCCCCAAGATCCTTAACAATCTGGGCCAATTCCTGACCAAAGAGGAGCTTCCCTTTAAAGGGAAGCCTGGCCAATCTGGACTTAGAAGGCAGATCAGCAGCCCAATGCTTTAAGCAAATCCAACGTCGAGCTGACACTGCGAACGACGCTCCTTTAGCAGAAGCTCGGAGAATGTCATATAAAAGATCCGCCAAATAAGCCAACCCAGACTCCAAAACTGGCAAAACATCTACCAACTCCTCCGGTGAAGATACCTTTTGGACCCAAGACAGGCAAGCTCTGGCCGCATATGAACCGCAGACCGCGGCTTGTAACGTCAAGGCTGATACTTCAAAAGAAGCTTTAACTGCCGACTCAAGCTTTTTCTCCTGCGGGTCTCTGAGAGCTGCACCTCCCTCTACAGGCAATGCAGTTTTCTTTGCCACTGCTGATATCAGAGAATCTACCGCCGGGAGACGCAAAGAATCTAAATCCTCCTGTCTCAAGGGACAGAGCTTAGCCATTGCTCGAGCCACCCTTAGGCTGGCTTCTGGGGAATCCCATTGAGCTTTAATGAGCACATGCATTGCCTCATGAATATAAAAGGCTTTAGAGGGGGCTCTAGTACCAGACATAATGGAAGAGGTGAGCGCGGGTGGAACCACGGACTCTGGAGGAGACAAATTCAGCACTTGCAAAGCTTGAATAATAAAAGGAATGAGCTCTTCCCTTTTAAATAGCCGTGCTGCAGTAGGGTCATCCCCTTCAGCAGCAGGCAACTCCCCCTCTTCCAGCAAGTCTGGTTCGGATTCCCCTGACCCTGGTACCCCATCAGAGTCTGAGTGTTCGGATTCAACCCCCCCTGAGGCCCTCTAATTGAAAACGGGCCCTCCTAGCCGGTTTCTGAGACAACTCAGCGCAGGGGGGTACGGGGCTATCCAAAATGGCCGTCGACTGCCCCTCTCCCGCTGACCGCATCAAAAAAGCTTTGTGCATAAGAAGCACAAACTCCGGAGAAAAATCCCCCACAGTCGCTCTATCCAGGAGAGAAGAAGCAAGTTCGGTACGTTCAGACGCGATGAGAGGAGAACCCGCCGCAGTAAAATCCTGAGAAGACGGTGGTACATCAAAAATGGTGCTGGCGGAGCCACGCGCTGCAGCCGACCCCGATTTTCCCGCCAACCGAGACTCGCTGCCCTGAGACGGTTCGCCGGACAACCCGCGGTCTCCCTGCTCTTGAACCGGTTTCCCCACCGCGAAACAAGCCTCGCAGGCCCCGACGCCGACCTCCTAGCCCCGCAGCGCGAACATCGCTTAACCGTTTCAGACGGAACCGACATAGCGCCCAAATTATCAGAAAGTCCTACCTTCGCTTCAGCACAGCCCTGCTCACGTTCCCAGCAGCTGAACGGAGACAATTTTAAGACTAAAGAAGTCACTTACGGGCTGAAGAGGCAGCTGTTGCAATAGAAACCTTTTGTCAGGTTTTTTTTTTTTTTTTTAAGAGGCAGGAGAGATACAGCAAAATCCTCCACACAGGCTGCCAGGGGGAGAAGGGTAGGGACCTGGCACCACCAGGTGTATCCCAAAATGTGCTCCAGCATCTCAACCCCAATTAAGGCTCTACACACCCGAGGGAACGGGAGCCTGAAGAGCTGCACGTTATGCACCCTTCTACCTGCTAGATAGAGAGAATACTGAAGTTAGATTGGCTGCACATGCCCTCTTGTGGCGAACTTCAGAGTTCTCTCTATCTAACCTGCTAGAGGAGGGACATAACCCACAAGTCTCTGGATTGATCTGGGGACGCTATGGAACTAAATTTAAAACTGTCTGTGCTCTTCAAAGTTCTTAAAGGAAATGGGGCCAGAGTATTTGAATAACAGGGTCTGGTCTCCCTCTATGCATCTTCAGGGTCTCTAAAGTCCTACCAAGGAGCAACCCCTCCAAAGGAAATCACATTATGTGACACCTGCCAGCAAGCCTTCTCAGGAGAAGCTTCGGCATTCACACACTTCCAGAAAGGCTTTGCATAATGTAAGACAATCTCTACTTTAGGAAGCAGTGAAAGCCTGGCTCTTCTCCATGCCTTTAATGAAATGTACAAGTAACTAGTCACACACACGACGACTAACAATGGCTGCACATAATGCAGCAGGACTTGCTTACCACATATATTCTTCCTGAGATCATTTGCATGCACCTTTTTTGATTGTACACAGAATTTTCCTCACTTTAAGTCACCCTAATCATCTGAACTGCTGTTATCTATGTTTCACTTCCCCTTGTTCCACTTTTGCTATTAAGATGTTTAATCAATATTGTGTTGATATTTTAAATAGTATACTATGTTATGATGTGTGTTACTTTAGTATGTTATTATCATTTATTACTTATGTGTGGGTCATATTTGCTTATACTGCCTTGGGTGAATTTCTTCAAAAACATGGTAAATGAACCCAAACAAATAAATCCAAACAAACAAATCTATAAATCAAGTTAAATAAAAAAAATACAAATTTACTTATGATTTTAGGTGTTTTATTTCCCATGAGGCAACATCACATTAAAGAAAAATTTCAAATCCATAATTATGAGAAGTTCCATATACACAGATGATTGATATAAAAAGAGATAACACAATCATTAATTACCTATAGCCTGAACTAGCAAGCTATGCCCTGGTTAGTCTCTTTTAGAAATCCTTTATTTATTTATTACATTTGTATCCCGCGCTTTCCCACTCAAAGCAGGTTCAATACGGCTTACACAGTAAAAGGAATACAGAATATTGTTAGAGAGGGTAAAAGTTAAATATACCAGAATAATAGATGAGATGAGTAGGTAGAAATAGGCAATGGAAAGGGGAGTAAGGTGGGAGATGTGGTCTGGGTCAATGTCGTTATCATGAGGTTATGTGTTAGGTAGATGGTTCATAAGATTAATCTGGATCGTCTGGATAGGCTTGCTTGAATAAATGGGTTTTCATGTACATGAAGAGAGCCTATTTCAAATGGAGAGCACTGAAATGAGGGGGCATATGACAAAGTTGAGAGGGAACAGGCTTAGGAGCAACCTGACGAAGTATTTCACAGAAAGGGTGGTGGAGGCATGGAATGGCATCCCAGTGGAGGTGGTGGAGTTGAGGGCTGTTCCAGAGTTTAAAAAGGCATGGGATAAGCATGTGGGATTGCTTAGGAACAGGAAGAATTAGGGGCTGCAGAGGATGGGCAGACTGGATGGGTCATATGGCCTTTATCTGCTGTCATGTTTCTATATTTCTATGTACCCCAAAGCTACAGATTTGTGTGTTCCCAAATTCCATGGAAAAAAAAATCAATAGAGAAAGTAAAGGACAACCTCTGCTATGGAAAATGGTGCAAATTGCTTGCATCAAGCACATGACAGAAGTCTGGTCTCTGAACTTTAACAGAGTCAGGTCTCAGGCATGGTGTCTGGCTTAGCCATCTGACTGCAGTGCTCAGCACTTCCTCCCATCTTATCTGTGCAACATTCTACAGCATCTTGCAACTGGGCAGCAAATTACCAAGCTAGCTCCTCCTCCAGTCAGTCTGGTCCCATGGTTCATTCACATGCCTATTGCCTTTTACTCCACACTGATTGTCACCAGGCCCCATTCCCAAACACCTTCCTGGTATGCTGCCATAGACAGAGAAGGCAAAAAGCAGAGTCATCCAAGGGGATAAGGATGTCACTCAGCTTAATAATTTATTGATGAACCAACACAGCCCTGTTTAGACAAGTGCCACTAAATACATTAAATGAATACATTTAAATAAATATATATAAATACATTACTACAAACATGAATATATAGGTACAAAAGCATAATCGGTGTAAATCAAACATTAAAAAAAAAAACTTACTTCACATGAAAAATGGATAAGTAAATCTTCAAAAAAGACTGCATAAATCAAACAAACATATATAGTCACGTTTAAAAGTATATAGGAATTGTGCTAAAATGTGTCCAATACATAAAATATATATATAGGAAAACATTAAAAATAATATGTATGGTCATGTAATGTATATTATTTTTACATTAGGACCCCTATTGCAGGCACTTGCTGAAACAGGGCCATTTCCATTTTTTGTCTTCTCTGCTTTCTGTGGAACATTTTGTTCTTCTCCTGTTTCTCCCCTCACACTGCCATAGACCCCAGTTGATTTCTGGAGTTCCCTTCAACTTTTTTTTTGCAAATATGTAATCTTGGTGCTTTTCTTAAGGGATGGGAAATGTTTATAAAATCTGGGTACACAGCCACAATACTTAGCAGCCAGGGGGTAAAAACACAGACGTTTTCCTTGCAAACTCTTTTGCAAGCCAGGAGATTGTGCTACAGCGCTAATTAATAAATGCCCAGGTAATTCCCTCACTTGTCATTTTAAAAATAGATTATTATAATGCTTTTTAACGTATTCAAAATACCACGATTAAACTATCTCTGAACATTGGCTTCCAGTAGCTTATTGTATCCTATTTAAATATCTGACTATGGTTCATCAAAAATTGCACACTGGTTTTACAGTATTGTCTGATCTGTTGATCCCAGGTGCACCCTGTCAGACCCTACGTTCCTTTCAACATCTCCTTACTATTCTTTCATTATGATATTTGGCTCAACGTCCTTAGACACACCTGTTTCAGTGCAGTTACCCCAACACTCAGGAACAACCTGCCCTTCTCCCTTCAAACTGAGCCTTCATTTCAAAAATTCAAAGCTTACCTTAAGCCCTATTTTTTTTTGTTTATCCAGGCATTTCCACAATTATGACTAATCTTTTTGCTCATTAGTTAGCATAACTCCTTTTTATATATTTTTTCCATTCCTCTCCCCCTCCCATTCTCATAATTTATGTTAACTATAATTTTTTTTAATTTTATCCTCTTGTATTTTTCCTTGTATCTGTTTTGTCTCATTGTTTCCTTGTTTTTTATGTTTATGTTTGTTTTTCTCCATTACATTAATTATAAACTGCTTAGATATTTTTGTAATGATTCTGTGGTATATCAAAATAAACTTGAACTTGAACCCAGAGATTTTCCAAATCTGGCTTATCCTTTACTTTCCCGAACTTTCATTGTTTTTATCCTTCATTACTTAGAGCTATTCCCTGCATGTACCAACCTCACAAAAAATATACGAGTCTTGCCTTCTTGGAACCTCATGTTTTGACTGTTCATTACCCAGATTTAGACAATACTCCAGCAAGATCTCACTAATCACCTGCACAGAGGCAATATCACTTCATTTTCTACTGGTTAATCCTCTCTTTGCACCAGAAAAATCATCTGGCTATCATTCTGTTGTATTTGTTTTTGCTACCTAAGATCAAATACAATTACTCTACATGTCTCTCCTGTTCTGTATACATCATCATCTAACCTCCTCCATCTTGGATTTCTGCAACTGAAAATAGATGGTTCTGCACTTTTTTGTAATGAAAACTGTAGTTCATCCTGTCTAAAACAAAAACCTTCACTTGTTATTACCAAACCCCCCAAAATTATAGACCTGTTTCAAATTTACCTTTTTTGTCAAATGTTTGGAGAAGGTAGTACAAGTTCAGTTGCAGATGTTCGTTGATGAAAAAGAGTTGTCTGTCTGAGGTCAGAAAATCCCATAGCACCGAGACTGTTGTTACATATTGCAGATGACTGTTAAAAGTACCTGGAGAAAAGGTTCAGATATTTTTAGTACTATTTGAATCTTTTGATTCGAGTGCTGCTTTCGGCACCTTCTATTTTGCTGATCAGAATGTCCCAATTTGGAATAAAGCTGCTGCTTTGTCCTAGTTTAGATCATTTGCGGAGGACAGATATCAGTGTATTTTGATGGAATCTGATATCTCAAAATCCAAGCCCATATTATCTGGAGTTCCTCAAGGTGCTCTCTTGGTCACCTACTTTTTAATCTTTATGCAAGACCTGTTATTGACATTGCACTGAAATACAGGATTCATGTTGGCAGATATGTTTTATCATGGATTGACTATTGTAATGCTTTGCTTAAGGGGTTGCCAGATAAGAGCTTAAAGCAGTTACAGCAAGTATAAAATGCCACTGCACAGCTTTTGACAAGCTTAGGGCTGTGTGTTCATATTACACCAGGAGTTCTCAACCCAGTCCTCGGGACACACCTAGCCTGTAGAGTTTTCAGGATTCTCATGCATATTCATTGTGGGTGAGATTTGCACGCACTACCTTCATTGTGTGCAAATTTATCTCATGCATATTCATTGCTGGTATCCTGAAAACCTGACTGGTTAGGTGTGTCCCAAGGATTGGGTTGAACACCCCTGTATTACACCAATTCTTGTTGCTTTACATTGGCTACCTGTTCAGAAACAATGTCCTTTTAAATTACTAGTTCTGGTTTTCAAGACTTTTCATGGGATTGCCCCCTGGATATTTTTTGAATAAGGTCTTGACTTGTGTGTCCAGTCATCCATTGCATTCACAAAATGACAGACTTTTTTGTATTCCTCCAGCTAGATCATTGCGCCTTGAGTGATCACGTTCTTGTGCATACTCTCACTCCATAGCTTTTTCTTGGAAAAAGATTCCCTTTCTTTTACAGTTATTGATGATCTACTAGGGTTTAGGAAAACTGTCAAAACAGTCTTTGAGAGCTGTGCATTTTTGTTTGTCTTATTCTTCATGTTTGATTCCCGATTGTATTTGTTTTAGTCATTATGTAAGTTTCTTTGTAACCTGTTTGGGCTTTACTAGGAGGACAGCTAAATATTGAGTTAAATAAAAATGCAAACCACTAACCAATCCTAAAGCTCTTTCAGATCACTCATTTTATCTGCTACATAAGAACATAATAGCAGCTATACTAGGTCAGACCAATGGTCCATCTAGCCCAGTATCCTGCTTCCAACAGTGGTCAATCCAGGTCACAAGTACCTGGTAGAAACCCAATTAGTAGCTTCCCCCATGTCCATCTATTTATTTATTACACAGACTTATTGCTAAGGCCTATAGAGTAAGTATAAAAGCAGTTTACAGGTTTAAAAAAAAAGGGCATATAAAACAGGCATAAAAATATAGGTGTAAAATACATAGTAATAAAACAGAAGAGGAAAAGCAAAGGAGAAAACTAAGCAGAGATGGGAAAGGAGATGGAGAAGAGGTAAGTTTTGAGGGCCTGTATGAATTTGGGTAGTGAGGGTTGCTTTCTAATAGACAGGGGCAAATCATTCCATAATTTAGGTATGAGATAATAGAAGGCAGAGTCACAGGTGGCGGAATCTGATGTAGGATGGAGGTGGAAGGTGTTAGGGACCCAGAGAAGCTTGTTTTTACTTGGGTTCAGGCAAAGTTTGTTGTGTTTAGCCCATTCTTGAATTGATGTTAGACAGGTAATCAGTTTCTTCAAGGCTGTAGGTAAGTCAGGTTCAATGGGTATGAGTAGCTGCACAACATCCGCATAGATGTACAACTATATGTCCATTGACCGAATCAGCTCAGCTAGTGGCCTGAGGTAGATACTGAACAGAATAGGTGACAGTATCAATCCTTGTGGTACCCCACAGGTAAGTGCCCATGGTGGCAATGAGTTGTTACCAAACATTATGGATTGTTGCCTGTCTGATACATAGGATCTGAACCAGGCAAGTACTGTTCCATTGAAACCTGTTTTTGTCAGTTGTGTTAGCATGATATCATGATCCACAGTGTCAAAAGCTGCAGTCTGCTTAGTGACACTGCAACTACACCAAGCCACTTTGTGAAAACTCTGGGAGTGGATTTGAGGCCAAAGGACAGGATGCAATACTGGTAATGGAGTTTCCCTACCCGAAATCTTAGATACTTCCTGCAAGAGGGACCTATCTAAACGTGATTTCAAACATCCTTCAATTCCAGAGAGTATAGCCAATCATTTTCCTGAAACCATGGGGAAATAGGGTGCCCAAGGAAACCATCCTGAACATTTGTTTGACCAAGCATTTGTTCAGGGCCCTTAAGTCTAGGATGGGATTGAATCCTACCATTTTTGGGAGGCATGAGTACTTGGAATAGAATCCCTTCCCTTCTTTCCCTGATGGTACAAGCTTGATTGCATGGGCCTGTAGAAGGGAAGCGAGTTCCTCTACAAGCACGTCCTGGTGCTGAGAGATGTGGGCAAATCAGAGACAGCTCTTTCCAACGAAGGGTGTTGAACACCCCTCCCTCTCCGGAATATATTGAGAATTCACCAGTCTGAGGTTCCAAGCGGCCATCTTGCTTGAAAAAAAAATTCAGCAGACCACCTACTGGTAGGCAGTCCAGGATGGTCACTTTTACAGTAGCTATGCTCTCAGAACCAGTCAAAAATTCACTCTTTGCTTTGACTGGGAACTGGATGGGACTTCTGGGTCCACTGCTGCCTAAGATCAGCAAAAGGAGTATATCTACACCTCTGAGAATAGTAGGATCTCCTCTGACCAGCACTCAAAAACCTCCAAGAAGTAGAGTCTGCAGAAGGAATGAGCCAAGACAGGGAGACTTCATGGTATCAGTACTCTTCTTGGTAAGATCAGTGACCTCTTTGTCCCCAAAAAGATTATCACCTCAGCAAGGGAGGTCTCCCAGCTTCTCCTGAACCACTTGTTCTAGGACTGAAACAAGCATTCAGGCGAGTTTGTGCCAGCACCTAATGTGAAGACTCTGGATGCCATATCAAAAGTATCACAGGTTGCCCAATCCCAGCTCTTTTGACAATCCTCCTGCTTGGCTACTAACTCATGGAGTTGTGTGGCCTGCTTGGCAGGCAAAATGTCTGCAAACTCTGCCACACTGCGCACCAAGTTCTGCAAGTGGATGCTCATGTAGAGATGGTAGAACTGTATACAGGATATAAGCATTGAGCCCTGAAAACCTTTCCTCCCAAAAGATTCCAGAGTCCTAGCATCCCACCCTGAGGACGCCAAGGCATGTGTTCTGGTACTGTTGGCTCTTCTGAGGGTGGATTTGACTGCCATGGAATAGTGATGAGCTGCTGCTTCTCAAATCTGGGAGCCTTCTGGACTCTGTACACCTTCCGAGAAAAAGGCTGCAGAGAGGTCTCCCAATTCCTCATCTCCACTGCCTGAAGGATGCTGTGCATTTGCACCATCACAGCTTCCTTGAGCGAAGCGTCAGTCAAAGATCTCCAACATTTTGGCCCTGGGCTCGTCTTAGACTAAATTAAGTGAAACAGACCTAGTTATTTTCCTCAAAAAAAAAAAAAAAAAAAGACAAAGGAGATTTTTTTTTTCTGGGGGAAACTTTCTCCTTTCCAGAGGTGGGGAGGTATAAGAGTATACAAAGGGATCCTTTCCTCCAAGAGGTCATCTGGTTCCACCTCAAATGCCCATGAGTAGTTAGTATCAAACTCTGCAAAATATTCGCGAGTCTGTGCCCGCCTCAGATCACTGAACCCATGTTCAGACTCTGGGCAAGAATACCAAGGGACGGGTCCTTTCCTGGATTCCAGGGGAGCATCCTCCAATGATGGGCTGGAGGGGCAAACCGCGACTAGCAAGACAATGGTGTCTGATTAACAGCCAACGTGCAAGGCATGTGTCTCCAGGATCGGCCAGAACAGTACCATGGCCGGCACCAGCACCCTTGATGCCTTGGATTCATGCCAGACCAAGATACACTAACATCTCCTCAGGGACAGGCATCAGTAAGGGTGGACCTATGTTAGTGAGGAAACAGCCTGTGAAGAAAAAAGGAGAAGGTCCCATATAGCTTAAGATTTCTACTACATCAGCCTCTGCTCCTAATTATCCAATATAGCAATGAACAGATTAGAGCAGGTTCTGAAGGGCCTTTTTAAGCCCACAAATTTATTTAATCCTGTGATTTCTCACACCTTTTTCCCCCTCAGTAGTAGCTCAAGGAGAGTTACACTCAGATACACAAGCCTTCCTGTCCCTGGAAGACTCGCAATCTAATTTATTTTTTAGCCTGAGGCAAAGGAGGGTTAAGTGACTTGCCCAAGATCACATAAAGCAACAGTGGAATTTCAACCAGGTACCCCTAGATGTCTAGCCCAGTGCTCCAACCAATAGGCTACTCGTGTGTCATCTCATTATAATACGTATGCTGTAATATTGCATAGGCAGTTGATTTTTTTCCCACTTTCCTTTGTAAGAAGCTATTTTAGAATTATAGCTTTTATCCCATTAAGCTAATGATGTCTGGTATGTATCAAGAGATCACTGTGTAGTGAGTGTTGTGCAGGTCAGTTTTTGATGCCACACTGTAGGAGACCCTCTGTATAAGACTGAATTCTAGCCACAGTAGTAAGTCCCAGTCACATATTTTTCTAGTGTTTCCTGCCATCTGAGGAAAAACATGAGCCCTTCAATGCGACTACTGTACTAGCGGCCACACACATCCTCATACAATAACTGATAGCTTATTTAGTATGAAAATCTCCTTTTATGGTTCTCCTCTGACAGGATGCAATCAGATTTTGGCTTGTGTTACCGGATAGTTTTATTTCTGTCTTTTCCTCTGGCTAGAGATTCCTGCTCTGATCCTGATTTGTTGTATGCGCTGAATGGTACTTGGCCTCTGCTGCAGATCATCAGTAGACTGCTCCCATGAAGAAAATGAGGAAGTGCTAGGACATTCTTGTTACTCTGCGCTTATCACTTGCATCAGCTCATTTTTCTGAGAACAGTAAAAGGAAGCTTGCTTCATTTTACACATTTCAAACATGCATTTGAAACAAATTCCCCACCTCTTCTTTCACTCCAAGAGAAAAGCAAAAAAACAACTTATCACAGACCTCCCAACCCAAAACAACAAAGCTAATTCTCCAGTACGCTCACAGCCTCCTAAAAGGGTGATGCCACCTTGGTTCACTCTTTCAAGCAATGACCAACTGCCAACAATAGGCTTCTTCAAATAGTAATGCCAGTGACAGCAGTAAGAAGGAAAGTCAAACTAAGCTTTAATATATTAGTAAATACTTATTTTTATAGTGCTACTGGACATACAGATTGCTGTACAGTGAAGTATTCAGGTACAATTTGTCCTTGCCCTGAGTTTACAATTTAAGTGGGTACCTAAGGAAATGGGAGATAATGTCAGAAATAGGATTTTAAACTTGGCTACCCTGGCTCTCAGTCCATTAGGCCACTTCCTGTCCTCTATACATAAAGCAAAGTTTTATTCAGAAATTTATTCAGTTCAGGGAGCCTTGGGGCTCTGTCAGACGCCTCCCTTCTCCTTCTTAAGCTGCACACACACACACTGCAGATGGGGCCTCAGTAACAGGTCCTGTTTGCAGTTCTGTGCGCTTCTTTAAATCGCCACACTCCTGACGGTACCTGGATTGCTACCTGGCCTGACCTCTGCCTGGATTCCAACGCTACCTGGATTGTTGCCTGACCTCTGCATAGATTCAAAAGCTCCCTGGACTGCTGCCTGACCTGACGTCTGCCTGGGTTCTGACGCTCCCCGGACTGCTGCCTGACCAGACGTCTGCCTGGACTCAGATGCTCCCCGGATTGCTGCCCGATCTGACATCTGCCTGAATTCAGATGCTACCCGGATTGCTGCCTGGATTTCGATGCTCCCCAGATGGCTGCCTGGCCCGATGTCTGCCTGGATTCCAACTCTTCCTAGATTGCTACCAGACCTGATGTCTGCCTGGATTCCGACGTTCCCTGGACTGCTGCCTGACCCGACGTCTGTCTGGATTCCAACGCTCCCTGGATTGCTGCCTGACCCCGACCCCTGCATGGATTCCCATTCTAGATCTAGACTATCTCCACGTTTTCGCTCTGCCTCTCAGCCCTAACCCTACTTGGCATTTCTGACTTCTGACTGAGGATCCCCCTAGTCTTGCTGACCTCTTGCACCTGAGGGCTCAACCCAAGGGGAATGGTGGTTGGTCTAGGTGAAGAACCTAGAGCTTGTCGGCTACCTCTTCTTGGTGGCAACAAAATGGCTTACTTCACTCCAGAGAGCGACTATGTCACAGATAAGCTGCGGCAGCATTTTTTCCTGCTCAATTACCCGTTTACTCGAATGGGTAAGAAAAGGAAAGGCGTTTCCGGACTTGATTTGGGCAGTGGTCCAAATGCAGTAGCGGCTAGCCCCATTGATAAATTTGTTTGCCGCAGCCATCCCTCAGACACAAACTCAGAAGAACAGCCACTGAAGGACACTGTGAGCATGGGAGAGTCAGTGTCTTTCTTAGCTTCAGAAACACCTCTTATGTCCGAGATACAGAATCCTGACACAACCTGGAACTGAGGCTGTGGGGCATATGCAAGATGGAAAATGGTGAGGTGTTGAACCTGCTGAGCTATTCATGGATCTCCTCCTTTGGTAAAAGATGTTGATAGAAAGGTAACTGAGCAAACTTTGAAATCTGGAAATTTGTATTTGTTGGATATGCCTAAGAAAGTCTTCAGACTGGACTTTATGCTTATAGCTGCCTCCTGAAAAAACCCAAGTAGTCACTTTGGAAACTCCTTGGTCTGCTATAGGCAATTTGAGTAAAGTTCTCACTGGCAAATTTAATATGATGGAAAATCAAGTTACAGAATTCTCTGGAACTCTTACTGAACATACTAACCCGATTACAGATCAAAGGAAAATTTCTAGACTTGTTGGAACTGAAGGTTAACAAATTAGACTCTTTTACAATGACCTTAAAGATAATACTGTAAATTCAGAAGATGAAAAAAATGTATGTTTTTAAAACATTTCCTAAGGCAAACTGGAATTTCAGCTGAAGAAATGCTGAAATGATATATGACGTTCTGGAGATTTCATTGGATTCTGGTCCTAGTAGCGCTATAGAAATGCTAAATAGTAGTAGTAGTAGTTCCCTAAACCAGTAAAAGAAAATGATCATTCTGTAGATACAGAGCTTAACGGATTTATCTGTTGATAGTTTGAATGGTCTTGATGCACAAAATATTTCTTCCTCCTTTACTCTGATTGCTACATTTAAGTAGGAAAAGGATAGAGCGAATCTAATGAAACTATTTTAGACACAGGTTTCAACTTTTTTTTGGGTCAGTATGTATTTTTTTTCCAGAAAATACCTGAAAGGAGGCATAAGCAATTTTTGTTATTTAGACCTTGGGTCCTTCAATTAGGGGCCCATCTTCTTCTAAATGTTCCCTGAGAATGCACAGTATGGTTTAATAAGTTCAAATGTACAGTCCATCCAGCCTGCCAAGATAAACTCATAGCATAAGATATGATGTGGTACTACATATGCATACTTGATATTGATTTGTCCTTGCCATTTTCAAGGCACAGGCCGTAGAAGTCTGCCCAGCACTGGCTTAGCTTCCCAATTACCGGTGTTGCCACCCAATTTCTGTTAAGCTTCTGTGGATCCATTCCTTCTAAATAGGATTCCTTTGTGTTTATCCCACGCAGTTTTAAAGTCCATTACTCTCCACCAGCAACCATGGAAGGGTATTCCAAATAATCACAGATATTAGACAATATTTTTGCCATGATATGCTAGGACAAATATCATTATACAGGCTTTTAAACTGAGAAATAAATGTTCAGCTGCCAGCAGCTTTATACCCCAATATTTCAATGCTGGGCTATGTCCAGGTATTGAATATCCAAGTACGTGCAGACAGATAGCACTTATTGAGTTATGGCCAATATTTATCCCTTTTAGATAGATAAAAATGGACAAAAGATAGGACTGTGTTTTATGTGGTCAGATTTGTCTGGTTACTTTATGCTGTTAAGTGCTGAACACTGGCATTTAACCGCATGAGTGCCGATTTCACCTCTGGACCGCCCACAACATAGCCAGTTTTGGCTTAGGCAGTTAGAGGGGATATTCAGTCCATTATCCAGTTAAGCGCCACTTAATATCCCCCGGATAGCCTTCCCCACATGGGTGATTTGACTGGGCTTCTTTATTACTATTTGGTTTCTTCAAAGGAAAAAGTAACAGCCAATTCAAAAATACACATGTTTTGTTAAAATTATTTAAAACTTTTCATTCAGGGATCCAGTGATCAGAGTGTAGCTCAGTAGTGGAGCACAAATAGTAACAGTTCCCAAAGTGAGGATCCTACATTTCAGGAAAACTAACAGAAGATGGGCGTGCACCTCAAGGAGTAGTTAGTTGGAAGAGAAAGTACCTAGCTAAAGAGATAAGCAGTGGGCAAAAAACTTGTAAGGAAAGTAAATAAAAAGGTAAGGAAAGACATCACTATGGTAGAAAGTAACAGTTAAAAAGAT
This sequence comes from Microcaecilia unicolor, assembly GCF_901765095.1. Taxonomy (NCBI): domain Eukaryota; kingdom Metazoa; phylum Chordata; class Amphibia; order Gymnophiona; family Siphonopidae; genus Microcaecilia; species Microcaecilia unicolor. The sequence continues at coordinate 604,733,799 of NC_044032.1, forward strand.
AAGGGGGGAGGGGGAGAAGGCTAGCGTTTATACAGTAAAAGATCTAAGAATGAGGAAAATAGAGGAAAATAAAATATAAAAATGAAGGCAGATGAAGACCATAAGGTCTATCCAGTCTGCCCATCCATGCCATCTACTATTCCTTCCTCTCTCAGAGATCCTAAGTACTTGTCCCAAGCTTTCTTGGATTCAGACAAAAACTATCTGAATTCCACGAAGAAGTATTTTCTCAAGTTACGCCCCAGTCTGTCCCCTTTCACCTTCATCCTACCCCCCCCCCCCCCCCCCATTCCAGAGCTTCCTTTCAATTGACTCGACTCCTGTGCATTTATGCCACGGAGGTATTTAAATGTCTATCGTATCTTCCCTCTCCCACTTTTCTTACCAAGTATACATATTGAGATCTTTAAGTCTGCCCCATACGCTTTATGACGATGACCGCTGACAATTTGAGTAGCCGCCCTCTGGACCAACTCCCTCCTATTTGTATCTTTTTGAAGGTGCAGTCTACAAAACTGCACACAGTATTATAAGTGGCCCTTTTACTAAGGCGCAGTAGGCCGTGCTAAAAGGGCATTACCATGGGTCTACCACAGTAGTTTCCCACTCAATGCTCGCAAATCCCATTTTCCAGCGTGGGAGGCATGCCCATGGATGGAAAGTAGGTGTACCTGCGCTAATCGAACAGAGAGGGCACATTACCATGCACAATCCGATTAGTGCGAGAGCCCTTACCGCCTCCTACATAGGTGGCAGTAAGGCCTTCTGTGGTAATGGCCATGCACTAATGGGGCCATTAGCACATGGCCAGTACAAAAAAAACAACCCCCCAAATGCAACCATTTTATTGGTGTGCTAAAGGTGGCCGCAGCGCATGGTAAACTTTATACGCTAACGGTAGCGCAGGCCACCTTTCAGTGTGCCTTAGTAAAAGGAACCCTACTTGAGGTCTCACCAGAGCCTTATAGAGAGGAATCGTCGTCTCCTTTTTCCTGCTGGCCATTCTTCTCCCTCCTAACTTCTGCCGTCACCTTTTCTACCTGTTTGACCACCTTAAGATCATCACATATGATCACACTCGAGACAGGCATCAGGAAAAGCTAAAAGATGGATGCTATGAAAGCAGTCAGAAGAGTGAAAATGCAAACAGAATCAAAAACAGATATCAAAGTAAAAAAAGAGGGGGGACAATAAGTTTTAAGTTACCGAGTGGAGGAAGGGAAAAGGTAGCACTGTGAGACTCCAAAGTAAAGGGGCGAAAAACGAGATGTAGATTACTGCCATAGTTTGTACTATTTTTTTTTTACCATGTACACTTTTATATTTCAACAATTTTTATTGATGACATATCCAAAGAGAACATTCCAAAGTTCCAAATCAACAATGAACAAAAATGTACAAACATCCCACCTCAGCAATGTTAACAGTCACCAAAATTTTTCTGCCACTTCCCCGCACTTAAATGCCTGCCTAACTAAGACTGATCTTTAGTCCGCTAGTTCAACAATGACATATCTTCCCTTATTAATAATCACAGCTTCTCAGACATCCCGCCAGGATAGTGAGCATCAATCTTCAACCCACTATTCGTACCCCCAACCATGTACACTTTTAATGCAGCAGTAATTTGCATGCTTATTGACTACTGCACCTTTGCGGTAGATGTTTGCGTAAAGCTCACCAAATAAGCTGTGCACTGAGCAGCTCTAACACTTGGTTTTATGAGTCTAGTGCATAGTGTTTAAAGTTTGAAAATTTTTAAGGTTTTGCATTTTGGTGAACCAATACATCTGCAAGAGTGTGTATACAAACATGTCTCTAATCATGTGTTGAGCTTGTTAGTGATGAATTTGATATTGCTGTTCCAAGCTTGTAAATGGTTAAGTTGATTTTGGCACGTTCAAAAAATGGGTTGGTTGCTGGTCCCAAACTATTTATTTTATTTTTTTGTTACATTTGTACCCCGCGCTTTCCCACTCATGGCAGGCTCAATGCGGCTTACATGGGGCAATGGAGGGTTAAGTGACTTGCCCAGAGTCACAAGGAGCTGCCTGTGCCTGAATTGGGAATCAAACTCAGTTCCTCAGTTCCCCAGGACCAAAGTCCACCACCCTATCTTTTGAACGATCTGTAACATTGCAAGACTCAGCAGTTCTGAACTCCCCACCCCAATCTTTGTTATGCTTCTAATGTTCCATTTTCATTTTTGTAAACTGCTTCAACCATTTTATAGGAGGAGTGGTATAACAAGATGTAAAATTAAACAACTTGAAGTTCCATAGAGGTTTATTTGAAGTTTTTAAGTTATTAAGGACCACTTTTTTTTCCTGGTGTGTTTTTATGATACTTCCTGTTTTGATTATTATTTTAGGGAGCCAACTTGAACAAAAATGTTTGCTAGGCATGTTATAAATAAATGAGATATATTATCAATTATTGAACCGAACTGGCAGATTAACATTAATAAACAAATTAGAAGCTAGAGTGTTGTAGTGAAAACAGTCTCCAAAATGTGGGTCGAATGCTACATTTGGGGTTGCGACCCTCCAAAAGGTACGTAGGTGCATCCAGGGCCGGTCTTAGGTGGGGCGACAGGGGCGGCTGCACGTGGCCCCACGCTCCTAGAGGCCCCGAACCTCTGGCATGTCTGTCCTCCTGTCTCGCAACACCTTCCTGCTACATACCTTTTTATTTATTTATGCTTTAATAATATTACACAAGCAATAAACTTGTTACATGCAATTCAGGAATCAAAAGAGATCAGATATGTAAACCAGTATATACTCTCACATAGAGATTAATCAACAAAATAAAATATTTCACTTTTTTTCTTTCCTTAGACCACAACCATAGAAGGGAGTGGGAGAGAGATCAGGGAGATCATAATAAGCAAAAAAGGAAAAAGGAAACAGGCTTTATGCCCACCCACCTATAATTTCTTAAGCCTTACTGATGTTATAGCTCTGACACCCTTTTCAGGTCTATGAAAGTTCTTAATTGATCTGGTATAAAGAAAACATACTTAACTCCCAGATCTCTCACTAAACATTTACATAGCCCTCGTCTCTTCTCTCATTTCTAAAAATTTTTTTCTTTTTTCTTGTGTAACTTTAGTAACATCAGGAAAGATCCACAAAACTTTTGATGCATATTTTTAAAGTATAACTTAAGTATAGCACTGAAATCTTGCTCAAATACAAATGACATCAGAAGCGTAGCCCTATTTGTTACTTCAGATAATGAGTCCCCTAAAATCAATGAGATATCTTTCAGTTCCTCAGACTTCTCTTCCTGCTGAATTTGTTCTAATTCTTCAGGAATCCACTCCTGACTCTTTTTTACAGGAAGAAAATATATCTTGTTTATTGGAGGAATATTTTGAGGGGAATCTTCAAAACTTCAACAAGGTATTTCTTGAAAAATTCTAAGGGGAGGATTCCTATTGGTTTTGGAAAGTTCAAAATCCTCATATTCAAGCGTCTATTATAATTTTCAATTTGTTCAATTTTTTGACGTATACGTGAGTTATCTTTCATGACCACTAGGACATTTTCCCTTATATTTGAAATATAATTTTGAGATCTCTGTACCTGATCGTTAAGGTAAAATTATGTATCATACCTGATAATTTTCTTTCCATTAATCATAGCTGATCAATCCATAGACTGGTGGTGGGTTGTGTCCATCTACCAGCAGGTGGAGATAGAGAGCAAACTTTTGCCTCCCTATATGTGGTCATGTGCTGCCGGAAACTCCTCAGTATGTCGATATCAAAGCTCCATCCGCAGGACTCAGCACTTAGAGAATTACACCCACAAAGGGACACTCTGCCCAGCTCACCACCGCCGAAACGGGGGAGGGGAATTAACCCAGCTCATCCCCACACAAGTGGGGGAGGGGAATCCGTCCAGCTCATCCCCGCGGAGCGGGGGAGGGACACCACCCCGCCGATGCGGGGGGATCTGGCTTATCCTGCAACCGCAACCGCGGGAGGAGCTGACTGACCCTAACACCGCCAAAGCGGGAGGGGTACAAAGCTGCCCTACAGCCGCACGAAGCGGGAGGGAGTGCCGGCAGAATTTAAGTCTCAATCCAGCCCCGTAAAACGGAGGGGAGAGGAATGCAGCAGCTCACTGTAACACAAACTCGTCTCAACTCTTGAAGAATCCAAGTGAAAAAACTTGAACACGAAGTCCTCCTGAAGTAACTGAAGACTAAACTTGAACCTAAAATTCAACCAGAATAAAACAGTACAGATATCTGGGAGGGGCTATGGATTGATCAGCTATGATTAATGGAAAGAAAATTATCAGGTATGATACATAATTTTACCTTCCATATCATCAAGCTGATCAATCCATAGACTGGTGGGATGTACCAAAGCAGTACTCACCCAGGGCGGGACATAGAAATCCCTGACCGCAACACTGAAGCTCCAAACCGGGCCTCCGCCCGAGCAGCCACAGTCAAGCGGTAATGCTTGGAGAATGTATGGGCCGATGCCCAAGTTGCCGCCTTGCATATCTCTGCCAAGGAGACGGACCCGGCCTCTGCCATCGAGGCCGCCTGAGCTCTAGTGGAATGAGCCTTCAGCTGGATAGGCGGCACCTTCCCCGCGGCCACATAAGCCGCTGCAATGGCTTCCTTGACCCATCTTGCCACTGTAGGCTTAGCAGCCTGCAGACCCTTACGAGGACCTGCAAACAGGACAAACAGATGATCCGATTTCCGGAAATCATTGGTCACTTCCAAGTATCTGATGATAACTCGTCTCACATCCAGATATTTAAGAGCAGAGTATTCCTCTGGGTAGTCCTCCCTACGAAAGGAAGGGAGACAGAGCTGCTGATTCATATGGAAGCGAGAAACAATCTTGGGCAGGAAGGAAGGCACTGTGCGAATAGTCACTCCTGCCTCAGTGAACTGCAGAAAAGGCTCTCGACATGAGAGTGCCTGGAGCTCGGAAACTCTTCTGGCTGAAGTGATAGCCACCAAAAAGACTGCTTTCAACGTCAGGTCTTTCAGAGATGCCCTCAACAAGGGTTCAAAAGGCGGCTTCTGCAAGGCTCTTAGCACCAGGTTCAGATTCCACGCAGGCACCACTGAGTGCAGAGGAGGGCGCAGGTGATTAACTCCCTTGAGAAAACGCACCACATCTGGCTGCGAAGCCAGGGAAGCACCCTTCAGGCGGCCCCTGAAGCAAGCCAGAGCCGCTACCTGGACTTTAAGGGAACTGAGCGACAGGCCTTTCTCCAGACCTTCTTGCAGGAACGCCAACACTGAAGAAATTGGAGCAGTGAAGGGAGAAAGTGAGCCTGCTTCACACCACGCTGCAAAGGTACGCCAAACCCTGGCGTAAGCAGTAGAAGTAGAGCGCTTCCTCGCTCTCAGCATAGTGGCGATGACCTTGTCTGAGAAGCCCTTCTTTCTCAGCCGCTGCCGCTCAATAGCCAGGCCGTAAGACCAAAGGGGGAGGGATCCTCCATCACCACGGGACCCTGATGTAACAGGCCCTGCTCCACTGGCAGCCGCAGAGGATCGTCGACTGAGAGCCTGATCAAGTCTGCATACCAGGGACGTCTGGGCCAATCCGGACCCACCAGGATTATCCGGCCCGGATGCTTTGCCACCCGGTCTAGCACCCTGCCCAACATGGGCCAGGGCGGGAACACATAGAGAAGCTCTTGTGTCGGCCACTGTTGGAGAAGAGCATCTACTCCCAGGGATCGAGGGTCCCGTCCTCTGCTGAAAAAGCGCGGCACTTGGCAATTGGCCGATGACGCCATCAGATCTAGGCTCGGCAGGCCCCAGCGCTTCGTGATGTCCAAGAACGCCTGAGCAGATAGCTGCCACTCTCCGGGCTCCAAAGTATGGCGACTGAGAAAGTCCGCCTTGACATTCATGACTCCGGCAATGTGGGCCGCTGACAGCTGTTCCAGGTTCGCTTCTGCCCACTGGCATAGATTCAAGGCCTCCTTGGCTAGAGGGGCGCTCTTGGTACCTCCCTGGCGGTTGACATAGGCCACAGCCGTGGCATTGTCCGACAGGACCCGTACAGGCTTCATCGCCAGTACCGGGATGAACTCCAAAAGCGCCAACCGAATGGCTCTGAGTTCCAGGAGGTTGATAGACCACTTTGCCTCTGCAGGAGACCAGAGCCCCTGCGCTGTCCTTCCCAAGCAGTGGGCTCCCCAGCCCGACAAAGAGGCGTCCGTCGTGACGACAATCCACTCCGGGGTCACCAGAGGCATTCCTGCAGACAACTTGTCTGTCTGCGTCCACCAGCTCAGCGCCTTGCGCACTGCTGGGTCCAAGGGAAGGCGCACAGCATAATCCTCCGAGATCGGAGTCCAGCGCTGCAGCAGAGAGTGTTGTAGTGGTCTCATATGAGCCCTGGCCCAGGGCACTACTTCCATCGTGGCCGTCATAGAGCCCAACAGCTGCACATAGTCCCAAGCCCGAAGAGGAGAGGCTACTAGAAACTGGTCCACCTGAGCCTGAAGCTTGACAATCCGATTGTCTGGCAGGAAAACTCTTCCCACTTGGGTGTCGAATCGAACTCCCAGATACTCCAGGGACTGAGTTGGGCACAGCTGGCTTTTCTCCCAGTTGATGATCCACCCCAGGGAGCTCAAAAGAGCAACCACCCGGTTCACAGCTTTGCCGCACTCTGCATAAGAGGGGGCTCGGATCAACCAGTCGTCCAGATAAGGATGGACTTGTACTCCTTCCTTCCTCAGGAAGGCCGCGATGACCACCATTACTTTGGAGAAGGTCCGCGGAGCAGTAGCCAACCCGAACGGGAGGGCTCTGAACTGGAAGTGTCGGCCCAGGACTGCAAAACGCAGAAAGCGTTGATGAGGAGGCCAGATGGGAATATGCAAGTACGCTTCCTTGATGTCCAAGGATGCCAGGTACTCCCCTGCCTTCACTGCTGCTATAACAGAGCGGAGAGTCTCCATGCGAAAGTGCCGAACTTTCAAGGCCCGATTGACCCCTTGAGGTCGAGGATAGGCCGCACAGAACCTCCTTTCTTTGGTACCACAAAGTAAATGGAGTAACGCCCCTTGCCAAGCTGATTTTCTGGCACCGGAACGACCGCACCCAGGCGGATCAGGTTGTCCAAGGTCTGCTGCACTGCCACAGCTTTGACCGGAGACTTGCAGGGAGAGAGTACAAACCCGTCTCTTAAGGGTCGGCAGAACTCTAGCTTGTAGCCGTCTCTGATGACTTCCAGCACCCAAGCGTCTGAAGTTATTGTGGTCCACTCGCCCAGAAACGAGGACAGCCGTCCTCCAATCAGCACTGGGGCGTGGACCAAGGCCCCGTCATTGGGTCCGAGACCCTGGGGGAGGACCGGAGGGAGCACCTCCGGGACGGCGGTCTCTGCGAAAGGAATGCTGCTTGGGGGAGAAGTTCCTCTTGAAGGAAGAGGGGGCAGAAGAGCCCGACCTGCCCGGGCGGTACCGACGGGCTTCCTGAAACCATCCTCTGGAGGTACCGGGGCGAGTACTAGCCCGAGCCCTGACCTCTGGTAACTTCTTGCCCTTAGACTTGCCGAGATCGGTCACGATTTTGTCCAGCTCGACCCCAAAGAGCAGCTTGCCTTTAAAAGGCAATCTAGCCAGGCGGGATTTAGAGGCGTGGTCAGCAGACCAATGCTTCAGCCAAAGCCACCGCCGCGCAGAGATTGTCTGAGCCATGCCCTTAGCTGAGGCCCTCAAGACATCATACAGCAAGTCTGCCAAATAGGCTAAGCCCGATTCCAGGGCCGGCCAATCAGCCCTCAAGGAATGATCCGAGGGGGAAGCCCGCTGCACCATAGTCAGGCACGCCCTGGCCACATAGGAGCCGCAAACTGAGGCCTGCAAACTTAAAGCAGCCGCCTCAAAGGACGACCTTAAGGCCGCCTCCAATCTTCTGTCTTGGGCGTCCTTTAGGGCCGTGCCACCTTCCACCGGCAATGCCGTTTTCTTAGTCACCGCAGTGATTAAAGAATCCACTGTAGGCCACAGATAGGCCTCACGTTCACTTTCAGGCAAAGGATAGAGGCGGGACATAGCCCTAGCCACTTTAAGGCTCGCTTCCGGGACATCCCATTGAGCCGAAATTAAGGTGTGCATGGCGTCATGCACGTGGAAGGTTCTAGGCGGGCGCTTCGTCCCCAGCATAATGGCAGAGCCAACAGGGGCTGAGGGAGAGACGTCCTCCGGAGAGGAAATCTTCAAAATGCCCATGGCCTGCACTAACAGGTTGGGCAAATCCTCTGAGCTAAAGAGCCGCGCTGCAGAGGGGTCATCCGCTCCATCCGAGCGGGGATCCGTCTCCTCCAAGGAATCCGCAAAGGACCGTTGGGAGAACTCAGATACGCTGCCCTCATCTACATCGGAGGAGACAAAGTCCTCCAAGGCCTGGGAATCAACCCGAGGGCGTTTACCTCCCAGGGCCTCAACCTCTTTACCAGACGAGGGAGCAGGGGCAGCGTTTTGCATAAGGAAGGCCTGATGCAGCAGCAAAACAAACTCGGGGGAGAAACCCCCCAGACTGTGCACTTCCGCAGCCTGGGCTACAGCCCTAGACGCACCCTCAACCGGCGCTCGCAAGAGCGGGGGAGAGACATGCTGCGCATCCAAGATGGCGTCCGGCGCGACACTCCGCGAAGGAGCCGCGCGGGAAGAACGGCGCTTAACTTTAGCCGCTTTTGTGCCGTCGCCCAAATTAAGGGCGTTCATGGCATTAATGTCCCCTACCTCAAGGGCGGCCCAAGAAGAAGCCGTCCGAGCCGCGTGGCCGGCCAAGATGGCGGAGGCGAGCAGCGGGGGATGGGCGTTTATGGCGGGAAAAACCGCCACACCTGAGGAAGGACCGGGACACTCATCGGTCACGAAACTGTCACCCAACAAGGGCGAATCAGACTTCAAGACCCCCGCATCCCCTCTAGAAGCGCCCAAGCGATCCGGGGAGCGACTCTTTGCGCCCTCGCCCTCCGACGCCATAGGCCACGTGGAGATCAATCGGGGAACCCCCTGCCCGCTATAAAAAGGTAAAAATTACCTGCTTGCCGCTCCGAGCTGTAACGACCTGGTGTCCCAGTGAGTAGCTGCAATAAACGTTTAAATAAACGTCGAAATAAACGCCTTTAAGGACGTTCAAAAATTTTTTTTTTTTTTTTTTTTTTTTCCAAACGGAGCCAGCGGGAGGGGGAGAAAAGGAGGGACCTGGCGCCACCAGGTTTGCACTTGCTCAAGAAGAGCCCTCAACCCCAGGCACTCAACAAAACCTAAAAATTAGGCTTGGAGGCCTAGCCAGAGCTGCTGCTGTGTGTGACCACCACCTGCTGAGATAGAGAACATACTGAGGAGTTTCCGGCAGCACATGACCACATATAGGGAGGCAAAAGTTTGCTCTCTATCTCCACCTGCTGGTAGATGGACACAACCCACCACCAGTCTATGGATTGATCAGCTTGATGATATGGAAAATCTTGTTTCAGTCTGTCCATTGACTTAGAGAGTTGGTCCACCGTGGAAACCAGATTCATTGTTTCTTGAGTTGATTTTGTAATCAGAGCTTTCATATTTTCCATAGCCTGACAGAGTGTCGAGCGTTACCACCATGGGGGGGATTCAAAGATCCCTTCCTTCCCAGGTTCACATTATCCGCCGTTAACTGTTCCGGGAGAGAACCCTCTACACAGGCCCCAATATCTGCGCCTTCCGCGTCTTGTAGGCCTGCTTTCTCGTCCCGCGTTACGGCGGGGCATGGTGGAACTCCAGCCTCCGGAGGAGAAAGCGTGGTCTCATGTTCCAAATACTTCGGGTTCCCTTCCCCGACGTCTAGCGGAAATTCAACTCCGGACTCAATCAGTGGGCGTCGGAGAGTAAAGCTGTCTATTGTCCGCTGTTTCGGAGAGGATGCAAGAGCTGGAGAAGGTAAAGCTCTAATAATCCCCTTTTCTTTTGGTATGCGGCATATTGGCACAAGAAGAAAAGTTTAACTGCAGTGAGCATTTGATCAGTTTCACTCATCTTGGCGTGTCGGCGCCATCTTGGCCATTCCCCCCTGCTCCATACCTTAATGTGCATCCATATTTCAGTACAGAGCATCAGGCAGCGATTTTCATATCCCGTCAGCTGGCGAGCCCAGATCCTCCTCGCCGCTGTGTCCCGCCCTTGCGGAAGCAAGAAGTGACATCAAAAGGGGGTGGGACAGTGGTGAGGAGGTTCTGGGCTCAGCAACTGATGCGATATGAACATAAGTACATAAGTATTGCCATACTAGGACAGACCAAAGGTCCATCAAGCCCAGCATCCTGTTTCCAACAGTGCCCAATCCAGGTCACAAATACCTGGCAAGATCCCAAAAAAGTACAAAACAAGTTATGCTGCTTATCCCAGAAATAAGCAGTGGATTTTCCCCAAGTCCATTTTAATAATGGTCTATGGACTTTTCCTTTAGGAAGCCGTCCAAACCTTTTTTAAACCCGGTTGCCTTTACCACATTCTCTGGCAACGAATTCCAGAGCTTATTACACGTTGAGTCAAGAAACATTTTCTCAAATTTGTTTTAAATGTATTACTTTGTAGCTTCATTGCATGCCCCCTAGTTCTAGTATTTTTGGAAAGAGTAAACAGATGCTTCACATCTACCTGTTCCACTCCACTCATTATTTTATAGACCTCTATCATATCTCCCCTCAGCCGTCTTTTCTCCAAGCTTAAGAGCCCAAGCCACTTTAGCCTTTCCTCATACGGAAGTTCTCCCATCCCCGTTATCATTTTCGTCACCCTTCTCTGCACCTTTTCTAATTCCACTATATCTTTTTTGAGATGCGGTGATCAGAACTGAACACAATATTTGAGGTGTGGTCGCACCATGGAGCATATAAGTACTTAAGTAATGCCATACTGGGAAAAGACCAAAGGTCCATCGAGCTCAGCATCCTGTCCCTGTCAGCGGCCAATCCAGGTCAAAGGCACCTGGCAAGCTACCCAAACGTACCAACATTCTATACATGTTATTCCCGAAATTGTGGCTTTCCTAAGTCCATTTAGTAGCGGTCTATGGACTTGTCCTTTAGGAAACCGTCCAACCCCTTTTTAAACTCTGCCAAGCTAACCGCCTTCACTACGTTCTCCGGCAACAAATTCCAGAGTTTAATTATGCGTTGGGTGAAGAAAATTTCTCTCCTATTTATTTTAAATTTACTACACTGTAGTTTCATCGTATGCCCCCTAGTCCTAGTATTTTTGGAAAGTGTGAACAGACGCTTCACATCCACCCGTTCCACTCCACTCATTATTTTATATACCTCTATCATGTCTCCCCTCAGCTGTCTCTTCTTCAAGCTGAAAAGCCCTAGCCTCCTTAGACTTTCTTCATAGGGAAGTCATCCCATCCCTGCTATCATTTTCGTCGCCCTTTGCTGCACCTTTTCCAATTCTACTATATCTTTCTTGAGGTGCGGCGACCAGAATTGAACACAACACTCAAGGTGCGGTCGCACCATGGAGTGATACAACGGTATTATAACATCCTCACACCTGTTCTCCACACCTTTCCTAATAATACCCAACATTCTATTCGTTTTCCTAGCTGCAGCAGCACACTGAGCAGAAGGTTTCAGTGTATTATCAACGACGACACCCAGATCCCTTTCTTGGTCCATAACTCCTAACGTGGAACCTTGCATAACTTAGCTATAATTCGGGTTCTTTTTTTCCCACATGCATCACCTTGCACTTGTTCACATTAAACGTCATCTGCCATTTAGCCGCCCAGTCTCCCAGTCTCGTAAGGTCCTTCTGTAATTTTTCACAATCCTCTCACGAGTTAACGACTTTGAATAACTTTGTGTCATCAGCAAATTTAATTACCTCGCTGGTTACTCCCATCTCTAAATCGTTTATAAATATATTAAAAAGCAGCGGTCCTAGCACTGACCCCTGAGGAACCCCACTAACTACCCTTCTCCATTGTGAATACTGCCCATTTAACCCCACTCTCTGTTTCCTATCCTTCAACCAGTTTTTAATCCACAATAGGACACTTTTTTATTTTACTGCAGATTTACAGCCGATTACTGAGGTTTACCACAGCTCCCCATCCCCATGTCATTCTCTAGTGAGAGCTGGATGCCTGTGTTGCGTAAGGGGGGGGGGGAAGGATGTGAGAGCTGGATGCCTGTGTTGCCACAAGGAGGAGAGAGGAGGGTGCGAGAGCTGGATGGCTGTGTGGCTGCAAGGAGAGGAGGGGAGGGTGTGACAGCTAGATGTTTGTGTTGCTGCAAGGAGGGGAGGGGAGGAAAGGGTGCAAAAGCTGGATGCCTATGTTGCCATGAGGAGGGGGGGGAAGGGTGTGACAGCTAGATGCCTGTGTTGACATAAGGATGGAATGATACGACAGCTGGATGTCTATGTTCTTATAAGGGTGTGGGGAAAGGTGTGAGAGCTGGATGCCTGTGTTTCCATTGAGGGGGGGGGGGAAGGGTGAGAGAGCTTGGTGCCTACGTGCTGGGGGGGAGGGAGACAGCAAGAGGTGGGTGTCTGCATGCTTTGGAGTTAGAGATGGAGAGAGCACTGGTTGTGTGTGTATGTGGTAGGAGGGGGTTAAGCAGAAGGGAGCAAGAGATGGGTGTATGTTTTGCAGGGAGGGAAAGAGCGCTGGGTTGTTCTGTTGTGGATTAGGAATTGGTTATTGGACAGAAAACATGGGTAGGGTTAAATGGCCATTTTTCTCAATGGAGGAGGGTGAATAGTGGAGTGTCGCAGGGATATGTACTAGGAGCACTGCTATTTAACATATTTATAAGTGATCTGGAAATTGGAACGACAGCGAGGTGATTAAATGTGCAGATGACGCAAGACTACTCAAGGTTGCTAAAACACATGTGGATTGTGAAAAACTGCAGAAGATTGGGCAGCCAAATTGCAGCTGCACTTTAATGTGGACAAATCAAAGTGATGAACAGTGGGAAGAATAACCCAAATCATATTAACTCGATGCTAGGGTCCACCTTGGGGGTTGGCACCAAAGAAAAAGGTCTAGGTGTCATTGTAGACAATATGCTGAAATCAGTCCAGTGTGCAGCGGCAGCCAATAAAGCAAACAGGACGCTAGGAATTATTAGGAAAGGGGTGGTAAATTAAGACCAAGAATACTATAATGCCTCTGTATCGCTCCATGGTGTGACCTCACCTTGAGTACTGCATTGAGTTCTGGTCGCCATATCTCAAAAAAGATATAGTGGAATTAGAAAAGGTTCAAAGAAGAGCAACCAAAATTATAAAGGGGATGGACTCCTCTCACATGAGAAAAGGCTAAAGAAGTTAGGGTTCTTCAAATTCGAAAAGAGACGGATGAGGGGATATGACTGAGGTCTACAAAATCTTGAGTGGTGTAGAACAAGTAGAAGTGAATCGATTTTTTAGTCTTTTAAAAAGAATAAGGGGAACTCAATGAAGTTACATGGAACTACTTTTAAAACAAATAGGAGGCAATATTATTTCACCCAAAGTATAGTTAAGCTCTGGAACTCATTGCCAGAGGATGTGCTAACAGAAGTTAGCATATCTGGGTTTTTTAAAATGTTTGAACAAGTTCCTGGAGGATAAGTCAATACTTTGCTACTGAGAGAGACATGGGGGAGCCACTGTTTGCCCTGGGATTGGTAGCATGGAATGTTGCTATCGTCTGGGTTTCTGCCAGGCACTTGTGACCTGGATTGGCCACTGCTGGAAATAGGATACTGGGCTAGATGGACCATTGGTCTGACATAGTATGGCTATTCTTATGCAAATGTTTGACTGAATAAAAGGTCGTGACTACTAGATTCAAATATGGCAAAGGGTATCAGCAGTTTCTCTCTCTCTCTCTCGTCACCAACTGCTCCATCATACGATTTGATAATCCTCCATTCTTCCACCACTAATCTCTCCATTGATAACCATCTCACACTTTTCAATACCATGATGACTCTTGCTCTTTGTCTAATCCTACTATACTGGATGAAAAACTCCCATCTAAATACGCAACAATGGTGGAACCACCTGTGTGCCATTCAAAAATATGAAGAACGCGCAGCTTTAAAATTTCATCATTATGCCAATTTCAAGAGGACTTGGGCTCCACTAGACAAATATATTGCAAGCTCCACTTACGGTTAATAATTCTTCTTTTACAATGCATCTCCTGTAATACTCATAACTCCTGTATTACATTAAGTTATTGTACCTTTTTTTTTATGTTTTTAAAGTTAAAATTCAATAAAAAGATTTGAACCCCCCCCCCCCAGAAACACACACACATAAATCACTAAAGGCAACATATAATGCAGCAGGGGTCTAGCGGAAATGGCGGTGCATCCTCTTTTGTGTGTGCTTTCTAGAGGAGTCGGTATGCCAAAGAGCATCCCAGTTAGCTGCAGAACGCATTGTTACATTTTTGCCAAGGGTAAAAGTTAATGAATTGATGTACAGGGTCCTCCAAGTGTTAGGTCTCCATATCCATATTATGCATTTTCACTGACTGCACTGACTAAGAAAGCACAGCTCATAAAAGCTAAACACACGTTATTGGGCTACTTCCAGAAAAAAATACATATATATATATATATATATATATATATATATTTATTTATTTATTTATTTATTTATTTTTCATATGTCCCAGTGGACATGGCCACCATGCTATTAATACTAAATGCAGAAAGGAAATCTATGGATTCCACCAGTATATTTAAAAAAAAGGCTCAAAAATATTCACTCAATGTGGGAGCCCATCCTAGACTATAGCATAAGGCAATTTGAGAGCTGGTCTTCCATGCCACAGTTCTTATCAGGAAGCATTAGTTTATACCGTATGGTAGTCTTCCCCAAAGAGCAGAAAATACAGATTCACAAATTGATGGGGGGGGGGGGGGGGGGGGGGGGGGTGGAACGAGTATAATGTGTTCTTGGAAAGCCACTGAGCCTTCCTCTTATTGGAGCTCGAGAGCTTGTGTACATAGCTTGGCCCAATTGGAAGTGAATGGAGCTAGTACGTCTGGAAAAATGAAAAAAAAAAATATCTAACTTTTAATTTGGGTCACATATTTACAATCCCTTGATAAATGAAGGCGTCAGATTTGATATACATGTTCCTTTGTAAGACATGTGATAATTGTTGTTCTTATGTTGGATCCAGTTAAGATTAACAAAATTGTAAATCCTAAAAGAAGAGACTGGCTCTACAGGGCCATGTTACCTTCTTAAAGCCATGGGGGGGGGGGTAGTAGTTAAAATAGAACAAAAATTATATATACATACATATATACATATACACATACAAACAACTTCAATTTAAATACACCACATACACACACAAAAAGAACAGGCACCATAGCTATGGATTGACGGTTCAAAGTATGTGGACAGGGGGTCAGAACAACAGTATCTGACAATCCCTTTCCCTACCCAATCACATGAGCATATGAGGCTAAAGAAATGATCTTAAATCAACATTTACAATGGAAACCAGCCCTCAAATGTCCTCGCCCACATGCTCAAGCCAAGCAGCACAGTAAAAATTAGAGTGAAGGTAGGTGTTCTCTGAAAAGCATTTACTTTTCCATCTGCTGTGAAATTTCTATTTCCTAACTTTACGCCCACAGATTTAATGATGATGAGAAAAATATGAACTGCCAAATCCTGTGTTTGGGCACTAATGAATGCCACTTCCAAAGCCTAAAAGAGGAAAGTCTGTCCAGTGAAAAACAGGAAGCAGGCTGCTCAGACATTCTCAACTCAATTTCACAGATGGGAACTTTCAATTTCATTTATTTAACTTCAATCTTTAATGTTGTTTTAACTTAATATAATTCTTAGATTATTTCTGCTTTTCTTTATGAGAAGAGACTTAAGGACCTAAATAGGTATACTCTAGAGCACTGGTTCCCAAACCAGGTCCTGGAGGCACCCCTGCCAGTCAGGTTTTCAGGATACCCACCAATGCCTCCACTGCATGCAAATCTATCTCATGAATATTCATTGTGGGTATCCTGAAAACCTGACTGGCTGGAGTGCCTCATGGACCAGGTTAGGCAACACTGCCCTAGAGGAATATATGATATGATACGTAGAGGGGCATTTTCGAAAGGGACATCCATGTTTTGATATGGACGACCTCGCAAAACGTCCCGATC
Organism: Microcaecilia unicolor; assembly: GCF_901765095.1. Classification (NCBI taxonomy): domain Eukaryota; kingdom Metazoa; phylum Chordata; class Amphibia; order Gymnophiona; family Siphonopidae; genus Microcaecilia; species Microcaecilia unicolor. The sequence continues at coordinate 604,749,979 of NC_044032.1, forward strand.
TAGGGGCAGGGAAACCTGTATTTTCGAAACCAGATGGATGTCCATCTTTCTTTTCGAAAATACCGTCAGGGACGTCCAAATCCTTAAATTTGGTCATCCCTAGAGTTGGTCGTCCCTAGACTTGGTTGTTTCTGATTTTAGGTGGTAATGGAAAGGACGTCCATCTCCGAAACAACCAAATGCAAGCCATTTGGTCGTGGGAGGAGCCAACATTTGTAGTGCCCTGGTCCCCCTGACATGCCAGGACACCAACTGGGCACCCTAGGGGGCACTGCAGTGGACTTCATAAATTGCTCCCAGGTACATAGCTCCCTTACCGTGTGTGCTGAGCCCCCAAAACCCACTACCCACCACAGTACACCACTACCATAGCCCTTGTGGGTGAAGGGAGGCACCTACATGTGGGTACAGTGGGTTTCTGGTGGGTTTTGGAGGGCTCGCTGTTTCCTCCACAAACGTAACAGGTAGGGGGGTATGGGCCTGGGTCCGCCTGTCTGAAGTACACTGCACCCACTAAAACTGCTCCAGGGACCTGCTCCAGGGATATTGCTGTCATGGACCCTGAGTATGACATTTGAGGCTGGCAATCAATATTTTGAAAGATATTTTTTGAGGATGGGAGGGGGTTAGTGACCACTGGGGGAGTAAGGGGAGGTCATCCCCGATTCTCTCTGGTGGTCATCTGGTCATTTTCGGCACCTTTTTGTGCCTTGGTCGTAAGAAAAACACAACCAGGTAAAGTTGTCCAAGTGTTCGTCAGGGACTTCCTTGTTTCTTTCGATTATGGGTCAAGGACGTCCAAGTGTTAGGCACGCCCAAGTCCCACTTCGCTATGCCTCCGATACGCCCCCTTGAACTTTGGCTGTCCCTGCAACGGAAAGCAGTTGGGGACGTCCAAAATCGGCTTTCGATTATACCGATTTGGACGAGCCTGGGAGAAGGACGTCCATCTTCTGATTTATGTCAAAAGATGGGCGTCCTTCTCTTTCGAAAATGAGCCCGAAAGCAACATAGCAAATGATGGCAGACAAAAACCAGCTTAGTCCATCCAGTCTGCCCATAAAGGTGGCCCAGGTGGAGCCTGTCACTCCATGCAGGTTCTCCCCTCTTTTTCCTTGTAAATTCAGTTATGTTTTACTTTGAGTGGAAATACTCTACTTATATTCCATCCTCTTCCCATATAGGGACCCTCAGTGTAAATTTAAAGTCTTTTTGAATTTGACACCATGTCCATCATAACCACCACTTCCACAGAACAGCATTCCAGGAATCCACCACCCTTTCCATGACATTGTTACAGACATTTAAATATTTCAAAGGTTATTAATATGCAAATAAATATTTGCCAGAGCAGGAAAAATTGTAGAACCAGAGGAGATGAATTGTGATTGCATGGGGGTCGACTTAGGAGTAATGTTAGGAAGTACTTTTTTCACAGAGAGGGTGGTGGATGCCTGGAATGTCCTCTTGTGAAAGGAGGTAGAGACAAAACGGTAATGGAATTAAGAACATATGGTACAAACACCTATATAGAAAGTAGGCAGCAAATCCAGTAGTTGGGAAGTAAGGCTAGTGCAGGGCAAACCTCTATGGTCTGTCTCCCGATTATGGATAGACAGATCCAGACCTGCCAAGTCTCCCGCATTCAGCGGGAGACTCCTGCTTTGGCGGGTCATCTCCCGCACTCCCGCCAAAGCGGGAAAGTCTCCCGCTGAAACACACGGTGCTAGCTCCCTCTTCCATTTCCAGCCACTTCTACTTCCCCTGTTGAGCAGTAGCAGCCGCTACAAAGAAACAAACAAAAAAAAGAGCTAACAAATTTTTTTAAGCAAGCACGGCACCGCAGGCAGCCTTCAGGCATCATCTGTCGGCTCTGCAGTCGCTCCTCTCACGTCACTGCCCCTGAAGCAGGAAGTTGAGATCGACTTCCTGCTACGCTGCGCTCCTCCAGGGACAGTGAGAGGAGCGGCTGCAGTGCCGACAGCCAATGCCTGCGGTGCAATGCTTGCTTTTTCAAAATTTGTTTTGTTAGCTCTTTTTGTTTTTGTAGCGGCCGCTGCTGCTCAACAGAAGCAGCAGCAGTGGCCAAGAAATGAAAATCTGGTGGAAAGAGGAGCGGGAGGCAGGAGGTAAAATAGAGAGAGTGGGGAGAGAAGGAGGGGAGATGGAGAAGGGCTGGAGAAAGAAAGAAGCTGCTAGTGATAAGGATGGGGAGAAAGGGAGGGATCCTGGCTGAGATCAGAAAGAGGGAAGACGCTGGAAGGAAGGGTAGGGAGAGAAACAGAAGAGACTGAAGAAAGGGGAGAAATGATGATGAATGTAAAAGGGTAGAGACACTGGATGGAAAGAAGGGGATGGATAGAGAGAGAGAGAGGGAAAGAGACACTGGATAGAAGGATCGGGAGAGAAAGAGGGAAAACAGATGGAAGGATGGGGAGAGAAAGACGCTGGATGGAAGGATAGGAAGAGAAAGAGGGAAGAATGGATGAAAGGATGCAGAGAGAAAGGGAAGAGACTGGAAGGATGTGGAGAGAGAAGGGACACAACAGAAAAGGGTACATAGTATGTGATACTTTATATGTATACCCGAATTTGATTTGTCCTTGCCTTTCTCAGGGCACAGACCGTAGAAGTCTGCCCAGTACTGTTCTTGTACTAAGTTCTGAAGCTAACGTCGAAGCCCCTTAAAATTTACACTCCAGCCCATCCCTATCTATTCACTCATTATCAGGGCGTAGTAGACTGTAGGTTTGCCCAGCTCCCGTTTTGTTTCCAATTTCCAGCATCGCCACCCAATCTCTGCTAAGATTCCACGGAACCATTCCTTCTAAACAGGATTCCTTTGTGTTTATCCCACGCATGTTTGAATTCCATTACTGTTTTCATCTCCACCACCTCCGACTGGAGGACATTCCACATATCCACCACCCTCTCCGTGAAAAAATACTTCCTGACATTAGTCCCGAGTCTGTCCATTCAACCTCAACTTATGTCTTCTAGTTCTACCGCATTTCCGTCTCCAGAAAAGGTTTGAATGTGGATTAATACTTTTCAAATATTTGAACGTCTGTATCATATCACCCCTGTTTCTCCTTTCCTCCAAGGTATACATGTTCAGGTCAGCAAGTCTCTCCTCGTACGGTTTGCAACACAAACCTCATACCATTTTCGTAGCTTTTCTTTGCACTGCTTCCAGTCTTTTTACATCTTTAGCAAGATACGGCCTCCAAAACTGAACACAATACTCCAAGTGGGGCCTCACCAACAACTTGTAGAGGGGCATCAACAAAAAGTTGGGCAGACTCTCTGTGGGGTCTTGTCCACTCCACGTAATAGGCCAATGCTTGCTTGCAATCCAAGGTGTGCAAGGTGCTGTTGCCAGGATGGGCATAAGGTTGGGGAAAGAACGTTGGCAAGACAATCAACTGGTTCAGAAGGAACTCTAACATAACCTTAGACAGGTGTGCGGAGGACTTCTCTGTTGTGATGAAACAGTGTAAGGTGCATTCACTACTAAGGCCTGAAGCTCACCAAACTCTACGAGCAGAACAGCTACCAAGAGAATAACCTTCAAGGTCAAGTACTTCAGATGGCAGGAATTCAGTGGCTTGAAAGGAGCTTTCATCAGCTGGATGAGAATGACATTGAGATCCCATATCACAGGCAGAGGCTTGACAGGGCACTTTGACAAAAGCGAACCTCTCATAATCGAACTAGAGGCTGTAGAGAGAGAGAGACACTGGATAGAAGAAGGGGGAGAGAGAGACAGATGGAAGGATCAGGATAGAGGGTAGATGGGTGGAAGGATGGGGAGAGAAAGAGGAAAGACGCTGGATGGAAAGGTAGGGAGAAAGAGAAGCTGGAAGGATGCAGAAAGAAAGAGGGGACATACTGGAAGGATGGGGAGAGAAAGAGGAGAGCTGCTGGATGGAAAAGGGGAGTAGTGAAAGACTGGAGAATATGAGGAAGGGGCACGGGGAGATCAAGGGTGAAGAAAAGATGAAAAGCCATAGGTAGATGAAGTGAAAAGAAGGAAATTAAAGAATGGATAGTAAGAATGAATTAAATCTATTTGCAGGCTCAATGTGGCTTATATAATGCCGGAGTAACAGTCGCCACTTCCGGATCTGAGAAATACAGATTGGTATAGCATGTACATTATAGGATAGATTACAAAGTGATATTGCCTAAATGTTCATAGATGAAAGAGTGATTACATTATGCTGTAATGGTGGTCACCATTTCCGGATCAAGAATTACAAAGTGGTATAGCATTGTTATTCATTGATAGCATAAATTACAAGGTGGTATTGCATTAAAGTTCATAAATGATACAGTAAAGTAAAGGGTAGTTAGAAGTCAAAAATAGAAAGCTCGTTTGCGGTATGGACAACAGGTGGTGGTGCATAGTACGTTCCAAGTGTCCGAATAAGTGGGGTAGTCCAGTGTAGGGAGTTAGGTTTTGTTTAGTTTTGTTGATATTTCGTTGTCTGGTATTTAGGGTGAATCATTGTGATATGCCTTTTTGAACAGGTTGGTTTTCAGTAGTTTTCAAAAGATTGTTAGGTCATGCATTGTTTTTATAACATTAGGCAGTGCGTTCCATAGTTGCACACCTATGTATGAGAAACTGGATGCATAGATTGATTTATACTGAAGTTCTTTGCAGCTAGGGTAATGGAGGTTCAAAAATGTGCGTGCTGACCTTTGTGTGTTCCTGGTTGGCAAATCTACGAGGTCTGACATGTAGGTCAGGGCTTCACCGTGAACAATTTTGTGAACCAAGGTGCAGGCCTTGAACGCAATACGCTCCTTTAGCGGACATATGGGACACTAGTCACCAGGTTCACAACATAAATGAATTTTGCAATTTAGTTGATATTGAGCTTGGTGGAGATAAAGGCTGGAGGGCGGAGTTGACTTAAGTAGTAAAAAGATTCTGCAGGACTGTTTGTCCAAACATGGTATGTGATACTTTATAAAAAACAAAAAAAAAGCAAACTCTATCAACTAATCTCCATACTCTTTCCCCCTAGTTTTAAAACTTTTAACACAGCATTAACAGATAGCCTCTAGCAGGCACTGTAGGGCCTAGTTTAGTCTTCAGAACAAACAGATGGATGAATAAATGTTTACAGAGATTAGGAAAGCTGGCAACTTGGGCAATGCAATAAAAATGAGAGATTTCAATTACTCCGATATTGACTGGATAAATGTTACATCAAGGAGTGCCAGGGAGATAAAATTTCTAGATGTAATAAACGACTGCTTCTTGGAGCAGTTGGTCCAGGAACAGATGAGAGGGGGAGACATTTTGGATCTGGTCCTTGGTGCCGTGCAGGGCATAGCACGAGAAGTGGCGGTGTTGGGTCCCCTGGGAAACAGTGATCATAACAAGATCAAGTTTGAGCTACTATCTGGGATGAACCTCAAAAGAAATCTACTGTAGCTGAATTTAATTTTTGAAAGGGCGACTATAATAAAAATGAGGAAAATGGTTAAAAAGAAACTAAAAGAATCGGCTGCAAAGGTTAGGACACTAAATCAGGCGTGGACGTTATTCAAAAATGCCATCTTAGAAGCCCAGTCCAGATGCATTCCGTGTATTTGCAAAGGTGGAAAGAAGAGACAATGTCAGCCAGAATGGTTAAAAGGTGAAGTAAAAGAGCCCATTAAAAGATTGTCCTTCAAAGAATGGAAAAAAGGACCCAAATGAAGAAAATAAGAAGCAACATAAGCACTGGCAAGTCAGATGCAAAGCATTAATAAAAAAAAGGCTAAAAGAGAATAGGAAGAGAAACTTGCTGCAGAGGTTAAACCTCACAGTAACAACTTTCTCAGGTACATAGAAACAGAAAGCCTGCGAGGGAATCCGTGGGACCGTTAGATCACGAAGGAGCAAAAGGGGCACTAAGGGAGGACAAAGCAATAGCGGAGAAGCTGAATGAATTCTTTGCTTGTGTCTTTACAGAAGAATATGTAATCATCTGCCTAACATAGGAAATAGTTTTCAAGGGTGATGATGCGGAGGAAATGAAAGAAATCTCGGTGAACCTGGAAGATGTAAATTAAAGAGTAGTAAATCACCTGGACCGGATGGCATACATTCAAGGGTACTCAAAGAACTCAAGCATGAAATTGCTGATCTGCTATTAGTGATATATAACCTGTCATTAACATCATCCATAGTACCTGAATAGTGTAGGGTGGCCAGTGTGACGCCAATTTTTAAAAAGAATTTTAGGGGTTATCTGGGAAATTATAGACCAGTAAGCCTGACGTTGGTGTCAGGCAAAATAGTGGAAACTATTATAAAGAATAAAATTATACAACATGTAAGACATACATGGTTTAATGGGACAGAGTCAGCATGGGTTCAGCCAGGGAAGTCTTGTCTCACCAATTTGCTTCATTTCTTTGAAGGCGTGAATAAACAAGTGGATAAAGGTGGCTGGTTGATGTAGTGTATCTAGATTTTCAGAAAGCTTTTGATAAAGTTCCTCATGAGAAATTCCTGAGAAAATTAAAGTCATGGAATGGGAGGCAAGGTTCTGGTGTGGATTAGGAATTGGCTATTGGACAGAAAACAGAGGGTAGGGTTAAATAGTCATATCTACCAATGGAGGAGAGTGAACAGTGGAGTGCCACAGGTATCTGTACTGGGACGGGTACTATTTAACATATTTATAAATGATATGGAAATCGGAATGAATAAGGTGATCAAAATTTGCAGATGATACAAAACTATTCAAGGTTGCTAAAACACGTGCGGACTGTGAAATATTGCAAGATGACCTTGGGAAACTGGGCGTCCAAATGGCAGATTAAATTTAATGTGGACAAATGTAAGGTGATGCACATTGGAAAGAATAATCCGAATCATAGTTACCTGATGCTAGGGTCCACCTTGGGGATCAGTGCTCAAGAAAAAGATCTGGGTGTCGTAGATAATTGTCATGATTGTGACTGTATTCTATGCCTACACTCACCTTGCCCCCGGGTGACCGGGCCTGTGGTTGCTGTGGACTGTTTTTTCCTGTTTCCCAGACATCTTCCAGGTTCCATTCTGGTCCTGATGTTCCAGCACTCCAGACTTGCCCGGGTGTTTCTGCTGCCAAGCCTCACCTGTGACTTCATCTGTAATTGTCTTTATTAAGCTCCTGAGAATTGTCAGACTTGCCTTTTGCAACAGAGGTCTTCATATGTGCTTTTGTCTGTGAGTGCTTGTTGCAGTTCTAGCTCTGCTAGTTCTTGTCTTGTTTGTCTTTAGCTTCAGTTCCTTACTGGTTGTAGCTGCCCTGCATGTCTTTAGCTTCAGTTCCTTACTGGTTGTAGCTGCCCTGCATGTCTTTAGCTTCAGTTCCTTACTGTGTGTCTCTGCCCTGTCTTCAGCTTTAGTTCCCTTCCTGCTTGTATCACCCTGTGTGTCCTTAGCTTCTGCTCTACCCTGCTTGTGTCTGCCTTGTTTGAAAATCCTGAATCCTGTTCCAGCCAAGCCAAGTCCGTGCCAGCATTTGGTTCCAGTCCAGCCAAGTCAAATCCACTCCAGCCTTTGGTTCCAGCCAAGCCAAGTCCGTGCCAGCATTTGGTTCCAGTCCAGCCAGGCCAAGTCTGTTTCAGAGTTCTGTCCAGCCAAACCTGTTTGAGACTCCTGTACCTGGTACCAGCCTGTTGGTGTTTGGCCTCACTTCCAGTTTGGGTGGTTCCCCTGCTGTTGCCAGTCTCTGGCAGCAGCCCAAGGGCTCACTACTCTGGATCATCTGCAGCAGCATGACAATAATACGCTGAAATCTTCTGCTCAGTGTGCGGTGGTGGCCAAAAAAAGCAAACAGGATGCTAGGAATTATTAGGAAAGGGATGGTGAATAAGATTGAAAATAATATAATGCCTTTGTATCACTCCATGGTGCGTCTGCACCTTGAGTACTGCATTCAGTTCTAGTCGCTGTATCTCAAAAAAATATAGCGGAATTAGAAACGGTTCAAATAAGAGCGACCAAAATGATAAAACTTCTCTCGTATGAGGAAAGGCTAAAGAGGTTAGGGCTCTTCAATTGGAAAAGAGACGGATGAGGAGAGATATGACTGAGGTCTACAAAATCTTGAGTGGTGTAGAACAAGTAGAAGTAAATCGATTTTTTACTCGTTCCAAAAGTACAAAGACTAGGGGACACTCGAGAAAGTTACATGGAAATACTTTCAAAACAAAATAGGAGGAAATATTTTTTCACTCAAATAATAAACTCTGGAACTTGGTTGAGGAAGAAAGGCTCAACCTTGACTAGTATCAAGGAGTGAACCAATTGAAAATGTGATTTGGGATAACGGATCACAAACCCCAGACGTTCTGGAAGCCTGATGGCAAACAGAATGGAGGTGTATGCTGACTCCATGGAGTCTGCCTTGATTAGCCAGTCATCCAAACAGGGGAAGCCGTGAATGCCCCATGTGTGAAGTGTTGCCGTTACCACTATCAGACACTTTGTGAGGACTCGAGGAGCCGAAGCCAAGCCAAATGGTAAGACCTATTGATAATGCAGAGTGCCACAGTGGAAGAACTTTCTTATGTAGGAAGAGCAGGTATGTGTGTGTATGACTCCTTGATATCTAAAGAGCAAAAACAATCATTAAGTTCTATCATGGGAAGTAGTGATCCCAAGGAAACCATGCAAAACGTTTGAGTACAAACTTGTTTAAGTCTTGCACATTGAGAACTGGCACACTCCCCCTGTCTTTTTTGGTATGAGAAAATATCTAGAATAGAACCCTTGACCCCTGCAGGAGGCGGGCCTAGAGTTCCTCTTGAAGTAGTTTCATTTGGTGGGAGTTGAAACGAGACTCTCTTGGTGGATGGGCAGGAAGTCTTCTTTTCCAATGCAGAGTGTAATGGTGCCAGACGTTATATAGCACCCAACATATGAAGGTTATAAGAGGCCACCTCTGTTGAATAGAATGAGCCTCCCTCCGGCCGGTAGGTCGCTGGCATGGACAACTATGTGGTGGCAATGTTCTCTAGAAAGGAATCAAAAATTGGGCTGTTTAGACTGTGTGAGAGTGTCTGGGATTTTTGACCCTACTGTTGCCTTGGATGTGAGCGCGGATGTGTAGTCCTTTGAGGTGGAGGAGCAGGAGTGTAACATCGCTTAGACTTATATTTGAGCACAGATATCCTCCTGGAAGTCTTCTAGAAGGAGCAGATGTCTGTAGCCTTGATATAGTTTTTATATTATCTATATGATATTTTTTAATTAGGTCAGTCACTTCCTTGACTGCGTCACCAAAGAAGTTTTCTCCGAGACGAGAGACATCTGTTAGATGCTCCTGGACAGCAGATTCAAGGTCGGAGACCCTGAGCCAGATGAGACACTGAATTGCTACTGCTATGGTGGAAACACGTAAAGAGACATCAAAGGCCTGTCTTGCCAGATATTTACAACAAATTGAGAAGTTTTCTGTGCAACTTATGGAATTCCTCAGCTTTCTCAGGAAGAAGAAATTTTGCAAAAGATAGAGAACACCATATTAGAAATTTTAAGTAAACTGTGGAATAGAGTTGATAATCCAATATGATATTGGTCAGCATTGAAGCTTGAAAAGTTTTTCTGACAAAAGAGTCCAATGTTCTAGCTTCTCTTCCTGGAGCAGCAGAAGCAGATCTTCCACTGCGTGTATGTTTTAAAGCAGATTCCACAACTAGGGAATAATGAGGTAACAGTTTTCTCAAACCCAGTGAATTTCTGTAACCTATACATCGTATCAGTTTTCTTTGGGGCTATCTGAACTGTCAATGGAGTCTCCTAGTTTTTTAAATAATTTTCATAATTGTATGAAGTAGAACAGTGATGCCTTCTCTAGGAGTCATATCTAGAACCTCAAAGAGTTCTGAACGAGGTTCTTCCTCTGTTTCTAATTTGAAAGGTATGGGTTGAACCAATTCACAGGCAAAGCCAGGAAATGATATACTTTCTTGGGGAAACCTCTCTCTCTCAGGTGGTGGAGAAGGATCAGATGGAATGCCATAGAACGCCTCAGCTGAAAAGGTCACGTGGATCCTGGAGTGGAGGAGTGGCCTAGTGGTTAGGGTGGTGGACTTTGGTCCTGGGGAACTGAGGCACTGAGTTCGATTCCTGGCACAGGCAGCTCCTTGTGACTCTGGGCAAGTCACTTAACCCTCCATTGACCGCTGCATTGAGCCTGCCATGAGTGGGAAAGCGCGGGGTACAAATGTAACAAAAAAAAAATAAAATAAAAAAAATCCATCTCCCAGGAGAGGTCCAGGTCTGACTCTTAAAAGTACTATTCATGGGAAGTACATGGAAGAGAGCGTCGACTAGAGGGTTGGCTCTGCGTTGAGGCAGATAAGTCTCTGAAGTTGGAGAAAGTTCCTCTGCCAATATCAAAGCCCAAAGAACCAAACTGAGGTTCCAGGGCGACCACAGATGACAAAGCGGGGGACAAAGGTGAAGTATAACCCACAACAAACACACCACATCCAGATGAGAAGCCAAGGAAGAGCCCGACATGCATCCCCTGAAACAGTCCTGGGTTGCCACCTGAACTCGAAGCAAATTAAAAGCCAGGCCCTTCTGCAAACCATCCTGCAAGAAGGCCAACAGCTGAGAAATCGACACCTGCATCGGTGACCAAAGGTGGACTGCACACCACGCCTCAAAGTTCTGCCACACCTCGAGCATCTGCCGAAGTAGACCACTTTCACGCTTGCAGCAAGTTCTATCACCTCCTTAGAATAGCTCTTCTTCCTCAAACGTGACCTCTCAAGAGCCAGGCTGTAAGACTAAAGTGGGAGGGATCCTCCATCTAGACCGGACCCTGACACATCTTCAGCAGGAGATGAATCAAGTCCGCCAAGACCAGTCCGGAGCAACCAGAATGACCCGTCCTCGGTTAGGCTCAATCTTGTGGAGCACTCAGCCAATGAGTGGCCACGGAGGGAAAAACTAGAGAAGCGCCACCTCTGGCCAGGACTGCAGGACCCAAACTCCTTTCTTCTTCTGAAGAAGGTGGGCACCTTGGCATTCGTCTGGGAGGCCATTAGATCTATCTTTGGAGTCTCCCACCTCTGACAAATCTGGAGGAACACCTCTGCAGACAGCTCCCATTCCACCGAGTCAAGCAGATGACGGCTGAGAAACTCCGCCTGCATGTAGCACTGCCCTACATGTGAGCCACCAAGACACACAGCATGAGCTTCAGCCCGCTCCATGAGGTGACACTTCAACGGCCTGGGTCACACTGCAAGTACCACCCTGCTAATTGATGTAAGCCACCACCATCGTGTTGTCCAACAGGATGTGAACCGCCTTACCCTCCGATTCCTGAAAGACTTGCAAGGCATTCACTACCACATGCAGCTCTAGCCGATTGTTCGGCATCACTTCCAGAGGCATCCAACGCCTGAAGCTGAAGACAATGAGCTCCCCAACCCGACAGGCTGGCATCTGTCACTACTATGATCCACTACAGAGCACCAACGACATCCCCTTCAGCAAAGTGGCTTTGCAAACCCAGCAGCTCTTGCTCAGCCAAGCCTGGGGCAATCGTGGAAGGTGCCACTGACACTGCTGGGAAACTGGCGACCAGCCGTTCAGCAGAGAATACTGCAGTGGGCGCATGTGAGATCTCGCCCACGGTACTACCTCTAGAGTGGCCGCCATCAAGCCCAACACCTGAATATAGTCCCTGGCTCGGGGACTCAATAACTGCAACAGGTTGCTTATCTGCATCTCCAGCTTGACTCTCCTACCCTCTGGCAATAAGACTTGACCCTGAGCTGTGTTGAATCTGACACCCAGGTAGTCCAACGTCTGAGACGGAACCAGGTGACTCTTGGATAGACTGACCACCCAGCCCAAAGACTGCAAAAGAGCAAGAATTCGGATGGTGGCCCTGCAGCACTCTTGCAGAGACTTGGTGTGGATCAGCCAGTCATCGAGATAGGGATGTGTACTCGGATGACTTTCCTCTGCAAGAACACTGCCACCATCACCATGACCTTGAAGAAGGTGAAGAAAGCAGTAGCTAGGCCAAAAGGTAATGCCTGAAACTGAAAATGGGAGTCCCACAATGGCAAAACGCAGAAACCGCTGATGTGAGGGCCAAACAGGGATATGTAAGTAAGCCTCCTTGAGATCCAGGGCTGTCAGAAACGCCCCCAGCTGCACTGCCGCAACCACACAGTTTCCATGCAGGAATGCAGGACTCTCAGAAATAAAACTCAGTCCTAACTTTATGTGGTGCCCCATAACTGGTTAAGAGCTGAATATTGCACTTAACCAGCCATGGTGTAGCCAGCAATTCAATGCTGAAGCCCGGACATGGCAAGTCATTGAATTTCTGGGTATAACACAGCCTCTGGTCAGCTGAATGCTGCCAGTTGAATACTGACCACCGTGTTATTATAACTCTGAAAGCTTTGGCCCAAAGTAGTTCATTAATGTTAATAAAGTTTAATGCAGAATGTGATACTTTGTGCTCTACAATAAGTCTTGGAAAGTTAACGACATTCCAGTAGGTGCAGTTACTTTTTCTGAGAACAGTGGCAAGCTAGCTTGCCCTATAAAAAGGCAAAAGGGAGCATCAGTTTGAATTATGGAACCAGAGCAACTAGGACTCTCTTCTGATCCAGGGAGACCCAGTGGCTCCCACAAGAAAATAAGGAGAAATTAGGGGGTAATGGGGGAGGGGAGAGCTAACCATGTTGGGAGAAAAGAACGGAGTGGCGGTGGATGCATATAATGGCCTCCCAATGGAGGTAGTGGAGACAAAGACTGTATCCGAATTTAAGAAAGCATATGATAACCACAAAGGATCTCTAAGGGAGAGGAAGGGATAGTGGAGGATATAGATAGGCAGACTTCAAGGGCCACATGGACTTAAGACAATATCATTGTCTGTGTTTCTCTGTTTTTAACTCAGGCTACCTGCCCCTGTATAGTTCCACTTGTTTTAACATGCAATGCCAAATCCTAGCAACTACTGATTGTGTAGAAAACTGGATTTTTTTAAATGGATGTCAGGTTCTCAGGTTCAGAGCCCGCGGGGCCGGGCTCTGGAGCAAACGTGAGCCCTTGGGCTGCTGACGAGGAGCAACAGCAGCAGGCAAAACCCACCAACCAACGCTGGGCAAGCACACCGACACCGGCAGGGACTGCAGGCACCGCCCAGCGAGCCGGAACACACGGACTGGAATTCCCCCGGACTGGAGGACACAGGACTGGAACACTGGACTGGAATCCCCCGGACAGGACACAGGACTGGAGCACACCAGACTGGTCCACACAGCTTCACCTGCACTTAGCTACTAAGCCCCCCAGGAGTTGAGCTCCTGGGTTTGAGTAGCCGGCAGGACTTACTGGACGACACAGGGACCAGGACTAGAACAGGCTGTAAACTGACCAAAAGTGTTCCTAAGCCCGGCACCAACCAAAGAGCTCCTAAGCCCTCCACTAACAGCAGTGCTCTTAACAGAAACTAACAGGGGTGCCCCTACGCCCTACACTAACAGAAGTGCAGGGAAGCCACAAGGGAAAAGGAAGGGAAGACAAACGCCAGACCTAACACTGGTGCTTCCTAAGCACCAAGCTGCAGCAGCTAAACATGGGTTCTCACCCCGCTGCTTCCTAAGCACCCAGCTACAGCAGCTAAACACAGGTCACGAGGAAAAGCGGGGAAAGCACAAGGAAACAAGCAGGAAAGCCAAATACCCAAACAACAAAAGGTGCTTCCTAAACACTTACTAACAAGGGTGCTCCCAGCACCAAACTCCAGCACTGCTACACACCGTAGCAAAAGGGAAAGCAGAGGAGCCAAAGGGAAAAACAGGGAAGTCAAACACACAAGTCACAAGTGCACACTGACTGCACTAAACTAACCTGGACCTAAAGCAAGTAGCCAGAAGCAAACGCAACCGTTGCAAAGGCTCTGAAGGAAACAACACCACTTCCTTATCAAGGCCCTCCCTGATGATGTCACACTCCCTAGACCCAGGCAACAGCACACTGACCCAGAGAGCACACTGAAACCCATAGAGGCCCAATCCACACCAATGCAACACCGTGAAGCACTTGAAGCCAGTACACGCAAAGAGAGTTAGAGCTAACTCCGTCCACACACACAGCTGTAGTAAAGTGAAACAATTAGCCCCATGCTGCTGGAAGCTGCCAGCACAGAGAGACAGAGCCAGCTCAGAAAGGACAGACAAAAGAAACAGAAGCCAGCTAAGAAGCTGACCCCCAGGAAAGAGGTAAGTTTGAGAGGGGTTCTGACCCCAATCATAACAATGGATTTATCTGTTTACAACCTTAATGTTAAAAAACTTACAATTTTGTTAACTGCATAAAAGTAAAATGACCACCAAGTATAAACATAAATACAATAAATGAGGTAAACTTGAAAACAGAAGCTTGAAGGCTAATAGGACTACCATGAAATAGGATCGAGAATATACACATTTAACAGCACCGAAATTCAGATAACAGAAATATAATACAATATCAGCATAATAATGAAATTTCTAATAAGCACACATTAGAACATTCAAATAACATATCTATTATACTAATGTTTGTGGTGCCTTTCAATAAGCCAACATAAACTCCGAAAAAGACACAGTGCACAAGCTTTTGAGATCACAAAAACAATTTTTCCTCACGTGTAAAGGGAGAATCAGTATGATCCTGAAAATCAGTGCATTACATCCTCTCTGAATTATTTCCTACGCTGGTCCAGAAACGGTAGGAATATTCCACATTAAAATTCTATAAAATATAAAAACTAAGAAACTAAGATGGGCCCTTGGTCCGACCCCATTGTGGCACATCAAGCCCAGCATCCTGTCCGATAGTGACCAACCTAGGTTCACATACCCTGTAAGATCCCAAGGAGTAATTCCATTCCTCATTGCTTACAACTATAGATAAGTAGTGGCTTTCCCAAGCCTTAATGACCAATAATGTTTTAAGGACATTTCATCCGGTATCTTATCTAAATTGTTTTAAAACCCAGTTGTGTTAAAGCTTTCATCATACTGTCCAGCAATAAATTCCACACGGAATGAAAAAAAATTATCCTGTTTTAAAAGTGCTATCCATTAGCTTTATATGGTTTTCTTTTTTGGGGGGGGGGGAGGGGGGGTTAATTTCATTTTGTTGGATGTTTTTGCTTGGTTTGCTAATGTACACTGCTTCACTTGCCTCTTTGGAGGCAGGTAAATAAATAGGATGTTCCCTTTTCTTTATACTGTTTACTAGCAGTTGAGTCCGTAAAAACGGGCTAGTAAAGGAAGGGGGGGTTGAAAGGCCCCCCCCCCCCGGATAGGTTGCCGCCGCCACACCCCCCCCCCCCCCCCCGGAGTTGCCCCGCCGCCACCCCTGCACCCGGGCACGTGGCTTCACTATTCAAACCACCGGAACGCAGCACACAGCTCATCTGAGCTGCCGTCGGCCTTCCTTCTTCTCTGCGTGTGTTCCGCCCTCGTGTGACGTAACGTCGGTGAGGGCGGGACACAGGCAGGTAAGGAAGGCCGACGGCAGCTCAGATGAGCTGTGTGCTGCGTTCCGGCGGTTTGAATAGTGAAGCCAGGTACCCGGGCCGGGTGGAGGGTGGGTGGCGGCGGCGACTCCGGGTGGGTGGGGGGAGCGGTGGCGACGGCGGTTCCCTCACTCGCAGGTGCGCAGGTTCCCTGTCACGCCCCCATCATCACGTATTGACGCGGGGGCGGGACAGAGAGGGTCTCTACTGCGCATTTGCGAGTGAGTACGCCTCTTGCCATTTATATGTTTGATGGAGATAAACTGTTTACCTCTTCCTCCCCACTTACGATTTTATAGACTCTTCCACTGGCTGTCTTGTTACCAAGCTGAAAAGCCCTGTTTAGCCTTTCTTATTACAGCCATTATCCCCTGTACAAAATTAGGTTTCTAGTGATATGGAGGAAGGGGTTAGGCACAACAGGCTGCTTGTTTTAAATACACAGGACCCAAGGTACACAGAAATAATAAAGCCTCTACTATAAAATGTACAGGCCTACATAGGCCAGAATCTCCTAACTATCCCAAAGACACTGAACTCTTCTCCTATCATTAACAAAGGGACCTTTTACCAAAAAAGGGTAAAAGGTGGCGTTGGAGCATGGGACTGCCAGTGCCCAGGCGTGGCTTTTTCTTAAGGAGGCAGTAAAAAGCCATGCAGAAATAAAAAAAAATTGCCACACAGCCATTTAACCCATACCACCTCCTATTTAGGAGGCAGTGAGGGCTCCGGTAGTAATTGGGCAGCACCCCACCCCACCCCACCGCTAGAAAATAAGTTATTTAAGTTGGATCATTAGGGTATGCCTTTTTGAACAACTTAGTTTTTAGTAATTTCTGGAAGTTTGATAGGTCATGTGTTGTGCATATAATAGAATACATATAATTTACTTAATGCATCAGAGCAAAACACTTGCATTAAAATCAACGCCAAGACATGAGACTCAATCCCCAAGTTCAGCAGGAAATCGTTCTGTGGAAGCTACCTACTTCTCTATCTCTTCCAATTACAGAAAGGCTGAAGGTGAAGAAATGTTCATGGGCAGATGCTCAAAACTCTGGCACTGTTCCAAACAGCGCTGGAAAAATACCACTGGATCAGTGTGGCGAAAGAACTCCTTAATGCTGAACGCTGAGATGCGAATTTAGGCATGCTCATGGTGCTGAGTATTAGGGAGTTTGATGGGAGGATAGTGTCTTGGGCACATGTGAAGAGTTGTGCATTAAGCACAGCTCTTGAGTGAATGCCCAGACTGCCGGGATGGGGAAGGAGGAAGAGGTACCAGCTCCGGTAAGGTAAGCCTGCAACTAAGAGAGGAGAGGGTTTAGCCCTGCTTCCCTAGTCTCAAAGGTCTAGCTACTGCTGATTTTGAATCCTGAGCCCCAACCCAGCAGAGGTTGACACTCCTGCAACTGCTTGCAAACAACTGGATTTTTTTTTTTTTTTACACATTTCCTTCCGCCTTTTTTATTTGCTCTGGCAGATGTGCAGGTTGAGAGCTGTGAAAACTGACAGGAGATGTTTGACTCTGAGGAGGGAAGCATAGCTAGCAATTTTTTTTTTTTATGGTAATACCATTTACGATTCCACTCCTGAAGGACACTGCCTTCCCTATTCCTCACGCTGGGCACAATCCTAACACCAGTTCTGAGCTGGCATAGGGTTTTCAGCGGCAGGAGCACCCTTGTTTGGCACACTGGCCTCTGAGCATTGCTGAGGAATAGTGAATCAGCTCATTAACATGTGTTTGCATGCTCATTGCGCTGGGAACCTCAAAATATAAATACATTAGCTAATGAGGATCCTCAAACTCTGTCAGCTGAAGACCTTCTCTGAAGGTGGCCAGAATTCCCTTCTACCAAGCTTGGCAAGAAGCAGCAACATCACTAAATCACTGATGCCAGCACCCTACATGTGCTTAGTCCTTGGTGGCTCAAGGATGTTTTCGCTAACTGCAGAGCTTGGTAGAAGGGGGTTCTGGCCATCTTCCTGCTTGTCTGGGTGGGACATAGCAGGGGGAGGCTTCAGGGTTAGTGGCAGGCAGCATGTGAGAATCACTGCCGGGGACCCACTGAAGCCAGAGCAGACCAACAAGGGAAAGGAGGGAGATGCAGGGCTGTGGGAGCCCCACCTTCTCCCCACATGTAGGCACTGTCAAGGGTACACTGCAACTGGATAGGCCTGACTCCGACTGGATGAGCCCAACCCCACCCGTAGCTATGCCCCTGGTGGGTGCTAGTCGGGCGCTAATGGCCTCAAGGGCCCACATTAGATTCTGAGCGTAAGTCTGATTTCACAGCTCAAAACAAATAGTAACGGAGAACCTGGCTGTCACAAATTAAGCGTTTAAGAAGCTCATATACATCTCTACTTCTAAATTACTGGTAAATTATGCAGTAAACAGGTATTGCTACCTAGAAATAATCCAAACACAGAGAGAAAAAATGAAGCTTGTGCACCATCAGCTCATTCGTACTACCGAAATACCAGCCTAACTCTCAAAGGCTATTACATAGTAACATAGTAGATGACGGCAGAAAAAGACCTGCATGATCCATCTAGTCTGCCCAAGATAAACTCATATGTGTATACCTTACCTTGTATTTGTACCTGTCTTTTTCAGGGCACAGACTGTATAAGTCTGCCCAGCAGTATTTCCCCGCCCCCCATCACCGGCTCTGGCACAGACCGTATAAGTCTGCCCTCCCCTATCCTCCCAACCAGTGTTGCCAGGTGGGCGGTTTTACCGCCCAATTGGGCGGTTTTCCGCGACCCGCCACGGGAAATTTTTGCCCGCGGTGGGTTGCGGTTTTTTGGGCTTCAGGGCGGTTTTTTGTGCGGCTTTTTCGGCCGCGGGGGGCGGGGTTAGTGACGTTTTTGGGCGGGGTTAGTGACATAGGAGGCGGGGTCGATGACGGGGAGGCGGGGCCGATGATGGCGGGGGCGGGTTGATGGCGGGGGTGATGACGCGGGGGTGGGGGTGTCAGGGGCGGGGTTTGAGTTTGGGCGGGTTTTGGGCGGTTTTTGTGCTGGATTGGGTGGGAAAAAAATTTTCCACCTGGCAACACTGCTCTCAACCACCAACCCCTCTTCCCCCCACCTGCTCCGCCACCCAATTTCAGCTAAGCTTCTGAGGATCCATTCCTTCAGCGAAAAAATGAAGCTTGTGCACCATCAGCTCATTCGTACTACCGAAATACCAGCCTAACTCTCAAAGGCTATTTTATGAAATTTTAACTTTTTATTAAAATGCAAAAACTTAACATACAATATCACCGTATGCCCAAAACTACCTGCAACAGCTCACGCAGGAGCCAGCAATAACACAAGCACTTATACAAACACACTAATGAAACATCTTTTAAACTGTGATGTGAAATAAAACCTGCCAGAGAATCCCCAACCAAATATTTTTAGGCAGAACAGTAAAACAATTCATGTACCCCAAAATGTCGCGAACCTACGCCTACTCCTCTAATGCTAGCCTCAGCTTCAATTACTGCCAGAGATCTGATAAAATAAATTTAAATTATCAACCCCGCTTCTTGTTAAGCTACCTTATATTATAAAAGCAATGAAAGAAGAGGTCTGCCAGCAGGAGGGCAAAAGGGAGCGCAGCTAGACAGAACCCCTAAAACAAGGGACCTGCAACACCTCACTGGCTACAAGCACATCCCCATTCCCTACCCTTATCCCTTTGCTCAGGGCTCCCCTGCTCTCCCCAGCTTCTGCCAAGGCACCAGCCCCCCTCCCCACCTCACGCACACTGCACAGCCTACCCCTGCCTTTCTCCTATTATGCACCGACGACCAGCCAGTTTGCACTCCTCACCTAAAAGAAGCCCCAGACTGAGGGGCGCCGCCACAGCTGCAGGGGGGCACCGGGCTGCCCCTCCGGTGGAAAAGCTTCTGCAAGAGAGTAGGTGCCATGCTGTTAGTGGTGGAGGAAGGGACTCGTCACGGCGGGGGGAGAACACGGCTCCTAGCCCCCCCCAGACTCGCCGTACACACGGCTCAACCCCATGAGGGAGCCGCGCCAGTGACTCAATTCTCAGGGAAGGGGGCGGGGCCGGGGACGCCTCACGCCCCAGCTGGGGCCTGGAATTCCCTTTGCTCGGGAACGCTCAAACTGCACTTCGCCGCCACTGCATCGAGCACGAACGTTCCCCCTCTACGTAACAGAGAGGGCGCTCGGTCCACGCCCCTCCGCCACGTGGTGCCGGGGGGGGGGGGGCGGAACTCAGTGGACTGTGGAGGAGAGTGATTGCATCCAATTGTGTGTGAGGTTCCGATCCGAATGGGTAGTCTTGGCGTGAAGCGATAAGGCTAAGACTGAAGGAACAGAACCTCAGACTAATATACCTTACACAGCCTTTTTTTATTTTGGAATTCAGAGGCTTAATAATATTTGTCTTCTTATTATATTGGACTAACTGCACTGGGTTTCTTCTAGGTAATTGTGACCTGATTGGTCGCTGTTAGATAGGGTTACCATATTTGCCCTAAGAAAAAAGAGGACACATACCCCGCCCCCTGACACACCTCTTCCCCGCCCCTACCCCGCCCCCTATGCAAAACTTCAATGGAAGTCTCGCGAAGCTGCCGCTTGAACTGTTAGCAGCAATTTTGAAGTGGCACAGGGAGCAAGACAGTCTGTAGGTGTGCCGGGCAGGAAAGAAGGGGCTCTTTTCTTTTTTTGTCATCTACCGTCTTCCCCCCCCCCCCCCCCCCCAACAAAAAAACAATCAATTCCCAGCAAACACATGAACAGCACTTCATGCATATCTGATCTATCATCTACACTGATTTTTTTCTATGTTTTTTTTTGTTACATTTGTACCCCGCGCTTTCCCACTCATAGCAGGTTCAGTGCGGTTTACATATTATATACAGGTACTTATTTGTACCTGGGACAATGGAGGGTTAAGTGACTTGCCCAGAGGGAGCTGCTTGTGCCTGCAGTGGGAATTGAACCCAGTTCCCCAGGACCAAAGTCCACCACACGCTATACACTAGTACTAACAAATTAAATAATCCGTGCAACACTTTGACAGCTGTATCGTATTTACGAGTAATCAAGTGTCAGCAAGCGTATTAGTACATGGGCTGGCTGGGGCCCATTTTGCAAAACCTTACAGTTTAATGGCAGCAGTTACTACTATTATATTCAAGGGTCCTGGGGAGGAGAATTCTATGCAAAAAAAAAAGAATAATAATTGTGCACCTGTTTTGTAATTTTCTTGTGTAGAATACTCCCATTATATTATAACAGGCTTCTTCTCCCTCGCCCCCCACAGCAGCAGTTTCCCTCTTCAATTCCATCTCCAATTCTTAGTTTGTATCTCTTCCCCCTTCTTAAGTTCAGGGCCGCCGAGAGGGGGGGACAGGGGGGACAAAAGTCCCCGGGCCCGGGCCTCCAGGGGGGCCCGACGCCGCATGCCCATAGCTCCGCCCCTCCCCTCCGAGTTCCAGGGCCCGCCCATCATCCGTCGAGTTCCAGGGCCCACCCGTCGTCCGTCCCTTTCACCCGAGTTCCAGGGCCCACCTTCTGTCCCTCCCTCCATCCGATTCCGAATCATGTCAAAAGCGATCGTCTTGTTCTTATCTGACCTCGTGGTTACGGCGCGAGCAGCACGCGGTGAAAATCGTGCAGGCTCGCGCTTCAGCCTTCCTTTGTCTGTCTATCAGCTGAGGTCCCGCCCTCATTTCCTGTTTCTGCAAGGGCGGGACCTCAGCTGATAGACAGACAAAGGAAGGCTGAAGCGCGAGCCTGTACGATTTTCACTGTGTGCTGCTCGCGCTGTAACCACGAGGTAAGAACTGAAGATCGCTTTTGACATTCGGACGGAGGGAGGGAGGGGTGGGGGCTTTGTTCTCGGAAGGAGGGGGGCCTTGGATCTCGGAGGGCGGGAGGGGGGCCTTGGATCTCTGAGGGAGGGAGGGAGGGAGGGCTTGGATCTCTGAGGGAGGGAGGGAGGGAGGGGGTCTTGGATCTCCGAGGGAGGGAGGGCTTGGATCTCTGAGGGAGGGAGGGGGGCCTTGGATCTCTAAGGGAGGGCTTGGATCTCAGAGGGAGGGAGGGAGGGGGGGCCTTGGATCTCTGAGAGAGGGAGGGCTTGGATCTCAGAGGGAGGGAGGGGGGTCTTGGATCTCGGAGGGAGGGAGGGCTTGGATCTCAGAGGGAGGGAGGGAGGGGGGGCCTTGGATCTCTGAGGGAGGGAGGGCTTGGATCTCTGAGGGAGGGAGGGAGGGAGGGGGTCTTGGATCTCCGAGGGAGGGAGGGAGGGCTTGGATCTCTGAGGGAGGGAGGGGGGCCTTGGATCTCTAAGGGAGGGCTTGGATCTCAGAGGGAGGGAGGGGGGGCCTTGGATCTCTGAGGGAGGGAGGGCTTGGATCTCAGAGGGAGGGAGGGGGGTCTTGGATCTCTGAGGGAGGGAGGGCTTGGATCTCAGAGGGAGGGAGGGGGGCCTTGGATCTCGGAGGGAGGGAGGGGGGCCTTGGATCTTGGAGGGAGGGAGGGCTTGGATCTCAGAGAGAGGGAGGGGGGCCTTGGATCTCGGAGGGAGGGGAGGGCAGGGGGGAGAAAGAACATATCACTGGACAGGAGGGGAGAGAAGAGATTGCTGGACAAGAGGGGAAGGCAGGGCAGGGGGAGAGAGAAGAAATTGCTGGACAAGAGGGGAGGGGCAGGGGGGAGAGAAGAGATCGCTGGATAAGAGGGTAGAGGCATGGGGGAGAGAGAAGAGATTGCTGAATAGGAGGGCAGGGGGAGAGGAGAATTGCTGGACAGGAGGGGATGCCTGGCAGGGGAGAGAGAAGAATTGCTGAACATGGATGGATGATTGGAGGGGCAGGGGAGAGAGGAAATTTACTGGATATGGGTGGATGGAGGAGAGGGAAGTCAGGAAGGAGATGCACATGGATGGAGGTGAGGGAAGAGATGAGAAATGCTGGACATGGATGGAGTGGAGGGCAGGGAAGAGAGAAGAAATGTTGGACAAGGATGAAGGGAAGGAAAGACAAAGGAAGGAGATGCACACAGATGGAGGGAAAAGGAGAGAGGAGAAATGCTGGACATAGATGGAGGGGAGGGAAGACAGGAAGTACATGCACATGGATGGAGGGGAGTGAGGAGAAATGCTCATGGATGTAGGGGAAATTGCTGAATTTAAGGGCTGGATCGGAACACTTTCAGGGCAGATGCTGAAACTGGAGGAATGATAGGGACAGGGCTACAGATGGTAGACAGGACGCATAAGGACACAGGAGGATGGTGGACATGGTGAGAGAAAAAAATATCAAATGGAAAGAAGACACTGCATAAAACAGAAGACACTGGGACCAAAGCGAATAGAAAAACTATGATCAGACAACAAAGGTAGAAAAAAGTATTTTATTCAGAATTTTTTATGTCAGCTTTTGGAAATGTGTATCTGTGATGTTTTTCATGTAAGTTTCAATTTTTCTAGTATTGCTGCATGCTGAGTCTGACTTCTTCAGGTAACTTTCTAGTTCAGTATTTTGCCTTCATATTTTTTTTTATTTCTAGTTCTTTGTGTCATATCTGTTGCCATGTGTTTTTCATGTGTGATAAGGTACAGTATTCTGCTAGTGTGTAGTATTTGCAGCCCTTTTTGTTTTGTTTTTCATTAGGTTGTGTACTGGTGTTTTAGAGCCCGGTATAATTATAGTGCTGCCTTTCCATGCATAAGGTTGTAGCTCGTCCTGTCCTTGGAATTAGTGCTGTTATGGTTTGGTAAGGTTATGAGTGGGTTTTTGCACAAGTTTGTGTATAGTGTTTTGCAGTGGAGAGATTGTGTTTTGACCTTACTGAGGTAGCACCAAAACATCAGAAAAAGTGTAGAGCCTAAATCATGACACACTACCTCTTGAAGGATATACATATAGTGCAGGGGCCCGGCCCGGTGGCGGGTGGAGCAGCCGTGACCTCGGGGGGGGGGGGGGGGGGGGGGCCCAGGGGCGGCCTTGTCCCGGGCCCGGCCCAGTCTCTCGGCGGCCCTGCTTAAGTTCAGTCAGTTTTCTCTACCCCTCCTTCTTAACAAATCTCCAAAATTTTCTCCTTCTCCTCTGACCTCCATCCCCTTTTTGGTCAGCTGTTCTAAAGACTTTAGCTGCAGCATTCATTTCTACCTTCTTAAATTCTCTTCCCAAACCTCTTCCTTCCCCTTGCTGAGTCCCAGCAAGGTCCATGTTCTCTCCATAGGTATGGCCTACACCCCCCCTCTTCAGGCAGAAACCCACCTACTTTAATTTTTCTACTTCAATCCGATATCAATATTAGCATACATTCATTCTCCATCCACCTTTGCCAGCTCTCTCGCCCCCCTTACACGCTTCTACGTTCCCTTCCCCCCACGTCCCCACTGCAACCACATGGGCCACAACATGGCAGCCTACCTGCCTACCTACCAACTACCAAGTTACCTACATCCGAAAGAAAGTGTCTCCGTCTGACCAGGTCCCGGACCCAGAAGAGTCGGATAAAAACAAATTGACCTCGTGTTCCTCATCGTCGATATGGCGACGGCTGCAGGCGGCAGGCAGTAGAACTGAAGCGCTGCACTGCGCGCCTGCCTGCGTGCTTGATTCGTGCAGGGCGGAAGATGGATCAACTAATCAGCTGACTGGGGCAGGCACACGCACGGACGCAGCACGTCGGACGAGGGGAGGAGACTGAGATTCAGGAGGAGGAATGGAGGACTCGGAGAAAACCCGGACAAAGCCAGCAAATGAAGAAATCCGCCCGGACTCCCGACAGCGCCCTCAAAAAGAGGACATGTCCGGGGAAATCCGGACAGATGGTAACCCTACTGTTAGAAGCAGAACACTAGGCTAGATGGACCATTGGTTTGATAGCTATTCTCTTATGTTCACTTTTCAGTACAGCTTTAGGAAGCTCAAACCTCCTTCCTCAGATCAGAGCAATGAAACAAAACACTCCACGGCTAGGATATATAAATGAATCATAAAAGCATTACAGTGATAGTTTATTATCACATGATTAACCATAAAATTCTACAACTTTATCACCTTCTGATCATCCATCCTTCTTTGCCTCAGTCTCCCCACACTATCTTTCCCTGAAACTAATGATTCACTCATATATTCCAGAAGAGATACTGTGAGAGGATTTCAAGAGAGGGAGAGATCTTCACTAGTAAAAATTTGTTGGGAGATTGTTTTTAAACTTGGGGAAAAGTAGATGTACAATTAAACAGGTAACCATAGAGACTTTATTTTAAGTTACTTTGCTCACCTACAAAAGGGGTTTAAGAAATAGTTTTTCTTAGAGTATAAAGCGGCATATTTTCAAAGTACAAAGTTCTGTAGTAACTATGGAACTTTGTGCTAAGTGCTTTGAAAACGAGCCCCAAAGTCTGTTACAGTTCCATAGGCTATGACTAAAGGAGGCTATTTTACAGTTACTTTAGAATCAGTATAAAGCACAGCTAATAGGCACAGGAAACCTCAGTTTAGGCAAAGAGAAACTTTGAAAAGAAGATTGAATTGGAGACAAAAATACATACCGTGTTTCCCCGAAAATAAGACTGTCTTATATTAATTTTTGCTCCCAAAGATGCGCTAGGTCTTATTTTCAGGGGATGTCTTATTCAGGAGTAGTAGGGGGACTGTGGCGGTCAGGAACAGTATTGAAGAGGGGGGCGGTATCCTGCAGGAGTAGGCCGTGGCTCGCCTATCTGCCTACAGTGACCGCAGGACTCGAGCGGAGCAGAGCCACCCTGATCAGGCTGGGAATGGAGGAGGGGTATGCACTAGGGAAGGTAATGGAATGTGGGGCTGGGCTGCTCTGGCTGGGGGTCTCGGGATGTTGTGAGAGGGCTTAGGGCGCAGGATCATCCCTACCGTATTACAAACATTAAAAAAAAATTCTACGGTAGCTCCGTTCCCCGTTGGTGGCACTTTATGCGCTCCTCCTGTACATTCGCAACACTTCCCATCCTTCTAGTCTGACTTAGCCCTTGGGCGATGGAGCAGCGCCGAAAGGGCTCGGTTACTCATTTCCTTTTCTTCTATTATTTCTGCAAGGGGGATGTTTCTTTTCTTTCCGGGCTCACTTACCGGTAGTTGATCTTCACAAAAGCGTGAAGGAGGATGGTAGGAGTCTGCTGGGCGATAGATTTTCCACCTCAGTCTTGTTTCTTGCATTTCTTTAATGTTATTTCGTCTTTGGGTTGCAGCAAAAAAAAATTAAGGTTTCTGTGTCCATGTCCCATCGGGGCCAAACAAAAACTTTGCTAGGTCTTACTTTCGGGGGAGGCCTTATATTTAGCAATTCAGCAAAACCTCTACTAGGTCTTATTTTCAGGGGATGTCTTATTTTCGGGGAAACAGGGTAGTAAAAACTTTTTTAGGTATATTACAAGCAAGAATCTGTTGGACCACTGGATGACCAAGGGGTAAAAAGAGCACTCAGGGAAGACAAGACCATAGCAGAAAGAGTAAATTAATTCTTTGCTTTGGTGTGCACTGAGGAAGATGTGGGAGACATACCAGTGCCAGAAATGGTATTCAATGCTGATAAGTCAGAGAAAATGAAACAAATCTCTGTAAACCTAGAAGATGTAATGGGACAATTTGACAAACTGAAGAGTAGCAAATCACCTGGATCGGATGGTATACATCCCAGAGTACTGACAGAATTGAAAGATTAACTTGCAGAGCTATTGTTAGTAATATGTAATCCATTTTTAAAATCAAGCATGGTACCAGAAGATTGGAGGGTGGCCAATGAAGGGTTCCAGAGGTGATCCAGGAAATTATAGACCGGTGAGCTCGACAGAGCATATACATAAGCATGGATTAGTGGGACAAAACCAACATCAATTTAGTCAAAGGAAATCTTGTCTCGCCAATCTACTACATTTCTTTGAAGGGATGAATAAACTTGTGGATAAAGGTGAACCGGTCAATATTGTGTACCTGGATTTTCAAAAGGAATTTGACAAAGTACATCAAAGACTCCTGAGGAAATTAGTAAGTCAGAGGATAGGAGGTAATGTCCTATTGTGGATTAGAAATTGGTTAAAAGATAAAAACCAGAAAGTAGGGATAAATGGTCAATATTTTCAATAGAGAAGAGTAGATAGTGGCATTCCCCAGGTGTCTGTGCTGGGACCACTGCTTTTAAACATATTTATAAATGATCTAGAGATTGGAATAACTAGTGAGATAATGAAATTTGCTGATGACACAAATTATTCAAAGTTGTTAAACTGCAAGAAGATTGTGAAAAATTGCAAGAGGACCTTACGAGACTGGGAGACTGGGCATCCAAATGGCATATGATGTTTAATCTGAGCAAGTGCAAAGTAATGCATGTGGAAAAGAGGAACCCAAACTACAGCCATGTGATGCAAGGTTCCACATTAGGAATCACCGCCCAGGAAAGGATCTAGGTGTCATCATTGATGATATGTTGAAACCCTCTGCTCCGTGTGCAGCAGCAGCTAAGAAAGCAAATAGAATAGGAATTATTAGGAAAGGAATGGAAACAAAAAAAGAAAAGAGAATGTTATATTGCCTTTGTATCACTTCATGGTGCAACTGCGCCTCAAATACTGTGTAATTCTAATCACTGCATCTCCAAAAAGATATAGTGGAATTAGAAAAGGTACAGAGAAGGGCAATGAAAATGATAAAGGGGGTGGGATGACTTCCTTCTAAGGAAAGGCTAAAGTAGCTAGGGCTGTTCAGCTTGGAAAAGACAGCTGAGAGGAGATATGATAGAGGTCTATAAAATAATGAATGGAGTTGAATGGGTAGATGTAAATCGCTCATTTAGTCTTTCCAAAAACACTAGGACTAGGGGGCATGCAATAAAGCTAATAAGTAGTAAAATTTAAAACAAATTGCAGAAAATATTTCTTCACTCAACGTGTAATTAAACTCTGGAATTCATTTTCAGAGAATGTGGTAAAAGCAGTTAGCTTAGGAGGGTTTAAAAAAGGCTTGGATAATTTCCTAAAGGTAAAGTCCTTCAGACATTATTAAGATGGACTTGGGAAAATCCAATGCTTATTTCCAGGATAAGCAGCATAAAATCTGTTTTACTGTTTTAGGATCTTGCCAGGTACTTGTGATTTGGATTGGTCACTGCTGGAAACAGGATACTACAGGGCTTGATGGACCTTTGGAGGGGCATAATCGAAAGAGACGCCCAACTTTTGCTGAGGACGTCCGCACAACGCACAAAACGTCCTGATGGAAGGGTGGGGAAACCCATATTATTGAAACAAGATGGACGTCCATCTTTCGTTTCTTTTTTTTTTAATCATTTATTTATAATTTTTCATTTTACAAGGGTCGCTTGCAAACAGTAATACAGAGATGACTGCATATTAATACAAGATAAGAAGAAAACAATCCCAACTAGATATATGGATTATATACAATCTTTCTCTTTCTTAGACCACAAAGTGAAGAAAAATAGGGAGAGTGAGATAAGACAAGGAGATCAATTAAACAGTAAACAGAAAAAAAAACATGGTATTAACCTGATTATTCCCAGATATTACTTATCTAATTCATTATTCCACATTGATCATCTGGTTGGCTTCTTCAAGACCAAATACGGTGCATAGTCAATTCATTTCATTGAAAACATACTTATTGTCCAGATTTTAGTTAGAAATAATACATCTGATTACATTCTCTCTCTTTTAAAAACCAGAACTTATTTAACAATACATATACTTAAGTCTCTAACTCAAATCCCACTGATTAAAGCAATCCCAGTTTTCACAGGCTTCACTCCTTTCGAAGTAATAATTAAGGAAATATTTCTGAAGAAAACTTTAGGAGTCATACCCGGAACTCTGGGAAAAAAACAATAATCTCAACATTAATAATCCACAATAACATCCACCTTATCATTCAAAGTTTCTGGTCCATTATCATTTTCAGGATCATAACCACTTCTAGCTTGTGTAGAACTTCATTTATTATATCAATTTTTCACTCTCAAAGGGTTCAGTCAAATTGTCCATGTAACTCTTCAATAAGATTATATCTGAAACAAAGTTATTTACTACCGCCATCAGGTCCCAAAGCGCCTTCCAGATGGCATTCAATGTAACTTCCACGGAAGCCAAAAACTCCAAGGTGATTTTTCTTGAGGTATTTAGGAGTGGTTCCGCCAATTCGGGTTCTGCTGTAAACGTCCTCTGTTTCAGTATATGCCTCCAACTCACTCCTCCACTCCTTTGGACATGGTGGTTGAATAATTCAGGAGCGATGGAGTTGTTTTTCCAGGTCCAAGAGCGTCGACACTCCTTCACCAGTTCTAATCAAAGGACTCATCAACCCTTTCATCTGTGGGCAGTTCGACGCGCAGCGGTCCCGCACTTGCTGCTCAGGGGACAAAATGCTGGCCATCAGCGGCTGACCGCCGGTTGTTCCCTTCCTCTCAGTTAAGGAAAGTGCAATTGCAGAGAAGGAATTTACATAAAGAAGACAAAACTTCAGAGGGCAGCTGGGCCGCTGGGCATACGAACTTCAGGTCACCATCTTACCACTCTCCCAGTTTGGGACACTCTTTGTCTGGTTTCTCCTCAGAGGCCTGTCTGATATGGCTAACACTTCAGCATAGCCCTCCGAGTCATTGAAACACAGAAGCCCCTCCACTACTACAAAGGTGGCAGGTGGGTCCGCGTTGCCGGGGGGGGGGCTTTCGTTTCGATAATACGGTCGGGGACGCCCAAATCTTGAAATTTAGGTCTTCCTTAGCAGGGGCGTAGCCAGATTTCGGCAGGAGGGGGGCCAGAGCCCAAGGTGAGGGGGCACATTTTAGCCCCCCCCGGCAACGCGGACCCACCCGCCACCTTTGACCCCCCCAGCGCCCCTCCCCTTTTGACCCCCCCATTTTCACCACCGCCAACCCTCCCTTGAGTCCCCCGCCGCCAACAGGTACCTGAGCTGGCGGCCGAAGTCCTCCTCAGCCGGTCTCCGGGCCGGCGCGTTGCTGCAGCTGATGTGGAAGCCTAGGATTCTGTTTCTTCTGTGTGAGTCATCCTGACGTCCTGCACGTTCAGGACAACTCCCACAGAAACAGAATCCTAGGCTTCCACATCAGCTGCAGGCAGCAATGCGCCAGCCCGGAGACCGGCTGAAGAGGACTTCGGCTGGTGGGGGTTGGGGACCCCCGCCAGCACAGGTACCCGATGGCAGCAGCGGGGGAGGGTTAGCAGCAGCATGAAGGGGGGGTCAAAAGGGTCGGTGGGGACCAGGGCCAAATCTGGGGGAAACAGGCCCCCGTGGCCCCATGTAGCTACGCCCCTGGTCCTTAGAGATGGTCGTCCCTAGACTTGGTCGTTTCTGATTTTCGGCGATAATGGAAACCAAGGACGCCCATCTCAGAAACGACCAAATGCAAGCCCTTTGGTCGTGGGAGGAGCCAGAATTCATAGTGCACTGGTCCCCCTGACATGCCAGGACACCAACCGGGCACCCTAGGGGGCACTGCAGTGGACTTCATAAACTGCTCCCAGGTACATAGCTCCCTTACCTTGTGTGCCCCCAACCCCCCCCCCCCCCAAAAACCCACTATCCACAACTGTACACCACTACCACAACCCTTACGGGTGAAGGGGGGCACCTAGATGTGGGTACAGTGGGTTTCTTGTGGGTTTTGGAGGGCTCACATTTACTACCACAAGTGTAACAGGTAGGGGGGGATGGGGCTGGGTCCGGCTGCCTGAAGTACACTGCACCCACTAAAACTGCTCCAGGGACCTACATACTGCTGTGGTGGACCTGAGTATGACAGTTGAGGCTGGCACAAAATATTTTGAAAGATTTTTTTTGAGGGTGGGAGGGGGTTAGTGACCACTGGGGGAGTAAGGGGAGGTTATCCCCGATTATCTCCGGTGGTCATCTGGTCAGTTCGGGCAACTTTTTGTGCCTTGGTCTTAAGAAAAACAGGACCAGTTAAAATCGTCTCCAAGTACTTGTCAGGAGTGCCCTTTTTTTTCCATTATGGGTTGAGGACATGTGTTAGGCACGCCCAAGTCCCGCCTTCACTATGCCTCCGACACACCCCCGTGAACTTTGGTCGCCCTTTGACGGAAAACAGTTGGGGACGTCCAAAATTGGCTTTCGATTATACCGATTTGGACAATCCTGTGAGAAGGACGCCCATCTTTCAATTTGTGTCGAAAGATGGGTGTCCTTCTCTTTCGAAAATGAGCCTGTTGGTGTGTCCCAGTATGGCAACGCTGTTCTTTTGTTCCTATTGTCATCTTTTGCGCATACTGTCCTGACTGAGGAACCGATACAGAAAGCAAGCGCAGATGTTGAGGCAGGATTAGTGTGAGGTCTGCATGCAATTTTATGGGCAGAGGATGCAGAGAAGTGGTTTGTGCAGATTTATTTTATTTATTTATTGCATTTGTATCCCACATTTTCCCACCTCTTTGCGGGCTCAGTTTGGCTTACAATAAGATATGAATAATGGAAATACATTTGTTACAACTTGGTTATAGGTTACATTGTACAAGTTTTGTGAAACCATCGAAGTATCATTAAGAATATAACAATGGGACATCAACATTGAAACGTTGGAAAGAGACAACGGGAAGCTTAAAGGGCAGTGTTAAGACACAGAGATATATGGTGTACATATTCCTGTGAGTAAATGTATGAGCGATGTGGCATTACGGGGGATGAGGGTTAGAAGTGGATGTATGGAGCATTGATGATCAGTGAGTGTGGACTCTATGTGTTTTGGCTCTTGCCATAAATTGTTTCAAACAGATGAGTCTTCAGTAATTTGCGGAAGGAAGCTTGTTCGTAAATCGTTCTTAAGTTAACTATACCAATCCATGTGCAGGCCACTGGTGCACAGCATATTAAAATGAATGCTAATAAAGTTATTAGCTGTTCAGCCCTGATCCAGAAAAGTAAGCAGACTACCCCCCCCCCCCCACGCACACACACACACACACTTTTACAAAGCCGTGCTAGCGGCTGCCAGTGCGGTAATGCCAGTACAGAGATTATGGTATAAGGCTTAAAGGGGAAGGTGACTCAGGAGTAACAAATAAATATTTCTTCTTGATTTATTGTACATTCTATAAGCAATATAAATTTTCAATAACAAAAAATAAACAAACCCCAAAACAAAACAGTAAGTAAAACAAAATGTGTTACAGAAGGAACCAGACCATGCTGTGGAACAGACAGTGCTTTTTTTGTAGGAAAAAAGGTACCAGTACTCATTATGGGTGGGGGTCATCATCTATGGCTCCACCCATATGGTAGCCACACCCACATAGCCACACCCCTTATATCAGCCATGGCACATATAAACAGGTATCATTGAAAATACTATACCAGTATAGGAGAAAAAAATAACTTGTGATTTTTTTGTCATTATAAGTAATTTCTGTAAGCTGTTATAGCTCCAGTATACCCAGTGCAAAAAAGACAGCAGATGTAAATTCTCAAATTGGACATATTCCAAACACTAAAATGAAAATAAAATTATTTTTCTACCTTTGTTGTCTGGTGACTTTGTTTTTCTGATCATGTTGGTCCCAGTCTTTGATTCTGCTGCTCTCTGTTCCCTTAACTCCATTTCCAGGGCTTCCTTTCCATTTATTTCTTTACTTTCCTCCTTCCTTCTTCGTTTCTTGTTCTACATCCATAGGTAAAAGCTGGGTCCTCCGCAGACTTGACCATCCATATGAATCTCCTTCCTCTCATCCATCCATGTCCAGCATTTCTCCTCTCTCCTCCCCTCCATCCATGTTCATCTCACTTCCTCTCTATTCCCTCCTCTCCATCTATGTCCAGCATTTCAACTCTCTCCCCTCCCCTCCATCCATGTCCAAAATTTCTTGTCTCCCCTAAATCCATGTGCATCTCCTCCTCTGTCTTCCCTCCCCTCCATCCATGTACAGCATTTCTCCTCTCCCCCTCCCCTCCATCCATGTTCATCTCACTTCCTCTCTCTATCCGCCTCTCCATCCATGTCCAGCATTTCTCCTCTATCCCTTCCCCTCCATCCGTGTGCATCTCCTTCCTCTGTCTTTCCTTCCCTCCAACATTTCTCTTCCCTGCCCTCCACTCCATCCATGTCCAGCATTTCAACTCTCTCCCCTCCCCTCCATCTGTGTCCAGAATTTCTCGTCTCCCCTACATCCATGTGCATCTCCTCCTCTGTCTTCCCTCCATCCATGTACAGCATTTCTCCTCTCTCCCTTCCCCTCCCTCCATCCATGTTCATCTCACTTCCTCTTTCTTTCCTCCTCTCCATCCATGTCCAGCATTTCAACTCTCTCCCCTCCCCTCCATATGCATCTCCTTCCTCTGTCTTCCCTCTCCTCCATCCATGTCCAGCATTTTCCTTCCCCTCCATCCATGTGCATCTCCTTCCTCTGTCTGTCTTTCCTTCCCTCCAACATTTCTCTTCCCTGCCCTCCACTCCATCCACGTCCAGCATTTCTCCTCTCTCCCCTCCATCTGTGTGCATCTCATTTCTCTGTCTTTCCTTCCCTCCAACATTTCTCTTCCCTGCCCTCCACTCTATGTCCAGCATTTCTCCTCTCTCCTCTCCCCTCCATCCATGTGCATCTCCTTCCTCTGTCTTTCCTTCCCCCCAACATTTATCTTTCCTTCCCTCCGCTCCATCCATGTTGTGATAAAGTCACCTCCAGGATAGTTGGGTTAAGGCAGTTTCAGTCTGAAATACAAATCCCAGAAGGCATTGCAGGCAAGGAGCCAGAGGGGGAGATGAAGAACCCGGACTGGACTCCTAGCTGCAATCAGGGAAGACATGGGTGTAGGCTGGCAGGTTGTGTAGAGGGGCTGCCACTAGGCGGAAAGAGAGTTAGGAAACCCTGTGTGCAGGAGCTCATCATTGGTCTCATTAGTTTAATGCTCAACTCAGCTGGTATGGGTGTGGGGAAGTAATAGAAGGAGAATGATTGGTGGTGGTAGCTGAAGCCAGGGATTGATTAGGCAGGTGGGAAGGAGTCCCAGCAGAGGAGTTCAGTTCAGGAGAGAGAAGCAGTTGCAGGATGAAAACCCTTGGGCAGGGAGGTCCCTAAAGTATTTGCAGGCTGAAAACCCTTGGGCTGGGAGGTCCCTAAAGTACTGAAGCAGGCTGAGATTCCTTGGGTGAGAGGAAGTCCCAAAAGTATTGAATTCACTGTGAAGCTGATGCAGGGGAAAACACTTGGGTAGAAGCAGTCCCTAAAATATTGAACTCTCCTGAAGGTAAAGAGGATAGAAGGTAGAAACTGCTACTGGGTGACTGAACTGTGATGATGAACTGAAAGAACTGTTTGTCTTGGGAATTGAATTACTGTTTATTGGCCTAATGGATAAAGAGCCCAGACTGGAGCCTGTAAGCCTGTATTGAATCCTGGTATGTGCTATGCTGCTGTTGGAACTGTGTACTAGAAACCTGCATGGAATAAAAGTCCTTAAGATTGAAGTTACTGGTGGACATCTATTTCTTCATTGTGCCGGGAGCCTGTGGCTGGAGGAGATTGTTCTATCCTTGGCTGCACAAGAGAGGTACCTGGTTACAATGTGCATCTCCTTCCAGTCTTCCCTCTCCTCCATCCATGTCCAGCATTTTTCCTGCTCTCCCCTCCATCCATCCATGTCCAGCAACTCTCCTCTTTCCTCTGCCCTCCCCTCCCATACATGTCCAGCAATTCTCCTCTCTCCCCTGCCCTCCCCTCCCATCCATGTCCAGTGATTCTCCTCTCTACCCTTCCCTCCCCTTGTCCAGCGATTCTCCTCTGGCCTCCCCTCCCATCCATGCCCAGCGATTCTCCTCTCTCCCCTGTCCTCACCTCCCATCCATGTCCAGCGATTCTCCTTTGCTCCTATTCTTCCCTCCCATTCATGTCCAGCGATTCTCCTCTCTCCCCTGCCCTCCCCTCCCCTCCCATCCATGTCCAGCAATTCTCCTTTGCCCCTATTCTTCCCTCCCATCCATGTCCAGCGATTCTCCTCTCTCCCCTGCCCTTCCCCTCCCATCCATGTCCAGCAATTCTCCTTTGCCCCTATTCTTCCCTCCCATCCATGTCCAGTGATTCTACTTTGCCCCTATTCTTCCCCCCATCCATGTCCAGTGATTTTCCTCTCTTCCCTGCCCTCCCCTCCCATCCATGTCCAGCGATTCTCCTTTTCCCCTATTCTTCCCTCCCATCCATGTCCAGCAATTCTCCTCTCTTCCCTGCCCTCCACTCCCATCCATGTCCAGCGATTGTCCTCTGCCCCTATTCTTTCCTCTCATTCATGTCCAGCAATTCTCCTTGCTCCCCTGCCCTGCCCTCCCCTCCCATCCATGTCCAGCGATTCTCTTTTGCCCCTATTCTTCCCTCCCATCCATGTCCAGCGATTCTCCTCTCTCCCATCCATGTCCAGCAATTCTCTCTCCCCTGCCCTCCATGTCCATCAATTTCTCTTTTGTCCCCTATCCTCCCCCTCTCTTCCATGTCCAATGACTCGCCCCAGCCTCCACCTGCCCCTGAGATCGTTCCAGCTCCAACCACACCTGCCTGCCCTCAGCTCCCCGACTTTCCGTTCGTGCCCCCTGCATTGAAATCTGTTTACCTGAAGTTGCAGCGGCGAACTGGCAGTGAAAGCAGCAGGAAGGCAGACTCACCTCCTCGTCGCTTCCCTTCCCTCTCAGCGCGTTCCGCCCGCGTGGAAAGGAAATTACATCAGAGGAAGGTGGGACGCTGAGAGGGAAGGGAAGCGACGAGGAGGTGAGTCTGCCTTCCTGCTGCTTTCACTGCCGGTTCGCCACAACTTCGGCTAAATAAAAACTTTCAACGCAGGGAGCACGAATGGAAAGTCGGGGAGCTGAAGGCAGGCAGGTGAGCCGGCCCTCAGCAAAAAGGTGCATACCAGCACAAAAAAAGCAATCAAAACCTAGAAATGAATAGTAGTTTAGTAGTCATAGTAGAACTTATCCCTGTGACCGAGTGACCTCTATTGGCCAAAAAGGGGCACTGCATTTTGTTTGAAGAGTTATATTGTGTATAGCAATCAGCTTTTATTGTGAAATTTATATAAAATATACATGTACACAAATATATATTAACATATATAGTATTACTAAGACTACTGCAAATCTGTCATCACTTAGGATTGCAAATCCTTCCTATATTGGGGTTAGCCCACATTATATTGCTTAATTACATAAAACAGTATTTAATTTGAAAGAAACTCTTGATATTATCAACCTGGCAGTATTCTCTGATTTATTTTTCTGCCAACAACTGTTGTGTCTCTTCACTATCTTTAATTTCCTGCTACACCCTCTCTCTGCTCCTATCCCAACAATTTTGAGTGCTTCTATTTCCTTAAATTCTTTCCTTGATAAAGGACCCTATTTACTAAGCATTTTCCCCATAGATATAATAGTAAATGATCATACAAAATTTAATCTATTTGCTTTTCCCTCTTCTATTTCTCATTCCTTTTCACTGGCCCCTTCACTTCTATTACTCTGCTTTAAGATATCTCAAGTTTTATCTTTGTCTCCTAGCTAGCTATTTCTCCACTGAACCCCGTTCTGCTCTTGATTCTTTTCAAAAACATCAGCTGCTTCCTTTCTTTATAGCCATTTTTTCATTATATGGTTCCTTCTCTTAGGCATTTCCCAGACTTCAAAATATACTGTGTATGCAGGCCCAGCTCCAGAGCTGCCAAGTTACCTAATTTCAGGCTGAAGATTTTGGGACACACCTGGATTTCTGACCATTACATTACAGGACACTTATACCTCACACATGCCTCATGAGTTCAGTGTGATTACATGTCAAAAAAGACTGGGCATATTACATCACTAAGATCATAACATGTTGAAACACACAGTTCAAAGAATAAAATTACAGGAAATAATGCGCAACAATTACTGACACAAACATTTTCTAAATAAACGATTTTAACAGCTTCTGACATTTGGCATAGTTAACCTGACCTATAATAGAATATAATAGAATGTTGGGTGTTATTAGGAAGGGTATGGAGTCCAGGTGTGCGGATGTTATAATGCCGTTGTATCGCTCCATGGTGCGACCGCACCTGGAGTATTGTGTTCAGTACTGGTCTCCGTATCTCAAAAAAGATATAGTAGAATTGGAAAAGGTACAGCGAAGGGCGACGAAAATGATAGTGGGGATGGGACGACTTTCCTATGAAGAGAGGCTGAGAAGGCTAGGGCTTTTCAGCTTGGAGAAGAGACGGCTGAGGGGAGATATGATAGAAGTGTATAAAATAATGAGTGGAATGGATCGGGTGGATGTGAAGCGACTGTTCACGCTATCCAAAAATACTAGGACTAGAGGGCATGAGTTGAAGCTACAGTGTGGTAAATTTAAAACGAATCGGAGAAAATTTTTCTTCACCCAACGTGTAATTAGACTCTGGAATTCATTGCCGGAGAACGTGGTACGGGCGGTTAGCTTGACGGAGTTTAAAAAGGGGTTAGATAGATTCCTAAAGGACAAGTCCATAGACCGCTATTAAATGGACTTGGAAAAATTCCGCATTTTTAGGTATAACTTGTCTGGAATGTTTTTACGTTTGGGGAGCGTGCCAGGTGCCCTTGACCTGGATTGGCCACTGTCGGTGACAGGATGCTGGGCTAGATGGACCTTTGGTCTTTCCCAGTATGGCACTACTTATGTACTTATGTACTTATGTAATATGGCAGGGATATGCAAAGGTACTAACATGGTAACACTTATATATAACTCTCTTGGGATTGGGGAAATGAAGCAATAGGAAATCCCTAGAGTCAGAATTGGAATTCCTAGAAGACAAATGAATGAGAGAAACCATATAATGAGGGGCTAACCCATGTAGAATTAAAAATATAAAATAAAGGACAGAACTTAAACAAAACATGTGTCTGCATTGGTAACCTGGTGCATTATGGGACTTGCGTCACTGATTTCAATGGGCAGGCTCAGGCACTACAAATCCCACATCACATGGGGATGTAAGTTCAAAATCAGGACTGGCCAAAAGGTCTCCAGCCTGGAACTAGGTAATGTGGCATCTATACAGCTCTAGAGCAAATGATGCCCTAGGCAAAAAATAATCAGTGATGTTCTCCCTAACTGATCCCTGCCCAGGATGTATTTTTCTACATGTAGCCTCTGTTTCGATAAGGTGAGGGAGGGAGGCCCCAAAGGGTACACAAAAATATCTGTAAAACTGGGTGAGGGGAGACCAATGCTGTACAATACACACTGAAAAACAGCCTAACACAATCACACAGGTGATGTTTAAATTACAAGATAACAGGAATACCCTCAGAAACCAAGGCTCCCGCCAGGGTCTAGCCAACAAAACACCGTTGTCTTAAGAAAGACTTTGTGTTTGTGACTTAATCTCAGATGCAGTGCGGGGGAATTAAGCCAGCATTCATTAAGCTAAGTAGAATACAAACTATGCTGTTGCTTCTGATGCGTTTTGATTCAGTTATCCTAAAGATTAATGTTTATGATTTTGGGAGCTTTAAATTTCTAATCATAGAAACAGGAAGCATACCCTATGAAAGAGATTAAGCCACAAAGTCTTTCTTAAGACAACGGTGTTTTGTTGGCTAGACCCTGGCGGGAGCCTTGGTTTCTGAGGGTATTCCTGTTATCTTGTAAT
Source organism: Microcaecilia unicolor (assembly GCF_901765095.1). NCBI lineage: Eukaryota > Metazoa > Chordata > Amphibia > Gymnophiona > Siphonopidae > Microcaecilia > Microcaecilia unicolor. The sequence goes on from NC_044032.1 coordinate 604,788,197, forward strand.
TTAAACATCACCTGTGTGATTGTGTTAAGCTGTTTTTCAGTGTGTATAGTATTTGATTACCTACCTTTGGAATTACAGCCTGTACTGAATTTTATATAAGAGTCGGGGAGAACAATGTTCCAAGACTGTATGTTCACACCTGGAAATAAAAATTCCACTCCAAAAATATGAAGTCCATACCTTAAAAGCACCTTTATGAGGTGTAATCCCCAGGATGCCAAGTTTCCCAGTTGCAGTCTAAGGTTTTTGGCCAGTCTTGATTTTGAATTTACATCCCAAAGCCATGTGGAATTTGTAGGGCCTGGTCCTGCGTATTCAAATCAGTGCTGAAGTCCCATAATGCACAATGGTGGGGTGTTCAGAATCCTAGGACTGGCCTGAAATCTCGGTGACAACCTCGGTGTCATCTTAGACTCCTCCCTCTCCTTCTCTGCGCATATCCAGCAGATAGCCAAGACCTGTCGCTTCTTCCTCTATAACATTAGCAAAATTCGCCCCTTCCTCTCCGAGCACACCACCCGAACTCTCATCCACTCTCTCATTACCTCTCGCCTTGACTACTGCAACCTACTCCTCACCGGCCTCCCACTTAGCCATCTATCCCCCCTTCAGTCCATTCAGAACTCTGCCGCACGTCTTATCTTCCGCCTTAACCGATATACTCATATCACCCCTCTCCTCAAGTCACGTCACTGGCTTCCGATCAGATACCGAATACAGTTCAAGCTTCTCCTACTCACCTACAAATGCACTCGATCTGCAGCCCCTCCTTACCTCTCTACCCTCATCTCCCTTACGTCCCTACCCATAACCTCCGCTCTCAAGACAAATCCCTCCTTTCAGTACCCTTCTCTACCACCGCCAACACTAGGCTTCGCCCTTTCTGCCTCGCCTCACCCCATGCTTGGAACAAACTCCCTGAGCCCATACGCCGGGCCCCCTCCCTACCCATCTTCAAATCATTGCTCAAAGCCCACCTCTTCAATGTCGCCTTCGGCACCTAATCACTTCATCTCTTCTCAGGAAATCTCATCTACCCCAACTTGACATTTCGTCCTTTAGATTGTAAGCTCTTCTGAGCAGGGACCGTCCTTATTTGTTAATTTGTACAGCGCTGCGTAACCCTAGTAGCGCTCTAGAAATGTTAAGTAGTAGTAGTAGTAGTAAATCTCCAGTCTGGAACTGGGTAACAATGCAACTCTTAATTCCCAAATATACTTACAAAGTAATAAAAACAAAAGAGCAAAAGTGGCAAAATCAATTAGATCCAGTCCCAGCTCCTTTCCCTTTTCACTTTATGGGTACTGAACAGCTTCCTTTTCCTGGTCTACTACTAGATTCCTCTCCAGGGGTCCTCATTTCTTCTGAGTACCTCAGAATCCTCAGGCACCGGACTTTTTTTGAGGGGGTACTGAGTACTGGCACCTTTTCCATTGTCTGCTAAAATTGACCCATGGACTCCAGGTTTTAATGAAAGAGCTCGAGCTCTACACACCAATTCTGCCTTGTCATAGATTCTGTAACTGCTTGCAGGGGGCCTGGCTATCGTGGGGTGGGTCCCTCAGTGATTACCCCATCCCTGAAGGGTGGCCTAGCATTTGAGTACTGGCACCGTTTTTGCTAGAAAAAACGCACTGCTCAGTCCTCTCCTTTTCCTACAATACACTATTGCAGGATATAAGTTCCAAAAATCACAAACTCTTTCCTAATACTTAACCCAAGGACTCACTGGACTTCTTCAAAATTAACAATGTCAAAATCCCTTACTGGCAAACACCTGCTAAAAAATACCCCAAATTCCTCTTCTCTGTGTCTTTGGGATCCTCTGGGGTTCTGCCCCTTATATCACAGACTGGACTTCCATCAGATAGGCTGGGATGCCCTGTACTGGCTCCACTCACCTCCTGAGGGATACAATAAATTTACTGTAGCAGCTGGACTCCTTAAACACTTATTCAAATAACTCTCTTGGTCTGTGAGTCTCTCCATTTCCTTCTCTTGGTTAGGCCTATCTCACCAAAGTCACTTACCTTTCCCCTAGCTACTCCCCTGCAGCCTTTGAGTCCTTCCACATGCCTTCACCACTCTCACTACTGGAAGATCTTTCTCTCCTCCTCTTTTCTATCTTCCAGGGCATCATATAGTACATAGTTCTCTCTAAATTTAGCCAAATAGCCATCTTGTTCCAAGGTTGGAAAGGTGGGAATGTTGAGATGGGAATGTGTGGACTGATGACCACGTTGCAGCTTTGCAAATCTCTTCAATGGAGGCCGACTTTAAGTGGGCCACTGACGCAGCCATGGCTCGAACATTATGAGCTGTGACATGACCTACTAGAGTCAGCCCAGCTTAGGCATAAGTGAAGGAAATGCAATCTGCTAGCCAATTGGAGATTGTGTGTTTTCCGATGGCGACTCCCCTCCTGTTGGGATCGAAAGACACAAACAAATGGGCGGACTGTCTGAAGGGCCGAGTCTGCTCCACGTAAAAGGCCAAAGCTCTCTTGCAGTCCAAGGTATGTAAACTGCTTTCGCCAGGGCGGGTATGAGGACAGGGAAAGAATGTTGGCAAGACAACTGACAGGTTCAGATGGAACTCAGACACCACCTTAGGCAGGAACTTAGGGTGCGTGTGGAGGACTTCTCTGTTGTGATAAAACTAGATATAAGGTGCATGCACTACCAAGGCCTGAAGCTCACTGACTCTATGAGCGGAAGTAACAGCCACCAAGAAAACAACCTTCCAGGTCAAGTACTTCAGATGGCAGGAACTCAGTGGCTCAAAAGGAGCTTTCATCAGCTGGGTGAGAATGACGTTGAGATCCCATGACACTGGTGGAGGTTTGACCGGGAGCTTTGACAAAAGCAAACCTCTCATGAAGCGAACAACTAAAGGCTGTCCAGAGATAGGCTTACCTTCTACACGGCGATGATAAGCACTAATCGCACTAAGGTGAACCCTTACGGAGTTGGTCTTGAGACCAGACTCTGACAAGTGTAGAAGGTATTCAAGCAGGGTCTGTGTAGGACAAGAAAGAGGATCTAGGGCGTTGGTGTCACACCAGACGGCAAACCTCTTCCATTTGAAAGAGTAACACTTCTTTGTGGAATCTTTTCTGGAAGCAAGCAAGACTCGGGAGACACCCTCTGAAAGACCCAAGGAGGCGAATTCTAAGCTCTCAACATCCAAGCCGTGAGAGCCAGAGACTGGAGGTTGGGATGTAGAAGCGACCCCTTGTTCTGAGAGATGAGAGTTGGAAAACAACCCACTCTCCACGGTTCCTCGAAGGACAACTCCAGAAGAAGAGGGAACCAGATCTGACGCGGCCAGAAGGAGCTATCAGAATCATGGTTCCGCATATATAAAGGCAACCCCACATTCTGAAGCCTCCACGGAAGTTGAGGCGCCCGAGATATCCGGTGTGCCCTGGAGTGTCTGCACCGCCCTTGCGTCAAACGTCATGACGTCGAGGGCGGAGCTATGACACTCGAGGGCCGAAACGGCCCACAGCGAACAAGGCAAGTAGCTTCGAGGGACAGAGGGAGGGGGCCCCTTGCTAGCGCCCGTTTCATTCCGCTCAGAAACGGGCATTTTTTCCTAGTAAGTACATAAGCACCGCCATACTGGGAAAAGACCAAGGGTCCATCAAGCCCAGCATCCTGTCTCCGACAGCGGCCAATCCAGGCTTCAAGAATCCAGCAATCCCCCCCCCCCCCCCCCAAAAATACATTAATAATGTTCAATGGACTTTTCCCTCAGGAATCTGTCCAAACCCCCTTTAAATTCTGTAAGGCCAGCTGCTGTCACTACATTCTCCGGCAACGAGTTCCAGAGTCTAACTACACGCTGAGTAAAGAAAAACTTTCTCCTATTTGTTTTAAATCTACCATATTCTAGCTTCATCTTGTGTCCCCTGGTTTTGTTGTTGTTTGAAAGTGTAAACAAACGCTTCACATCTGTCCGCTCTACTCCACTCATTATCTTGTAGACTTCTATCATATCACCCCTCAGCCGCCTTTTCTCCAAGCTGTTTGAGTTTCAGTAAAGTCTTCCCTATCAGAGGTATGGGAGGATATGCATACAGAAGTCCTGTTTCCCAATGCAGGAGAAAGGCATCTGACGCTAGTCTGTCATGGGCCTGAAGCCTGGAACAGAACTGAGGGACCTTGTGAATGACTTGAGTGGCCAAAAAGATCCACCGAGGGGGTGCCCCATGCTCGGAGAGATCTTGCGGACTACGCCCATGCTCAATGACCACTTGTGAGGTTACATTATCCTGCTCAGTCTGTCGGCCAGGACTGTTGTTTACGCCTGCCAGATAAGTGGCTTGAAGAAACATGCTGTGACGGCGTGCCCAAAGCCACATCTGAATGGCTTCCTGACACAGAGGGCGAGATCCGGTGCTTCCCTGCTTGTTGGTGTAGTACATGGCAACCTGATTGTCCGTCTGAATCAAAATGATTTGGTTGGATAGCCGATCTCTGAAAGCCTTTAGAGCATTCCAGATCGCTCTTAGTTCCAGGAGATTGATCTGAAGACCTTTTTCCTGAAAGGACCAAGCTCCTTTAATGTGAAACCCATCTACATGAGCTCCCCCACCCCAGGAGGGATGCCTCCGTCTGTCAGCACTTTTTGTGGCTGAGGAATTTGGAATGGATGCCCCAAGATCAGATTGGATCGAATCGCCCACCACTGCAGAGAATTTCGGAAGTCAGTGGACAGTTGGATTACATCCTCTAGACTCCCCGCAGCTTGAAACCACTGGGAAGCTAGGGTCCATTGAGCTGATCTCAAATGCAGGCGTGCCATGGGAGTTACATGAACAGTGGAAGCCATGCTGCCCCAGAAGTCTCAACATCTGCGGGCGTGATCTGTTGAGATGATCGAACCATGGACACAAGGGACAGGAGGTTGTTGCCCTTGCTCGGGAAGATAAGCTCGAGCTGTCTTTGTGTCAACAATGCTCCAATGAATTCCAATTTTTTGAACTGGGGTGAGATGGAACTTTGAATAATTGATGACGAACCCCAGTAGCTCTAGCACCTGAATAGTCATTCGCATGGACTCCAGAGCTCCCTCCCTCGAGGTGATCTTCAACAGCCAATCGTCAAGATAAGGAAATACATGCACTCCCAATCTGCGTAGCGACGCTGCGACTACAGCCAGGCACTTTGTGAACCCACCCTGGGCACAGACGCCAAAGGGCAGTACACAATACTGAAAGTGCTATGTTCCTAGCTGAAATCGAAGATACCTCCTGTGAGCTGGAAGTATCGAGATGTGTGTGTAAGCATCCTTTAAGTCCAGAGAGCATAGCCAATCGTTCTCTGAATCATGGGAAGAAGGGTGCCCAGGGAAACCATCCTGAACTTTTCTTGAACAGATATTTGTTCAGGCCCCTTAGGTCTAGGATGGGACACATCCCCCTGTCTTCTTTTGCACAAGGATAGTACCTGGAATACAATTCCAGCCCTTTGTCCCCTGGTGGAACGGGTTCAACCTCAATGGCCTTTAGAAGGGTGGAGAGTTCCTCTGCAAGTACCTGCTTGTGCTGGGCGCTGTAAGAATGAGCTCCCTGTGGGCAATTTGGAGGTTTGGATTCCAGATTGAGGGTGTATCCTAACTGGACTATTTGAAGAACCCACCGGTCGGAGGTTTAAAAGAGGCCAAAAACATCAACCTCCCCCTACCGGCAAGTTGGCCGGTAAGGACAATTTTACAGAGGCTATGCTGAACTGGAGCCAGTCAAAAGCCCATCCCTTGCTTTTGCTGAGGAGCAGAGTGGGCCTTAGATGCACGCTGTTGACGAGAACGAGCACACTGGGGATCAGCCTGGGCAGGCTGCCGAGAAGCGGAGTGTACCTACACTAGAATAGGAATAGGGAGCACTTCTCTTCCCTCCAAAATACCTCCTAGATGAGGAGGCAGTAGCAGAAGGCGCCCGGTGGGAGAGAGAATCCATAGCATAATTGTGCTTCTTGATTTGATCAACAAGATCCTCTACTTTTTCTCCTAAAAGGTTGTCCCCCAGCAAGGAACATCCACTGCTGGACAGAATGATCCAGGTCAGAGACACGCAGCCATGAGAGTCTACGCATTCACTATACCCTTGAGCAGCGATCCTGGATGTCACGTCAAAATGTCAAAAGTACCTCTGGCCAGGAACTTGCAACACACCTTCTGCTGCCTGACCACCTGGCGCAAAGGCTCGGCCAGCTCTGTAGGGAGTGCATCAATTAAGCTGGACAGTTGACGTATTGAGTCCCGCAAGTGTATGCTCGTGAAGAGCTGGTATGACTGGATCTTGGCAGCGAGCATAGCGGCCTGATACGTTGTCCTCCCAAAACAGCCAAGAGTCCTAGCTTCTCTGTCTGGGGGCGCCGAAGCATAGTCTCTAGTACTCCTAGCTCTCTTGAGAGCGGAATCCACCACCATGGAATTGTGGGGTAATTGGGACCTCATCAATCCAGGTTCACCATGGATCCAGTATCGGGACTCAGCTTTCTTGGGAACCACAGGGCCAGACAGAGGGGCAGACCAGTTTCGCATAAGGACTTCCTTCAGTTCCTTATGCAGAGGGACTGTCACAGCCTCTTTAGGTGGAGAAGAATAATCCAGGACCTCGAGCATCTCAGTCCTGGGCTCATCCTCAACATCCACAGGTAAGGGAATAGCCGTAGCCATTTCCTGGACAAAAGAGGAAAAAGACAGACTCTTGGGTGGAGATAGTCTTCTTTCCAGTGGAGGGGAAGGGTCAGAGGGAATCCCAAAGGACTCAACAGAAGAGAAGTGCCTGGGATCCTCCTCTGATTCCCACGAGTGCTCCTGCTCAGTGTCGGATACAACCTGAGTCAAGGCACTCTGACACTGGACCTGCTTCGACGCCAAGGAGCGATGTACTTTGTGGCGATGTTGAGAAGTTGAAACCTGATCCGACTGCGGCGAAGCTTCCTGCACCGACGTCGAAGGGGAATAGACCTGGGTGGCAGCCGACGCCGATACCGCAGGCGGCACCTCAGTCGGGGACCTCACCACAGGAGAAGGGCCAGACAGCACTGCAGCAGATGGTACCGAAGGCGCAAGCACCCCCGATACCGAAGCTGACTGTCGCAGTAAGCCTTCCAGAAGAGAGATGCCATCGGAAAGGCTGCGGGGCCGGTGGAACAGGTGGTGTCAGAATCAATGGAAGCTCAGGAGCAGGGTACCGGGCTGCCAGGAGACCAACGCATCGGCACCTCCTGTATCAAGGGGGAGCGGTCCTCTCAGCGCCAATGCTTCTCAGGTGCCGACTCTCTCGACGCCCTGGAGCTCCTGGTACTGTGCGTCGAAGGAGAACAATGACGGTGCTACTTAGCCTTCACTCAACGCCCGTCATCAAGACTCCTTGGTACCGATGAGGAGGACGTGGAATCCTCACATCTCATCGGGGCTGGGTCCGACAAAGGTTGGTTCCTGGGAGTCCTGCATAGCTGGAGGCCTCAAGGCAGGTGGAGACCCACTCGATGCCTCACTGCTCCCAGCGCGAGTTGGTCTCTCAGCAGCCATTACCTCTCTCCTCGACGTCGATGCTCCTATCGATGTCGACACTGACGCCGCCAACCTTGGTACCGATGTCGACGTCGAAGAACCGGACCCGGCTCCAAAAAGCTTCTCTCGTTGAGCCTCTCAAGACACTTGAGTCCGTTTCTTCATACGAAGACACAGACTACAAGCAGCTGGGCTATGGTTGGGCTCAGGGCACTAGATACACCAAGCATGGGTTTCGGTACCTGAGATGGTCCGGTTGCACCGAGTACAATGTTTGAAGCCGCTGGGTGTCTTCGATGACATGGAAGAAAAAATGGGTTCGGTGAAATCAAACGACGCAATTGTGCCAAAAAAGAAAAAGCACAAAAAAGGGAGAAAACCCAACCGCACAGCCCAAAGGTCTGCTGTGTTGAAAAAGAAAGAAACTTTAACAGGAAAAAAAGAAAAGAAAATACGGGAAAACTACCTGTAACTTAACTTCTTCTTCTTTTTTTTTTTTTTTTTGTAAAGAAATTAAGAAAAAAAGGTGAAAGCCGCACGAACACCAAAAGTTCTTCCTGGGCCTGTTGAGAGGAGTGATCTCACGAACAAACTGCATCTGACTGCAGAGAAAAAAGAACTGAAGGGACATGCTCACGCGGCGGGCGAGAAGTCATTCGCACTACCCGCGCAATGGAACCCTCTGGAAAGTCTTTGTTTTGATTTTGCTTGCAAAAGGTTTTTGCCCATTCCTGGGCTGCCGCGGACATCGACCCCACATGTGAGAACAAGCAGCCTGCTTGTCCTCGGAGAATGGCTATTGTTCTCAATGGATGATGGTGAATAGTGGAGTGCCACAGGGATCTGTACTGGGACCAGTGCTGTTAATATATTTATAAATGGTCTGGAAATCAGAAAGACGAGTAAGATGATTACATTTTCAGATGACGCAAAACTATTCAAATTCTCAAAACGCATGCAGATTGTGAAAAATTGCAGGAATACCTTAGTAAACTGGAAAACTTCCAAATGGCAAATGACATTTAATATAGACAAATGCAAAGTGATGCACACAGGAAAGAATAATTTGAATCAAAGTTATCTGATGCTAGGAGTCAGCACTCAAGAAAAAGACCTAGGTGTCATTGTAGACAATACACTTAAATCTTCTGCCCAGTGTGCAGCTGCAGCCAAAATGCAAATAGGATGCTAGGCTTTATTAGGAGAGGGATGCAAAAGAAGACCAAAAATATTACAATGCCTCAGGAAAGCTCAATGGGTCGACCTCAACTTGAGTACTACTAAAAAGATAAAGTGAAATTAGAAAAGGTTCAAAGAAGAGTGACCAAAATGATAGAGGGGATGGAACTGCTCACATATGAGGAAAGGCTAAAGAGGTTAGGGTTTTTTTACCTTGGAAAAGAGACAGCTGAGGGAGAATATGATTGAGGTTTATAAAATCCTGCGTGGTGTGGAGCGAGTGGAGGTAAATCGATTTTTCACTCATTCAAAAAGTACAAAGACTAGGGGACATTCAATTAAATTGCATGGAAATACTTTTAAAACAAATAGGAGGAAATATTTTTCCACTCAAAGAATAGTTAAGCTCTGGAACTCGTTGCTGGAGGATGTGGTGATGGCAGTTAGTGTATCTGGGTTTAAAAAAGGTTTGGACAAGTTCCTGGAGGAAAAGTCCAGAGTCTGTTATTGAGATGGACATGAAGCAAGTCACTGCTTGCCCTGGGACTGGTGCTACTAATTGGTTTTCTGCCAGATACTTGTGACCTGGATTGGCCACTGTTGGAACCAGGATACTGGACTAGATGGACCATTGGCCTGACCCTGTATGGCTTTTCTTATGTTTTTATGTTTATTCCTATTTGCTACATCAAAGTACTGTTGTGTAATTGTTTTGTTGCTTAACATTCAATAAAGATGGTTTGTACTTAAATAAGGATGCTTAATCCTCCCAGTGCATGAGTGTCTAAATCAGTGGTTCCTAATCTGTGATCTGTGGACCCCGGGGGAGGGGGGAACCATTATGGATAGTCCAAAGAGACAATATTTTTTAATGCTGCTAAAATCCTTGGTTCTAACTTGAGGATCCTGTCCCTGGCCCCTCCTCTCCCTTCAGTCTCTCTCCCTTGTCCCTCTTCTTCCCCACCCATATTTGATTGTGTGGACTCTGCTGCTCCAGATTACAGCCACTATTTTTCCATATCATGACCTCATTGGTGCATGACCCATGCTGCAAATTGCAGCAGCAGCAGTAAGTCCCTCTCTTCCTCTGTCTGTCCTCTTAAAGGCACAGATGCTCATGGGTTGACAGCTGTTCCATACTACTGGCCTGCAAATTTCTGAATCTTTAAGTGGACAGATCTGCAATTGAAGGGGATGTAGTTTCACAGTTTGTTTACTCAGCTCGATCTTCTTCGTAAAGGGCAATCCACTCCTGTGTAAGCAGTATACAAAACCTACTATAGAAACAGAATTAGCAGTGGCTGCAGAGATGGTGGTAATAGCATCAGTAGCCATGGGAAATGGCGGCGGCAGCAGCAGCAGCTGTGGAAGTGGGGTCAGATGCAGCTGTGCAGACAGCCAGGAAGCAGAAGTGGTCATGAGAGTGGGGCCAGGAGTGGCTGTGGTGGGGTTGTGATCAGAGGAAGCTGTGGAGGCCAGACATAGAAGCATGGGGGCCAGGGGCAAACTAATGGTTCATCTAGCCCAGTATCCTGCTTCTAGTAGTGGCCAATCTAACAAGTACCTGGTGTAGGGGCAGCCCTGTCATTAGGCCAACTGAGGCTGGAGCATCAGGCGGCACTCTTCTTTGAGCAGCATCTTGCCACTGGCTGGCTTAACTGCTTGCATTCCTCCTTCCTTCTGGGCCAGCATCTCTCATTTCCACTCCACCTTGGCCTGGCATCTTCCCCCTTCTTTATTTAATCCCCTTCCCCAAGTCTACCTTCCTTTATTGTTTTTCAAAAGTCAGCAGCAGCAGCATTTCCCATAGTTTGCCCTGCTGTTGGCACCGGCTTCTTCTCTCCATTGTGGCCGCCTCTCTGACATAACTTCCTGTCTCCTCAGAGGTGGACCACAGTAGAAATAAGCTGGTACTGGGGGCAGGGCAGACTGCAGGAATCACTGCTGTCGCCGACGTTTGGAAAACAAAAAAAAATAAGGTAGACTTGGGAAAGAAGGTTGAGGAAAGAAGGGGGAGATGCCAGACCATGGCCGGGGGGGGGGGGGGGGGGGGGGGGGGAGAAAGGCTACAAAGGGAGGAAGAAATGTTGGATGGGGATGGGGTAATGGAAGATAGGGAAGTGGGGGAGAGGGCTGAAGAGGGAGATGTGGACGAGGGTGGGGGGAAGGAGGGGAAAGGGAGAGATGTCTGACTCAGGAGAGAGGAAAAGGATGGAGGAGCTGACTCTGTGGGTGCTGTGGGTGCTTGAGCACCCCCAATATTGAGAACATTCCTTGTATGTGGCCAAGGAAGTGTTATTTCCACTGGGCTTAGCACTCCCAATAATTTTGAAAAATTGGCTCCTAGGGATGGGGTAAACGGGGAATGGAGAGACAGAGACTCCGAGACAGCAGAAAAGTAGAGATGGGATTAGGGGAGGGTGTGATGGATGAGGGGGTGGAAGAGAGGTGTCAAACTTAGGGGGGGTGGAAGAGAGGGATGGAGAGATGTCATACTAAGGGAGGGAGGGAGAGATGTCTGACTCAGGAGGAGAGGTGAAAAGGCAGGAAGGAGAGATGTCAGACTCAGGGGAAGGGAAGGCAGGAGGGAAGGAGAGATCAGGCTTCAAGCGTGTGGTGGGGAGGGGGAGAGAAAGAGAAGGAGGAGATGCTAGGGATGGTGGATCCATGGAAAGGCCATAGGAGGGTTGTCAAGGAGATAAGTGACAGGAGGATACTGAGTGCAGAAGGTAGAAATGTGGTAATAGGAAGCAGATGAAAGATAAAATGGAATAGGAGGTTGGGAAATGAGTGAGATGGGAAATATGAAAGGAGATAGAAAGTTGATAAGTAAAGGAAAAGGAGTAGAATTAGCGTGTGAAATTTGACAGAGAGACAGAAAAGAAAAGAGGAGACAGCTTTAAGAGAAACATCTGTATGTCAGACAGGTGTAGTGAGGGAATGAAACAAGACAGGAGACAGGATAAATAACAAGTGGACAGTGGCCACTGGAAATAGAATTAGCAGAAGACAGGAAAGCAGAAAAGAGAAACTGGGACCAGACACAAAGGTAGAAAAAAGTGTCTTATTTTTAATTTATTTACTGAAATATATTAGCTTTGGGAAATCTATGTTGTAGATGTCTATTTATTGTATTCAGTACAAAAGGAAATACATTTGATTTTGTTTCTCCAGTGCTGCAGTATATGCTGAGCTTAACTTCTTGGGCTTCCTAGTTCAATTTTTATCATCATATTTCTATCTCTAATTTGGGATCCCTTGTTCTGTATTTGGTGAGGGTCTATCTGTGTTTTGCTTATGACTGAGGTGTGATATTTGCATATAGTTTCTGTGTTGAGATCTGTAGCAGTCCCACTTGTTCTGTTCTTACTTGTAATAGGCATTTTGGTATTTTAGGGCCCAGTGTTATATTGGTATTGCTGCCTATTTATAGGTTACTCCTGGGGATTTCTGTACTTGCATTGTAGAATTCTGCACAGGGAACTGATGGCAGAAGAATTGTCAGGTTTCTGATCCCCCTCCCTTTGTACCACACACCCACAGACTGCTTGTACAAATCTCCCCTCCCCACCCAGCTTACCCTTTCCTCCAGATCAAGCAGCATAAGTATGAAACAAGCGGCTGTGCATCAGACCACTTCCTCCTCCTCTGCTGGCCTGGGCCTAACTGCTCTACAGAGTCCTGCATGGTTCAAATAAACAGTTTGACCAGGTCAGCAGAAGAAGAGGATGTGGTCTGATGTGCAGCTGCTTGTTCCTTCCTTATGTCACATTATTCGTGAGAAAAACATGAGAATGTGGAGGTAGTGGAGGAGTGGCCTAGTGGTTAAGGTGGTGGACTTTGGTCCTGGGGAACTGAGTTTGATTCCCACTTCAGGCACAGGCAGCTCCTTGTGACTCTGGGCAAGTCACTTAACCCTCCATTGCCCCATGTAAGCCGCATTGAGCCTGCCATGAGTAGGAAAGCGCGGGGTACAAATGTAACAACAACAAAAAAAGAATACAGAGAGATAGGGATTGGGGACTAAGGGGAGAAAATTATCAGGTAAGAATTAACTTTTCCTTCCATGGCGTCCCACAGATCAATCCAGACATTTGTGGGATGTACCCAAGCAGTCCTCAAGTAGGGCGGGACACCCCCAACCCGGCAGAAATCACCGACGAGCCAATCACCGCATCTTGACGAGCTGCCACATCCACCCGATAATGAGTGAATGTATGGACCGAAGCCCATGTAGCTGCCGTGCAGGTATCTTCCAGAAAAACCAAACGGGACTCTGCATAGGAGGAAGCTTGAGCTCGCGTAGAATGAGCACGAACTTGCAAAGGGGCTTGCTTGCCCAATGCCACATATGCCGAAGAGAAGGCCTCCCGCAACCAACGGGCTATGGTGTCCTTGGACGCCATATGACCCTTCATACTGCCTCCAAAGAGGACAAAGAGATGGTCAGAAAGATGAAATTCATTCGTCACCTCCAAATACCTGAGAAGAGCCCGTCTCACAGAGGCAGCGAAGAGCCCGGAATTGCTCAGGGTAATCTTCCTGGCGGAAGGCCGGCAAATGCAGGGACTGCTCCAAGTAGAAACGAGAAACCACCTTGGGCAAAAACAAAGGAACTGTCCTAATCGACACCCCCGCCTCCGTAAAACGCAGGAAGGGGTCTCTGCAAGAAAGGGCCTGCAACTCTGAAATTATCCAAGCGGATGTAATGGCTACTAGGAAAATCGCCTTCAATGTGAGATCCTTAATTGTAATCCCCGATAAGGGTTCGAAAGGAGGACGCTGAAGTGCTTTGAGAACTAGATTATTTATTTATTTATCTATCACATTTGTATCCCACCTTTTCCCACTGATTGTGGCTCAAAGTGGCTTACAATAATACTGTAGTATAGTTACAATAGATTAAGGTTCCAGGATGGCAGAACTGGCATATGAGGAGGGCACAAACGATTTACGCCCCTCAAGAAAGAAACCACATCCGGGTGGGAGGCAATGGACGCCCCCTGAAGTCGGCCTCTAAAACATGCCAGAGCTGCCACCTGCACCTTAAGAGAATTCAACGAGTGATTTTTGTACAGCCTCCTGAAGAAACGTGAGGATAACCGATACTGAAGCCGAAGTCGCTGACAATCCCGAACTCGCACACCACGAATTGAAGGTACGCCACACCCTAGCATAAGCTATCAAGGTGGATCTTTTACGAGCCTACAGCATCATAGCGATAACTGTGTCCGGATACCCTTTTCTTCTCAACCTCACCCTTTCAAGGGCCAAGCTGTAAGACCAAAGGGGGACGGGATCCTCCATCGTGACTGGCTCCTGCAGCAGAAAAGGATGGTCGAACAGAAGCCTGATCACATCTGCGTACCAGGGTCACCTGGGACAATCCGGGGCCACTAGGATCACTCGACCGGGATGACTGGCAATGCGAGTCAGTAACCTGCCCACCATTGGCCATGGGGGAAAGGCATAGAGCAGGCCTCTGGGCCAAGGTTGAAGAAGAGCATCGATGCCTTCTGAGCCCAGCTCTCGTCCCCTGCTGAAGAAACGGGGAACCTTCGCATTGAATGCGGTGACTATTAAGTCCATCTCTGGCATCCCCCAACGGGCAGTTATCGGATCGAAGGCCAGAGGGGACAGCGTCCACTCCCCCCGGCTCCAACTGGTGGCGACTGAGAAAGTCCGCTTGCACATTCTGTGACCCCGCTATATGAGCCGCTGTCAAGAAAGAGAGATGAGTCTCTGCCCAACGGCAGATCAGAGCCGCCTTGCGCACAAGGGGTGCACTCCTGGTGCCCCCCTGATGGTTTACATAGGCAACCGCCATTGCATTGTCCGAAAGAACTCAAACTGGGCAACCGTGGAAAAGAGACAGACACTCCCGAAGGGCCAGACGAATCACCCGTAACTCCAAGCAGTTGATGGACCATGACGCCTCCGTCAAAGTCCAAACGCCCTGGGCCGTCTATTGCAGGCAATGAGCCCCCCAGCCAGTGACACATCCGTGGTCACTACCTTTCGGTCCAGGATTGCCAGGGGAATGCCCAACACCAGATTCTTTTGAATGAACCACCAGTGCATGATTGTGTGAAGACGGGCCGAACATGGCACCCGAACCTCATAATCCTCCGAGAGTGGAGACCAACGGCTCAGAAGGTGCCACTGGAGGGCGCGCATGTGAGCTCTGGGCCACTTTACCACATCCAAGGTGGAGGCCATGGAACCTAGAACTTGTACATAGTCCCAAGCCTGCGGGTTCGGAGTTTGAAAAAGTGCTCGTAACTGAGCCTGTAACCGCTGTGCTCAAGCTGAAGGAAGAGATACTATCCCTGTTTGGGTATCGAAGCACACCCCCAAGTATTCCAGCGTTTGGGAAGGCATTAGGCTGCACTTCAAGAAGTTGATCACCCAACCAAGCGACTGAAGCAACCCGACCGCTTTGTTGGTTGCCCGCCGACTCTCCTCAAAAGAAGATGCCCGCAAAAGCCAGTCGTCTAAATAGGGATGGACCTGAATCCCTTCCTTCCTGAGATAGGCCACCACTACTACCAGGACCTCGGAAAAGGTCCGAGGCGCTGTGGCTAGGCCAAAGGGCATCGCTTTGAATTGAAAATGATGACCGAACTCTGCAAAACGAAGAAAGCGCCTGTGGGGAGGCCAGGTTGGAATGTGTAAATAAGCCTCTTTGAGATTGAGAGGTCAAAAACTCCCCTGGCTGTACCGCTGCGATCACCAATTGGAGGGTTTCCATGCGGAAAAGCCGAACCCGTAAGGACCTGTTGACGCACTTGAGATCTAAGACGAGTCGCCAAGAACCACCCTTTACTGGCACCACAAAATAAATGGAGTATCAACTGCACCCTCTTTCTGCTGGGGGTACAGGCTGGACAGCACCCAGCCATTGTAAGTTGAGGAGGGTGTGTCGAACAGCCCACACCTTGGCAGGACATTTGCAAGGAGATTCCAGAAAAGAGTCTACTATTGGACGATCCAATTCTAACTTGAAGCCGTCTCTGATAACCTCCAAGACCCATTCGTCGGATGTTACCCTGGTCCACTCCACCAGGAAGAGGGACAGTCTGCCCCCAATAACCGGCTGGATATGGACCAGGGCCCCATCATTGGGCGGACCTGGCTGCAGGCTGGTTTCTGTTACTTGAAAGGAAGGCCTGCCTGTCACCTCGAAAGGGCTGAGGCCACTTCTGCAGCCCAATGCCGCAACCACAGCCAGCGACGCACGGTGACCGCTAGGGAAACCTCCTTCGCCAAAGCCCTCAAAAGATCATAAAGAAGATCCGCAATGAAGGCTAAAACGGATTCCAAGGCCGGCAAAACAGCCATGAGATCTTCCGGAGAGGAGGCTTTCTGTACTCACCATAAGCATGCCCGTGCTGCATAGGAGCCACAAACTGAGGCCTGCAGGGAAAGGGCCCCTACTTCAAGGACAGCTTCAAGCAAGTCTCCAACTTACGATCCTGAGGGTCCTTGAGTGCTGTGACACCCTCCACAGGGAGAGTGGTTTTCTTAGTAACCGCTGTGATTAAGGAATCCACCGTAATGACCTTCAGCAAGTCTAAGTCAGGAGCAGGTAGGGCATAAAGACGCGACATAGCTCAAACAACCTTAAGCCCACTGTCTGGCGTATCCCACTACGCCAAAAAAAAGATCTTCATGGCCTCATGCACATGAGAGGCATGAGGAGGGCATTTGGTGCCAGACATAATAGAGGGCACTGGACCTGTTCCCCCTGACGATTCAGGGGGGAAATGGCCAAAACCTCAAAAGCCCTAACAATCAGGGAGGGAAGCTCTTCCCTGTGAAAAAGGCGGGCAGCCATTGGATCATCCCCCTCCTCAGAGGGCAGGGTGACCTCATCTGCCAAATCCAAAGATTCTGAGGGAGCGCCCAGAGACAAGACCGGGCCATCTGTGTCAGATAGCTCCTCAGGATCCAAAATCTCCACCCAGGGACATTTTGGCAGGAAAGACTGAGAGGCTGCAGCAACCGAAGTTTGCTGAGGAAGAGACGGGGCTGCCTGAAGAGAAGCTCCTGACTTCTTAGAAATGCACTGTGCATTAATAAAACAAAATCTGGGGAAAAAGGAACTGCAAGGGACTCCCCTGCTCCCTGTACATCGCTTCCCTCCATTGGAGCCTGTGCCACAGAAGCGTGCTGCACCTCTTGTCTCTCAACTGCCATGTGCGGAGCGGGTCGCACCTGAGAGGAAAAAATGGCGCCTGTCAGCGCGCGCTGCACTAACTGCCCCGAGGAAACCACCGAAACTATCCCCTGTGCTTCCGACTCACCGGACACCTGAGGGGACCCCCCGTCATGCTGAACACCTGCTGCAGGCTGACGGCAGCAGGACCCATGCTCCCCTGATGCTGTTCTCCGGCCCCCACACCGGGAGCAGCGCTTAGCCGCCTCAGAAGGCACTGACATGCTCCACAAACGCCTGCCCCAAAACTGACTCGGCAGAACGTCTAGTTCCTATATATGATTTATCAAAAACAAAGTCTCTTACCTTTTTTTTTTTTTTTAGTCAGGAGAGAAAGGAAACACCCAATCAGGCCAATCAGACCCGGGAGACGGAGGAAAAGTGGGGGAGACCGGGAGGTACCTGGTACCACCAGGAGTACATCACAAGCTGCAAACAGCCACTCAACCCCTGTCTGTGCTAAACTAGGCCCAAAGGATCAAACCAGAGCTGCACAGAGATGTCCCTCTACCTGCTAGATAGAGAGAATACTGAGGTTCAGCTGGCTGCACAGGTCCACATATAGCAAACCTCGGAGGTTCCTCTATCTCCACCTGCTGGTAGAAGAACACAACCCACAAGTCTTTGGATTGATCTGTGGGACGCCATGGAAGTAGAATTTAAAAATACTGTGCACAGAATTTCCAAAATTTTTGTGCAGAATTTTTAATTTTGCACCAAAATCCCCCAGGAGTAGTAGTCAAGGTTCTTGCTGTTTGAATCATAGCATTAGTGCTACTGTTGTATGACATGTTTACTAAGTGTATACTGAGTTTGGATTTTTTTTTTTTAGGTTTTTGCATTTCACAATATGCCTAGAAGAGAGATTTATATTGCTATTACTCTGATGACATGAGAATCAGAATAACTGTATTGTGACTTCCATGGAGAAATGTCCTAGTGTCACTTACCTGTGTTTTTCTTGTGTAACAAGGATGATGGATTCAGTTGATATATTGTAAACGGGCCCGCTGCTCCAGTATGGGGGAGGAAGCTGCCTCCCCTGAATAGCCAAAACTTCACAAAACTGCCACCAGGAAATACTTCAAACACATTCCTTTATTGTCCAGATTCATAAACAAAACTTCCCTCCAGAGTAGAGACTTGCTTCCCAGGCAGGGCTGTTCTGCCTTGCTTAGTACATCCACCAATTACACAAAGACTTTGCCCCCTTCCCAGAGGGGAATGCAATAGTCCTTTGGAAATCCCTGCTTTTTTGGTCCCAGTCAGTAGCAAACAAATAGTACTTGTCCCACAAGCAGGATTTCCCCTCAAGACAGTGTTAATCACCAAGCAGCCTTTACTTTCAGGAGGTTCAATACTTTTGGGACTTCCTTCCACCCAAGGTATTTCAGCCTGCTTCAGTTCTTTAGGGACCTGTCTTGCCCAAGGATTTTCAGTCTGCACTGCTCCTCTCCTCCTGAACCCCTCTTCCCACCAGGCAGCCCTCCTTCAAAAACAAGCCTTCCAACTTCAGAGGTTCTCACAATAATCAGGTTTCAAAACAGGGTAGTAATTCCACCACCACTCAGGGTTTCCCCAAAAGAAAACCAGGTTTCTCTACTTAAGCAGGGTTTAAACCCAAAATAAATTCCCAAAACCATGTAGGTTTCTAAACCTTCAGGGGATGCCTTCCTCAGCTCTCAAGCTCCCATTCCTTTCTGCTTTCTTCCCCTGCTCAGGCTGATTAATTCCCTCTTCCATCCAATCCTCCTCCTGCTTCTCAGCCCACCCCTCCCTATTACAGGTGGGCAGCATGATATACAGATTGCTGGTCCCGGGAACTGGCTCCTTCATTCACCCTCCCTCTTGTGGTCAGAGACGGTATATGGCCAGCTTGCCTATCCCCTGGGATCTCACTGCTAGGGCTGGAAATGCATTCTGGGATATGTAGTTCATGGTTCTGCTGCTTCACTCTATACATCGGGGATGTAGCCTTGTCACAATATATATATATATATATATATATATATATATATATATATATATATATATAGTTTATATATGTTAATGCTTTTGTAATAAACTTTATTGCTTGGCTCCTGTCAGTTTGTAGTTTTCTCTCACTCCAACCACCTTACTCCCTGATTGTAGCTCTGAGGAGGGAGTGTGTGTGTGTGTGGGGGGGGGGAGATATGCCGATGGTGCCACCTCATCCCTTGCCTCAATCAGCTATTGCCTTGGGCTGGTGGAATCCCAAATAGTAGCAAGATTCCATGCCACCAATTCCAGGGACAGCAGTGGCTTTACCCATTTCTATCTCAATAGCAAACTATGGGTTTTTCCTCTAGGAACTTGTACAAACCTTTTTTAAACCCAGATACATTAACTGCTGTTACCACATCCTCTGGCATCAAGTTCCAAAGCTTAACTATTTGAGTGAAAAAATATTTCCTACCATTCATTTTAAAAACATTACCATGTAACTTCATTGAGCGTTCATTAGTCTTTGTACTTTCTGAAAGAATAAATAATTGATTCGCATTTACTTGTTCTACACCACTCAGGATTTTGTAGACCTCTATCATATCCCCGCTCCCCACCCCTCAGCCATCTATTTTCCAAGCTGAAGAGCCTTAACCTCTTATGCATTTCTTTATATGAGAGACATTCCATCCTCTTAATCATTTTGGTCGCCCTTCTTTGAACCTCTTCTAATTTCGCTATATCTGAGATACAGCGACCAAAATTGCACACAATACTCAAGGTGGGGGTCACACCATGGAGTGAAATAGAGGCATTATATTATTCTTTACCTTTTCTATACTTTTCCTAATAGTTCCTAGCATTCTGTTTGCCTTCATGGCAGCTGCCACACACTGAGTGGAAGATTTCAGTGTATTGTCCACAATGATACCTAGATCTTTTTCTTGGGTGCTGACTCCTGATTTGGATTATTTTTCCCAATGTGCATCACTTTGCATTTGTCCACCTTAAATTTCATCTGCCAGTCTGTACATGTTTTAATAACTTTAAATCTTCAGATGACACAAAACTATTCAATCACCTCTCTCGTTCCCATTTCTAGATCATTTATAAATATGTTAAATAACAGCAGTCCCAGTACAGATCCCTGAGGTACTTCACCCTCCTCTACTGAGAGAAACGGCCATTTAACCCTACCCTCTGTTTTCTGTCCATTAACCAGTTCCTAATCCAGAACATTGCCTCCTATCCCATTGCTTTTTAAGTTTCTCAGGACAGGAGTCTCTCATGGCATCAGCCTGCAGGACTGCCTCGCCTCACCCTATGCTTGGAACAAACTTCCTGAGCCCCTACGCCAAGCCCCCTCCCTGCCCATTTTCAAGTCTTTGCTTAAAACCCACCTCTTCAATGCTGCATTCGGCACCTAACCCTTACCATTCAGTGAAACCAGACTGCCCCTATTTTGACTGCCCCTATCGGTCCGACTGTTCACGTGTCTATTAGATTGTAAGCTCTTTGAGCAGGGACTGTCTCTCTTTGTGAAATTGTACAGCGCTGTGTAACCCTGGTAGCGCTTTAGAAATGTTAAGTAGTAGTAGTAGTAGTAGTAGCAGTAGAATAGCACTGCATTAATAGGTAAGGAGAGGGAGAGATAGTAATGGTGGGAACTAGCTGGAGGAAAATAGGGAGACTGACTGGTGGAGACAGGAAGGGAGAGGGAGATAAAGATGGCTGGTAGGTAAGGACAGGCTTAATGCTGAGATAAGGAGGTCCAGGAAGAGTGGTAGGGATGGACAAGGGGTGCCTGAGCTTTTTGGAGGTTAATAAGAAGTCCAGGCAACTAAAAAGGTTGAGAATCTCTGGTCTAAATATAGTATATAAATATACCTCTCCACACTAGAAATCTCAGCCAAAACCCAGGCCAAAGTATCAGCCTGCCTGTCTGACATTGCTGCCTGGATGCCTCAGCGCCATTTGAAACTAAACATGACCAAGACTGAGCTTCTTATCTTTCCCCCTAAACCAACCTCTCCTCCTCCCTCGTTCTCTATTTCTGTGGATAACACTCTCATCCTTCCTGTCTCATCAGCTCGTAACCTTGGGGTCATCTTTGACTCCTCCCTCTCCTTCTCTGCACATATTCAACAGACTGCTAAAACCTGTTGTTTCTTTCTCTATAATATCAGCAAAATTCGCCCTTTCCTTTCTGAGCACACTACCAGAACCCTCATTCACGCTCTTATCACCTCTCGCTTAGACTATTGCAACTTGCTTCTCACAGGTCTCCCACTTAGCCATCTCTCTCCTCTTCAATCTGTTCAAAATTCTGCTGCACGACTAATATTCCGCCAGGGTCATTATGCTCATATTAGCCCTCTCCTCAAGTCACTTCACTGGCTTCCTATCTGTTTCCGCATACAGTTCAAACTCCTCTTATTGACCTATAAGTGCATTCACCCTGCAGCTCCTCAGTACCTCTCCACTCTCATCTCTCCCTACATTCCTCCCCGGGAACTCCGTTCACTGGGTAAATCTCTCTTATCTGCACCCTTCTCCTCCACCACTAACTCCAGACTCCGTTCCTTTTATCTTGCTGCACTATATGCCTGGAATAGACTTCCTGAGCCGGTCCGTCAAGCTCCATCTCTGGCCGTCTTCAAATCTAAGCTAAAAGCCCACCTTTTTGATGCTGCTTTTAACTCTTAACCCTTATTTTATCATCCTCACCTTAATATTCCCTTATCTCTTGTTTGTCTGTCATAATTAGATTGTAAGCTCTGTCGAGCAGGGACTGTCTCTTCATGTTCAAGTGTACAGTACTGCGTACGTCTAGTAGCGCTATAGAAATGATAAGTAGTAGTAGTAGTATTGCCAAAGAGCAATGGTTTCCAAACCTTTCCTGGGGGTTCCCCAGCCAGTTGGGTTTTCAAGATATCCACAATGAATATTCACGAGAGAGATTTTCATGCAGTGGAGGCAAATTTATCATGAATATTAATTGTGGATATCCTGAAAACCCGACTGGGCTGGAGATCCCACAGGAGAGGTTTGGGAACCACTGCCAAAGAAGGTTTTGCGGCAGGGCATTAACCCCCCCCCCCCCCCCCCCCCCCACCCCTTGTACCTTTATAGCTTCTCAGTTCAGCCTGAAGACCAAGAATTGACCGCTGAGCTCATGACACAAACCCCACACTTGGATCTTTGCCCCCTAAAAACGCCTAAGAAGCTCACAAATACCTCGCCTTTGCCTCTGTATTCATTAACATAGACAATGTTTACTTACACATTGGACCTGATTTTACTTCACAATCACAGCTGGCAAACTGTCACACAGAGTCCAAGCAAGGCCTGGGATTAGAACATCAAGTTACAACAGCCTGGTTACCTAATTTTTCCTCTTGAAATGTGATCTCTTGGCAGCCAGTGGTTACACTTGTACTGCACAGTATCTCCCTACATCTTGACCTGTTGTACAGTAGGCTCCACTGTAGCCTCTAAACAGTTCAATTAATAAAATCTGTTGGATTCATTTCACAAGAGAATCAGGAGGTATTGTACAGAAATCAGGGTTTCATTTTATCACATTTACAGCTGTATACATCTGCAAACTCAATTATAATGGCATATGTATGTATAGGGACGTTCCAAAGGAGATGAGATTAAGCTTGCTTGGACACAAGCCAAAAAATAATTATACCAGGTATCCAGCTCTAGTACCTTGTTTCCCCGAAAGTAAGACATCCCCAGAAAATAAGACCTAGTAGAGGTTTTCCTGAATTGGTAGATATAAGGCCTCCCCTGAAAGTAAGACCTAGCAAAATTTTGTTTGAAAGCAGGGCCGCTGAGAGCCGGACAAGGCCGCCCCTGGGCCCCCCCCCACCCGAGGTCGCCGGGCCCCCCCCCTCCACCGCTCCCGGAACTAACCTTAAACGCCTCCTTTCACCTTCGTAGCAAGCAGCAGCAGGGCAGACCTCTCCTTCCTTCCGTGCCCCGCCCTCGCGGACGTTACGTCAGGCGAGGGCGAGACACAGAAGGAAGGAGTGGTCTGCCCTGCTGCTGCTTGCTGCGAAGGTGAAAGGAGGCGTTTAAGGTTAGTTCCGGGAGCGACGGAGGGCAGGCGGGCCAACCCCGATGCAACCTTGATGTTTCCCCGAAAAATAAGACAGCCCCTGAAAATAAGACCTAGCGCATTTTGGGGGGCAAAAATTAATATAAGACAGTGTCTTATTTTCGGGGAAACACGGTATTCAGTCACACACTGACGTAAATAGCATCAATCATTTAGACCATCAGAACACAGTGTGAAGGCTTGTTATTTTTCAATACATATAAAACACGTCTCAGTGTTCGGATATACAAAAGAATCAATGATACAGGAACAAACATTACGGTGTAAAGGCTTATAGGTACCAAAAATCCCAACATCAGGCCAACGTTTTCAGCAGAGGCTTGATCATACTGGCAAACCATCAAATACTTGGAGTAACAGTTCTACAAATATACACATTGGTAATCTGTGAAAACCACCTGTATAAGAACGTATGTTTGTGTGCATACATCTGCACCTTGCTGCCAGAGCCGGCAGATACAAACTCACTTCACTGGTGCACAGCAGTATAGCCTAAGCCAGTGGATTCATTGTTTTTCTAGCTGGGGCCATGCTGGCAAGACAACCTCAGTGAGAGACCCAAGATCATTGCTGGGCAAAGCAGACAGCACACTGGATGTGTGGGGAATCCTACTCAGTGACACTGCTGTCCTGAGAGGTGTCCTGTTGACAGTCATTCTGGTTCTTCAGGTGCATTCAGTTATTTGTGTAAAATAAAGTCTACTCCCTTGTTCATTTTCTCTTTCCCTAATGCCATCTTCTCCCACACATTCTCTATCTAACACACCAATCCCCATAGAAGCTAAGTTTTCAAAAAGATTGGCAATGTTAAACCCATTGGAAATTACCCCTCCTTAGACACTGTCAAGGAGTTTGCTCAATATTGTGGGTGCTCAAGCACCCCCAAAGCTGGCTCCCATGCCAATCTCTAGCCCCAGCACACCATTCACCATTCTGACTCCACTATCCTCTTCAAGCTGGCTCCCCCTCCCTCCCCCCACAAGTTGTTTTTTTTTTTAATTCTTCTACATTTTCTTCATAGATTTATTGGCAGTGCCTCCTCTGGAACAGCTATTCTGTTTTCATCTGGCACTACACGACTGGTTATTTGATATACTGCCTTTCTGTGGTACAACCAAAATGGTTTACATGTATTACATGCAGGTACTTTTTCTGTCCCTAGTAGGCTCACAATCTAAGTTTTATGTACAGGAGGCAATGAAGCATTAGGTGACTTGCCCAGGATCATAAGGAGCTGCAGTGGGCTTTGATCCTGGTGACCTGGGTTCGATTTCCACTGCAGCTCCTTGTGACCTTGGTCAAGTCACTTAACCTTCCATTACCCCAGGTACAAAAAAAACTTTGATTGGGAGCCCTCTAAGGACAGAGAAAGTACCTGCATATAACGTGTACATCTAATAGCTCGATAGAAATTAGTAGTAGTAGTAGGTTATTTGCAATAAATATAGATTGTTATTTTTACCACCTGATTCCTTGGACTTCCTTTCTTCAGGACTTCACTCTCCTGCTTGTTGTTTGACATCCTTGAGGATCTTCCTTTGTTTGAACCATATGACTCTCAGCAAATTTGAGCTGCTCAGTACCCAATCTCAACCCCCTGCTCTTTCAATCTTATGAGAACAGTGAAGTTGCTTAGGTAGGATGTGGCTCAAACTTACTCGAGTTGAATGATGCTGGTTGAAAATGGAACAACTGACATGGATAAAGTTCCACTAGCAAGACTGGGGGAGAAGACGAGTCAAGGGACCACACAGGGTTGTTAGGCTGCTTCTGACCCCTGGGCCTTGCAATGAAAAGCACTGGCTTAGCTGAGGAACCAGTCCATGCTTCTATATTCTATATACCAAGTGTAAACAAAGCCTCTATTTTTCTAACAA
This sequence comes from Microcaecilia unicolor, assembly GCF_901765095.1. Taxonomy (NCBI): domain Eukaryota; kingdom Metazoa; phylum Chordata; class Amphibia; order Gymnophiona; family Siphonopidae; genus Microcaecilia; species Microcaecilia unicolor. The sequence goes on from NC_044032.1 coordinate 604,813,092, forward strand.
AAAGTCATGAGTAGAGTTTTCATCTATAATAATGAGAAATATGTTGCTACTTGCTTTTTCTTAGCTTGAACAGGACCTGCAGCACCTTTATAACACTTGTCAATCCGTTGCATACTCCTCTTTGCTGCTTTTACTACTTCTTTTCCGGAACGGCTCTACCCTTCACAGCTGCTTCAGCACTGAAGTTGTTGGCAAAGCACGCTAAATCTGAAGCAGTCCTTCAGGTCTGAAATCAGAAGCCATGCAGAGTAAAGTGACTCAGGCAGCAGAAGTGATGGGCTGAGAAGTGGAGTGACTCAACGTGAAGAATGTACAAAAAAACACAGCCATGCTAGTGTTCCACACAACTTTCACGTGGGCCCACACCTATCAAGCAACCAAAATGGGTCCCCACGTGTCTCTTTGTCTCCTGAACAGATTACAGAACGTTTAAAGCCCCAGTTGAAGCCTTAATAGTCAGCAGGGACCTGTGTCTACATTGGAATCTGATGCCAAAGGTTGGTATCCTATGTTACTATGCTCATATTTCTAAGTTCAAGAAAGCACAGTCTCTAAGTAAAGCCTAGTTAACAGCAGACAGCAATATTTATGACAGGATTTTCACAGGAGAGACAGGGCGATGCTGGCCAGGGAGACTGCTGTGCTTTTCCACTCACATGCTCTATAGAGAGTCAGCCAGTGGAGGTTGGAGCAGAGCAGACACAGTCTGTGTTTTTTTTTCTTGCACAGTTAAAGCTGAGCAGCTTGGAATGCATTAAATAGCTTCATGATGACAAGTGATTTATTCTTAAGGATAGTAGTGGCTATACTGCAGTGCAGCTATTTAACATGACAGGAAGAAACATGACTTGACGTTACCTTATTGGAACTTACTAAACTGGTGTAAAGGCTGAAATGCACAGAAAAGGAAAAGGAAGTCCAATTTGCTATAGAAAAGATAATGTTTATATTTATGTTTATTACTGTCCATACTACCCTAGCTGACTGGCAGATCTGTGTGTGTGGGGGGGGGGGGGGGGGGGGGCGGAACGTGGTAAGCAGGGTATGTATGGCAGGGGCACCAACATTCGAGGGGCACCAGAAACTGCCAATGCGTACCTGCTGTGCTCCACTGGCTGCAGCTGTCACACACTACAGCCCTCCCAAGTCCTACCTTGAAGGGCCTACCCTGGTGGTGTAGTGGCCTCTGTGGCTGTGGGGGCAGGAAAGAATCCCACGCTTTCCTGCCCACTGCCACTACTCTGTCTCTGCTCTTTTGCACTGCCACCATGTTTAAAAAATGGCTGCTGAGGCTTCCGGTGGCAGTCTCGCCAGCCATTTTGAAAACATGATTATAGAGGAGCAGGATTGACTTTTATATATATTTTTTTCGTATTCAATTCTTATGGCGGTTCACGACATTTCGGTTCATCTCCTTCCCTTTGTCATAGATAAGCACAATTGTTGTGGCTTTCAGTTTTTATGGTAGTTCACGATGAATAGGTTCATCTGTTTTTATTCGTTTAGAGCTCACATTCAGAGGAAAAGTTTGTTTGCTTTTTTATTTTACAATGCATATGTTCAGAGGGAATTTCCAAAGCTAACAAGTGGTTTGATGAGTCTTTTAAAGTTTTTGGTTTTACTACCTATTTTTTTAGACATATATACAAACATATCTATAATTGTTTAATCTAATAGTCAATATCTTCAGAAAATTGTTTTTGATTTTACTGTCTGTTACTTTTTAATTTGGTGTTAGCAATATAATATATTTCTTAATTTTGTGCCATTTGACTTTTGTTTTTAATGTCTGCTATTATAAGTATTATAAAAGTATACTTTACTATACTTCATTTTTATTAATTGTTTTAATATTATTAAATTTTTTTTAGCTATATATGCATACAGTTTTATGTATAAAAACAAATGTTCATATGTATATGTTTTATTTAAAAATTGCTTGATATCATGATTTGTAGATACTACACAGCCATAGATATTTCTTGTAGTCGTTTAAATGTGACACATTTATCTGTTTTTTTGTAGAATTTTATCTGTGACCCCTGAAGCAGGTGCTCCTGGCGCCGAAACACGGACCGTGTCGGGTCCTTTGTGCAAGTTGTTTTATTAAACGTCTTCAACAACATCTCCTGAGTTGGTCTGTCCATCAGTCAGCCTCTACTTTTGTTGATTTGCTTTACTTTCCATGGAGGCTTCTCCTGCCCCTTTGGTTCTGCCACCTGTAGCTATGCCACTGCTTCTAATGCAGGTCCAAAACCACTTTGGCTGCCTTTACCTGAACTGCCTCTAGTCTTTCTATGACTTTTATGAGAACTGAGCAATAATCTTTACAGGGGCTGATTATCCTGTTGGGCATGGCGGCATTGTTGGGAAAAGTATGTGGCAAATGAACAATTTGCAGGAGAAACAATAACAGAAAAGCGCATACACACTCTTCACTTCCTCATTCCATGCAATTAAAGGAAGTCATCCAAGGAGGGAGCTGGAATATGGCAAGGCTTTCAGTGCATGCATCTGCTCTAAGGCCCAGCACATTATATATTCTCTCTTGTTTGTGCAAGTCTGGCCTAGGGTTCTAAAGCGTGCTGACTGCCAAGGGAAGTTCCTAGATAGCAGGGAGAGGGGAGAGAGAGAGAGAGAGAGAGAGGAAAGGGCAGAGGTGAAGGTCTGAAAAGAGGGGCAGGAAAAGAGAAAGATGCAGATGCTAGAGCAGTGGTGCAGGTGGGCCCTTGGACTCAGGCCTACCCAAAATTGTGGCACTTTTGCTGTACTTGGCGAGGACACCTAAACCCCACCAGCTGAAGACTTCCTCTTCCTCAGGCAGCCAGCGCTCTTCCATATGCCAGCCAACAGCACTTGCCTTGAGCTGATGCCGACACCAGTATAGTCAATGTTTTTTGTCTGTAAAGGACTGGTTCATCCCAGGATTTGTGGTCAGTAGTCTAATTCTGCTGCTAAGAGTGGGTAATCTCTTCTCAGGATATATTATAGGTGTAATTTCTCACAATCTACTTAGGATATGTTAGTGGTGTAATAATATATCTTTATTTGCATGGAGGAGTAGCCTAGTGGTTAGAGTGGTGGACTTTGGTCCTGGGGAACTGGATTTGATTCCCATTGCAGGCACAGGCAGCTCCTTGTGACTCTGGGCAAGTCACTTAACCCTCCATTGTCCCTGGTACAAATAAAGGACTTGTATATAATATGTAAGCCGCATTGAACCTGCTATGAGTGGGAAAGCGCGGGGTAGAAATGTAATAAAATATATATATATCTATTGGTAATAATCAGTATATTTTGGTAGGGCACAAGTATATTTTTGTAACTTGCTTTGCATTTTGCCACATTGTTATTTTTATATCTATAATAAATAATATATTTTCATTTTGGCTTTGTTTCTTTCATTGGGAGCCAGACTGGCAGGAACCTAAGGGCCAAATAAGAGGTACTATCATCTCCCTTAGCAAATGAGTCCAGAGTAATTGCTATTTTGTGATTTTCTGCCAGATTCTGGATGGAGAGATAGAGATGTTGAATGTGAGATGGAGGAAAAGGGAGCTCTGTACTAGATGAAAGAGAGCATGGTGACTGAAATTTTTAACTAGGTGGGGGGGGGGGGCGCAGAAATTTGGAGAGGGCTGAAGAATGAGTTCTAGAAAAATGAGGGGAATGGAACAGCTGAAAATTGGCTGTGGTGCTAGGGATAAGAATAGAAAGTAATAACCCTCAGAACTGGGTGCCTGGAAAAGGGGAAGTGGGGTCATGGTATTCAGCAATTGGAAAGGAAGTAGAAGTCAGCTGTTGGGTAGTGAGTAAAGCAGAGACTCTGTGGTTGAAATTGGAATGGGAAGAGTGGAGATTTATGGTAAAAATTATGTTCTTACCTGATAATGTTATTTCCTTTAATCATACCTGACCAGTCCAGACTAATGGGTTGTGTCCATCTACCAGTGGAAGGAGACAGAGAAAATAGTTCCAAGTGAACCGCCCCTTAAGGGTATCGTGCAGCCTGGAATGTTCAGTATTTCGAATAGCCAAGCAATGGTGCTCTGAAGTCTAGAAGAAAACACAGTTAATACAAACAGGCAAACTCTTGGAGCCAATAAGCAGAACCTCACTGTTCCTGCTTGGCCGAAGGCAACTGCATCTCCCCTCACAGTAAAGTAAGCGGGAGGGAATGGTCCATACTGAGTTTGCCCAAGCACATAGAGATCTACCCCTGAATCTGGGGAAAGAACTCCGTGATCCCAAGTAACAGGAGTCATACAGAGCTGGCACAACAAGTGGCAGGAGATTGAATAGAGAAGATGAAGCAGACAGTGCTGTAGGAAATCCCACAGTATTGAAGCAACGTGGAACAGCCAGGGATACCAAAATGAAACAACACTCTGACAGACATTAGCCAGGGAGGGCATCTGGACTGGTCTGATTAAAGGAAAGAAAATTATCAGGTAAGAACATAATTTTTCCTTCCTTGTCATCTATACCGGACCAGTCCAGACTAATGGGATGTAGCAAAACAGTTTCCCAAAAGGGGGGGGGGGGGGGGGATAAAAGAAGAATGCAGAAGGTTGAAAAATCAACAAAGCTGTACACACAGCAAAAACTGATCAGCAGAAAAGGATTCGAATATCCTAACCACCAGGTTACCAAAATGGAACACAGTTAAGACACTAGAAAAGGAACAGAAGCCGTAGGACATAAAACAAATGTCCTGAGCAAAAGAAAAACTACGTACCCTGAGAGTAGCAAAAGAAGCAGCAAAGATACTCATATGCCAAAGGACCCCCCCCCCCCCCTTGGAAAGAAGGCAACAGTCATATCCGAGCAACAAGGAGAACTGTCTCCCCTAGACCAGGATCCACTTCTCTGAACCCTGGCAGGACAAAGGCTAACTCCCAAACCTGCCGGTCTGCCTTGAGTACAAGATGGTCGGAGGAAGCGACCCTAACAGTGCGCCACACTTCATAGAAGAAAGGAAGCAAGGCCCAGGAATCACCCAGACCAGCACCTAGTGAGAGAATCAAACTCCACAGAACAAGAAGAAACTCCAGAGTTGAGAGAACCAACTAAGTGGAGCGCTAGTCTCTCCATGAGAACCATGAAGAAAAGGGCAGCAGCATACCAGGGTACAACTGTAGAAAGAAAGTACTCCTAAACCAGCTCACTCTGGACTTAGAGATGAAAGAACAGAGCCAAGAGAACAAAAGGAGACAAAAAAAAAAAAAAAGAGAATCAAGAGTCACACTGCGGAGAAAAGACCCCCAAGGTGCCAAGAAGACACAAAAGGAGCAGAGACGAATTCAAACTCCAGCAATGGAGAAGCTTCTCGCCAGCCACCAAGAGGCTATGGGAAGAAAAGGTGCCACAGGAATGGTAGCTAACAGGAGACAAGGCAGCCTTGTCTAGCAATCTAAACTGCGGTAAGCCATAGTTGCCGAGAAGTTACTGTATCCAACCCGCAGAAAAGAGCTGGGGTTGACCGACAAGGTGAAACAGTGCCCAACAGGCAAAGGAAAATACGCTCCACAGTCAGGAACTGAACTGTGATCAAGGGACAGAAACGAAGCTGCGCTCATCAGGCATCAGGTAGGATCCGTGCTCAACAAGAACAAATGGATTTGCACTCAAACCACACAAACTGAGCCACGCATCACGGGCAGAGAAGGAGTTGCACACCTCTGGCAAAGATAGAAATGCACTGAACAAGCAGAGAAGAAGCTGAGAGTAACAGACAGAGAATGAGCAGTGCCCCACTGAGGCCCAGATGATCAAAAGCCCTGCGCTGTTCCAAACAGCGCCCTAAAAATAGCGCCGGGACAGCGCAGGGCTTTTCTGCATTGATGATCAAAGATAATGCATGCAAATCTAAGCAGCGCTATTATCTTTGATTATCATGTTTTAGTGCGGGAGAATTGTGCCGAGCATGCGGTCAGCACAATCCTCCCGCACTTGTTTGACAGGTCTGGGCTGTCAAAAGCCCAAACCTGTCAAACAGCCTGCCGAGGCCTGAACAACGAGGCCGCCGCTGCCGCCGGGCAAACCATCTCCCACCCTCCCACCCAGCGATGGGTGGTGGGGGCTAGAGGTCCGGTGGACCTCCAGTCCCCCCCCATGATCCCCCCTCACGATCCCCCCCCCCCATGTTCACGGAGGGCTGGAGATCCGGTGGGTCTCCAGCACCCCCACCCCCTGAACCCACAGAAATCCAAGTGGCCACCTCCCGAAAAACGCTGTCCTACCCTCCCACCCAGCGACGGGGGGGGGGGGGGGGGCTGGAGGATTGGTGGGTCTCCAGCCCCCCAAACCCCTACAAATCGTTGATTGGCCGCCTCCGGCCAAAGGATCGTCCCCAGCGTTCTACTTAGATTCCCTGGTGGTCCGTGGTGTGGTGTCGTGAACCCCCCCTCCCGACCCCCCTACCTTTTGTTGGAGGAGGGACGCAGCCTGCCTGCCTCCCTCCTCTTCTAGTCAGTCGACGCCCAAAATGGCGGCGACCAGCCCCGCCAATTGCATCCTGGGATGCGCTGGGCGGGGCTACAGACCATGTAAGGGAGGGTGGGAGAGTAGGACAGCGTTTTTCGGGAGGTGGCCACTTGGATTTCTGTGGGTGCAGGGGGTGGGGGTGCTGGAGACCCACCAGATCTCCAGCCCTCCGTGAACATGGGGGGGCGGGGATCATCGGGGGGACCAGAGGTCCACCGGACCTCCTGCCCCCCCGTTCGTGTTTGCTTTGGGGGGAAGGGAGGCCTGCCAGCATGCAACTGCATGCTGGACAGGGCTCACCATTCCTCCCCAATGATCCGCAAAATCTAACGCCAGCTCGGAGCTGGCGTTGATTTTGCTGCAGCCAGCGACTCAATCTTTGGCGCGCTGGTCGCTGATCATTGGGGATGAATGCGTTAAGCGCCGATTAGCATGCATTTGCAAGCTAATTGCGCTAGAAGCCCTGTTTAGCATGCATTTGCATGCTACTTGCGCTGAGAGCCCTCGAGTGCACTGTTTCAGGTGCTCGAGGGCTCTGATCATGGGTCGGCTGCAAACTCTGGCGCTAGTATGGCGTTAATAGCCTCTAGCGCCGGAGTTTGCTTTTGAACATGAGGGCCTGAAAGAGCTGGATGTTAGAGGTACCTGCAGAACTGAAGCTGCGGTAGCGATGGAACTGTGTATAAAACGCATACAAGGAGCTGCTTTCCACACGCAAACAAGGAGCTGCACTCCAGACACCAGTAAGGAGCTGCGCTCCAGAAACCGACAAGGAACAGCGCTCCACACGCCGGCAAGGAGCTATACTTCCTATGCAGACATGAAGCTGTGCAGCACCTACAGTCACATAGCTGTGCTCAACATACCACCCTGGAACTGCACCCAATCTGCAGAGAAGAATTGTGCTAAACACACAGAGATGGAGCTGCGGCACTGCACGCAGACAGTGAGCTGCGTTCCAAACGCAGAGAGAGAGAGAGAGCTGAATGCCACACACAGACAAGGAGCTGCGTTCCACAGGCAGACAGAGCCGTGTTCTACATGCAAACACAGGACTGCGCCCCACACTGAGACCTGCAGAGAAAGAACTACACTCAACATGCAACAATGGAGCTGCATTCAACATGCAAAGATGAAAGGTTGCTGAATATGCTGCGAAGGAACTTCACTCAACATGCCATGATAGAGCTGTCCTCAATATACAACAGTGGAGCTAAAGCCAACCTGGAACTGTGCCCAACATGCAGGGATGGAGCTGCACTCAACATGCAGGGATGGAGCAGTGCTCAACATAGAATGATGGAGCCGTGCTCAAATGAAGTGATGGAGCCGTGCTCAACATGCAGCAATGGAGCCGTGCTCAACATAGAATGATGGAACTCTGCTCAACATGCAGCGATGGAACTCTGCTCAACATGCAGCGATGGAGCGGTGCTCAACGTGCAGCGATGGAGCGGTGCTCAACGTGCAGCGATGGAGCGGTGCTCAACATGCAGCGATGGAGAGGTGCTCAACAAGCAGCGATGGAGCGGTGCTCAACAAGCAAAATGCACAGGGAACAGCCAGAGAAGAAGGTGCTGCCAGGAGGCCAACAAGAAAAGAGCACAACTTGTGGAAATGCAGACCTGGCGCTGCATTCTCCTGGCCCAGAGGGACTAAAACTACAGGAAGAGAAGGCCCCTTGCCCCAAGAGACACTCTCAGCCCCCAAGTGGTCTCTGAGCCACAATGACCACCCTCCTAGGCAACTGAGACGGAGCAGCAGTCAACGTAGAGAAAGAACTCTCACCAAGAGGGAGGTAAGCACCACAGATCTGGAATCCTCAGACCATAGGGAGCAAAATGAAGCCCTAAGGCAGTGAGCAAGAAACAACTCTTGCCAGGCCAGAAACAAAGAGGAAGCTGGCCACTAACACCAAACCAAGGAAAATCCAGCTAAGGGAGAGTCAAACTCCAGACCTAGAACACAGCCACTTCCCTGCAGAAAAGTAGAGAAAAGCGCAGAGCTAAGAGGCGATAATCCAGATGCACAGCAAAAGACCTGCTCAGCAGGAAAGAACTGCGCCCCTTAGACAAAAAGGAAGGAGTGCCAAATGTGCCAGGAGAGAGGTGCCTGAAAATAGAAAAGGCAAAATCCGCCTGTGCCAGGCTAAAATTCCCGCCCAAAAGCAAGGAACAGCTGTGGCAAACTAGTCCTAAAAAGGCACATTCCTGTAAAGAGACACTGAACTGAGTCCAAGCAAAAGACTGGCAAGAATGGCGCACCCGAGGGTACTCAGAAGAGGGATATGCGCTAGCAGTTGCACACCAAGGACAACTCGGACCCCCACCACTGCAGACAAACCAGAGAAGACAGGAGGGATCCACGGGAATGACAGAACCAGAACCTCCCTAAGGGAGGAAAAACTGCTGCCAAAAAAAGAATCAAATAGCAGGGGAGTCTCAAGCAAGATGCCTGAAGCAGCAGAGACCGGACGGTCTGAAAAAGAACTGATCAACAGCCGCGTAAGACTGACAGGAAAGAAAAAATAGCTCTGGACTAAAAAGACCGAGCCTGCAGCCAAACGGAGCCAGCGAGAGACTTCCCCCACTTTGGAAACGACAGACTAAGACCTCCAAACCGCAAAGGTACAAGTTCCAGCAACAGGGCCACCCTCTCAACCAGCTGCCATCTAAGGCCGTGAAGAGGAGAAAAACAACTGAGTTTTGTGATCCAGACATGAGCTGTGCCCCACAAAAAAAAAAAAAAAAAAAATCAAACCAAGTGGTACCAATTCGGAAGGATCCAATATCAGAATCAGAAGCCAGCCAACGAAATTCAAAGAAACTTTGTAAGCTTACATTGCCAAAGGCGAGAAAATAAATCAGGTAACAGGCAAGAGAAAGAAGGGAAAACAAAGTTTCTTTTTGTTTTTTTTAACAACCTTCTTCAATAGTGATGGGAACAAATAAAGGCTTACTTCAGAGGCAGAAATTCAGATATACCTACCACCACAGAAGAACCCCACAGGGGAGACAAGTTACTCCATGCCACAATCAACCATCACCCTGCTAGAAAGACAGCCAGGGGAGATAGGGGAGGGGAGGGAACCAGTGTCACTGGATATCACCCTAGCTGGCAGATGAATTGATAAAACATTAAAAAAAGAAGAAGAAGTTTTTAGAATCCCCATGATAAAGACTGATCAACGATATTACATACTCGTTGCCAACCTAAGACCTTGAGTCTGAGAGGTTTCTGAGGGATTCTTTTCTTCTTAAAAAATACATACAGTCAGTGGATTTTTCTCTAGTGGTCTTGGGCTTTGATTCATAAAGATTTACCGTATTTTAGACACTAGATCTGCTGCATTATTGTATTGGTAGCATTGTACCATACATCCACCCCCATTAGCATGTTTTCTGAAGTCCTACCCTGGCCTTTCATCTGTGAACACAGAAGAGAAATAATTAAGCACTTCAGCTTTATCCTTATCAGCTTCTATATAATCCTCCCCTTCACCCTTGAGCCTCACAATGACATTTTAGCACTTCCTTCTATCACTTATGTAATACCCCATGTGAATGGGTATTACTAGAGATTTTTCCAAAGCCCTGGGGGGGAGGGAGGTCCTTACCAGAGGGCTGGAGTGGTAGGACTTCCCTAGGTGGGAGGAAGCCCAGCCCATGGGGAATAGTTTTGAAACAAAATGCAGAGGAATAGTGCCCTAGTATTGAAGAGTGACAGGGGCCATAGGTGCCCGGTATCAGAGGCTTGGGGGCCGCAGGATCGGATCCTGATGACATCACCTGTAGTTTCACGCGACGACGCCCACATGACCCAGTTCCACCTGCCCGGGGCTCGCCGCTCGTCCCAACTGCCCGCCCTCTTCTCTCCCCTAAGATCCCTTTCCTTTTTTTTCTTTTAAATTTACCTCCACTGTCCGGCAGCGCAGCGACAGCGTCAGTGAAAGCGCTCCCAGTAAAAGCGCTTCCCTTCGCTCAGTATCCCGCCTTCTTCTGACGTCATGACATCAGAAGAAGGCAGGTCACTGAGCGAAGAGAAGCGCTTTCACTGGGAGTGCTTTCACTGACGCTGCGCTGCCAGACTTCGGAGGTAAATTTAAAAGAAAAAAAAAAAGGAAAGGGATCTTGGGGGGGAGAAGAGGGTGGGCAGTTGGGGCAGGGGAGAGAGGGACATGGATGGGAGGGCAGGGCTCAGGGAGAGAGGGGAATTGCTGGATATGGATGAATGGAGGGGGCAGGGGAGAGAGGGACATGGATGGGAGGGCAGGGCTCAGGGAGAGAGGGGAATTGCTGGACATGGCTGAATGGAGGGGGGCAGGGGAGAGAGGAACATGGATGGGAGGGCAGGGCAGGGCTCAGGGAGAGAGGGGAATTGCTGGATATGGATGAATGGAGGGGGCAGGGGAGAGGGACATGGATGGAGGGCAGGGCTCAGGGAGAGAGGGGAATTGCTGGATATGGATGAATGGAGGGGGCAGGGGAGAGAGGAGCATGGATGGACATGGATGGGAGGACAAGGCCCAGGGAGAGAGGGGAATTGCTGGATATGGATGAATGGAGGGGGCAGGGGAGAGAGGAGCATGGATGGACATGGACGGGAGGACTGGGCCCAGGGAGAGAGGAGAAATTGCTGGACATAGAGGGGAGGAGAGGGAAGAGAGAGGAAGGAGATGAGATGAGGGAAAAGGAAAAGAGGATAAAAACTGCACATGGATGAAGAAAATAGGCAGAAGCTGGATCCACTGGACAGTCAAGTCTGCGGAGGACCCAGCTTTTACTTACGGATGTAGGACAAGAAATGAAGAAGAAAGCTGGAAAGTAAAGAAATAAATGGAAAGGAAGCCCTGGAAACGGAGTTAAGAGGACAGATAGCAGCAGAATCGGATACTGGGCCAGCATGATCAGAAAAACAAAGTCACCAGACAACAAAGGTAGAAAAGATCATTTTATTTCATTATAGTGTTTGGAATATGTCCACTTTGAGAATCAGGTGCTCAACGTTAAAAGTTTATATTTATTTACTTATTTATGGCATTTTATCCCACATTAAACATGAATTAGGGTGTTTTGTGGCTGTACATGAGAATTGTGATATTATGATCCCTTGTGTCATATTGTTGACGGTCTGCATTTTCCATATGGGTGGTATATTGGTGTATTAGGTTCTGCCCAGAGTAATATTTATGGTACAGTAAGGTTCTGAGTGTGTTTTTGCACAAAGTTGTGCATAGTGTTTTGCAGTTGAGCGATTGTGGATAGTATATGCTTTGAGCAACCACTTTATTCTTTGACATATGATACATATCTAATATCTAAATTTAATAAAAGGTATTGTGACTTTTATTTTTATTTCTGTGTGGTATCAATTATGGGTTTAAGCTCCACCCATGGTCCCACCCCTAACCCTGCCCCCTTTAGCCTCCCCAAACAGTTGGGCCACCGACCACCTATGGACAGGGGGAGGAGCTTGGAAGGAGATAAAGCTAAAGTTGGTTGCCTACTAGTCTGGAGTTGCATATCCCCTGCCACTGACCAAGAGGAGAGAAGGGAGTCCTAAAAATTGGAGAGATCCACTGGCTGTGAAGGAAGGTTGCGGCTCCAATAAGCGCCAACTGGGAGATAGTGTGCTACAGTGGGCACAGCCAGGGAACAGGGTACTAGAGCCTGGGACAGCTCTTCCTGGAACCTAGGTGGACCAAAGGTGGGGTGACCGCTGGAGGAAGGTCAAATCGAGGGAGGTCTGCGCCCACAAAAGTAAATCAGTGTAATGGAGTATAGCCTTTGGGGATAATATCTCTGCAGGACAGGCATGGACAGGAGAAGCTGTAAATACCTGTAAATATAACATTAAATATCCTGTAAATATAATTTGGGAAAGAAGTGGAAAAATAACAAGGATAATTTGCCAGTTTCCGTTTGCCTGTTGCAAGAGTTCAAATAATGAGTTTGCATTTGTTTGAGACTTTTTGAGTACTGCTTGCTTTGTGGAAAAGGAAAAGCTGAGGGAACTGATCAGCTGTAGATGATTAAGCGTAGCCTCTCAAACCCCTGGATCGCTAATTCCAGACCACCGGCTCACTGCTAAGCTCGACTGCATGTGTGCTGCAACTGATAAGTGAAGGGAGATTGGCCCTGAATGTGGAACTGAACTTGAACTCTGTTTTGTGGTCCGGGGCCAGAGCTAGCGCCCGGGTTATACTTGCATATCTAAAAAAAATCTTGTCCCCCAGTTTTACAGTATTGGCTCTCTTTTCTTCCATTTGCATCTGCATTTCCATGTGCATAAAAAAGGCTGATGCTGGGTGGGGGTGCATTCAGACAGACATGCACGTCTAGTGCTCCCCATTTTTAAAATGTATTTTCATTGAAGATTTCCAGCAAATATAAATAAAACTAAACACTTAGATGCTTCCTAACAATTATCAACCTCAGTTATGGCCAATAAAAAAGGTCTCATCTTATTTTGTTTGATTTCTATTGATTACGTATAACACATAGAAATAAAACAAAGAAAAAATAGGATGACGTCCTTGGAGTAACTTAAAATATCCTTTTTATTATTACTACCTTTAGTCAGTCACACTATTTTAACATTCATGACCACTTAATGCAGCAGCCCGCGCTCTTTCCCTCCCTTGGCCTGTCACTCTAACTGCGCCGCCGCGGTCCTCCGCTGCTGCTACGCGCTTCTGCCGGGGCGGATTTCCTGTCGTGCACGAGCGGAAACTTGTCTGCTCGCCTAGAACACAGAAGCCGGCTTGACCCGAAGGCGAAGAGCACTAGTGCGTGCGCTGCGTCGCTGGATGGAAGATGGCTAACCCAAGTCCTATCAACAAGCCCTCCAACCCCAGTAACCCTTGCGTTTTCTTTAATGTGGAAATTGGTGGAGAGAAAGGTGAGAAGCACTTGAAGGGGCCGGCGGGTCCGACCTGGGGTTGAGGTTACAGCATAATCTTGCTCGGGAAGACCGGGGAGTGCCTGTGTACAATTCATTGGTAGCAGGTGGCGCGAGCGCCGTGCTGAGGTACCTCGTGCCCTGGTCTTCTTTGAGGGCTGCAGCGTGAGCTGTTGCGATGATGATCCCCACCCTACGTTTGCGACTTGCGCAGGCTGGCGCGTTCCATTCATAAATGCAGCGTTTGTCGGCTGCAGCAGATCACGTGGCCCTACCTAAAAGGTTCCGTTTTTATGGACACTAACCTGATTCTTAAGAGGCTATGCCTTTTTGTAGCTACAATTTATATATTATTTTATTTGGATTATGATGTTTTTCTTTCAATTACAGATCTGAAAGCAAGTAATATGCAGGTATAGTAGGTATTTCCTTGATCCTGGAGACCTTATAATCAAAGGGGTCCTTTTGCTAATTAATGGTAAATACTGCTACTACTTATCATTTTTGTAGCGCTACTAGACGTACGCAGCGCTGTACACTTGAACATGAAGAGGCAGTCCCTGCTCGACAGAGCTTACATTCTAATTAGTGGTCTTAGTGTGACGTTGTGTAGGTCTGTTCTGGTGCTAAGGCCATTTTTACTGCAGCCTAAAATGGCTGCTTTCTATTTTGTGCACTAATGTTGCCATTAGCACATGGCCATTTAAAAAAATTACCTGGTGAGCACTTACTGGCACACATTTTGTAGGTGGTAAGGGCTCACCCAGTATTCCTTCACGAACCAGTTAGTGCATTCTAATGTAGATGCGCTAACTGATTAGCACAGGAAAGCCTACTCTCTGCCCCCTGACATGCTGCCTCAAAAATATATTTTTTTTAGTATGTGATTAGTATGCACACATTTGGCCTTTACATGGGTCTTTTTCATGTGCTAAGGCCGTTTTTACTGCAGCCCTAAAATGGTTTATTTTGTATTTTTTGTGTTAATGCTGGTGCGCTAATATTGCCATTAATGAATGGCCATTTTTAAAACAGTTTGAGCACTTAACTGCCACCCATTTTGTAGGTGGTAGGGGGCTTACACTGTATTCCTGCCCTAACTTTTAATGTGTGGTCAGCTCATGCACATTTGGCAGTTACTTCAGGATGCCTGAGTATAGTCCTGTGGTACACCACTTTAAGCTACATTAGGTGCACATTAGTGCCTAACTCAGTTAAGTAAAAGGGCTCCTAAGATTATGTCTGAAGTAACTAGAGCTTGGGCTTTTTCCTTTATAGCACTTGTAGAGTGGAATAAATTGCCTTTACATTTGAAGACTGAATCTCAGCTTATGACTTTTAAGAAGATACTGACAGATTATTTATTTTGTTTGGCATTTTTTTGTGTGTGCCCTCTTGACTTTTCAGTTATTTGAATCTATGGACACACTTTTAGCAGGAAGTCTTGCTGCCATTTTTAGTCTTTACTGTCCTTGAAGTTGTCTTTGTTTGTATTTTATTATGCATTTTTTTATGTACATCCGCTTTGGATAGGCGGTGTATAAATAAAATTCTAATTCTAACGGAGGGTTAAGTGACCTGTCCCAAGGACACATGGAACCACAGTCAGCCTGCTGCCCTAACCATTAGGCTACTCCTCCACTCCGTTTTCTGGCGGCTATGAGAGCTGGAACTGAAAAGCAGCATTCATTTTCTAATTACTGTACACGTGTGTGGATGTGTAAATGGCGACTGCGGCTGTGATGAACTAGGGTTGGTGCCAGGCAGACTTGTACAGTCTGTGTCCTGTACATGGTAATCCAGTTTAAGATGGGCTGGAAAGGGCTTCAACAGCAACTCCAGTAGTTGGAACGTAAAGACAGGGCCAGACGGACTTCTATGGTGTATGTCCCAGACACGCCAAAGACCATGATCAAGTATTTTACATTACATTCATTGTTGATTTAATCATGAATTTATAATGAGTGTGACAGTTGTGCAGATAAGATAGACCATTCAGGACTTTTATCTGCTGTCACTTACTATGGGGCCCTTTTACAAAGCGGCGGTAAGCCCAACGCGGGCTTCCCGCACACTACTGGAGCTATCATCGGCCCAACTTGAGCAGTGGCGGTAGTTCCAGCCCCAGTGCGTGCCAATTCCCACGCTAGGGAAAATTGGCCCATATTTTTTAGTGCGGCGCTAACCCAGTGGTAATTGGGCAGCACTGCACACTACGCGGTTACCACCGAGTTAGCGCGGAGCCCTTACTGTCACCTCAAAGGGTGGCGGTAAGTGCTCCCCCTGCATTGCCACGCAGTAAGAGCAATCTTACCGCATGGCCATGTCTATTTTCTGCCTTTTTTTTTTTTTACCTGCTGTGGTAAAAAGTGTGCGGCAGTAATGGCCCTTGCTGCTAGCACATAGCTATCTATGTGAGAGGATGAGATAGTTGGCTATCTTTCTGTAGTAAGATTACATTTCCTGTTACTTGGACAGAGCTGGTGTTGGGGGGGGGGGGAGGCATAAACAGGGCAATTGTTCTGAGATTCTGTACTATAGGGGGATGCAAGTCTATTTGAAGCTGAAAGACACAGCTTGCTGACGTGCTTTGGGTCCTGCTCTTAAACTCCTGCTCAGGCCCCAGCATGTTCAACACTTGGCCTGTATTTGTACCAACATTAGGTTTTGAACCAAGATAACATTTCTGGCATTAATGTTTTGCTTGAAGAAGGTACGTCATTGGAAAGTCATCTGCCATCCAGTTCTTCATTAAGTGTAGTTTCAGCAGTATTTGCATGGGTTGATGTCTGGCCCATTGTTTTAGCTAATGAAATTTCCAAAGTGTTAATTTCCACATCTGCATCAGCCTTTCCCCATCTCTAGTATTTGACACATCACTAACTATTAAAAGATCTACTTCTGGGTGATTTAAGTTGCTGAATCTTGAACATGTAAAGTTCACCAGTAGTGCTCTGTTGATGGACTGAGTTATTTATTTATTTTCAGTATTTATACATGCATATCCCAAGTCTGTTTTTTTTATATATTCTTCAAGAATAAAGATAATTTGTTTATGAATTGTAAAATACATATGTTTCCAGATGTGTCAAGTGCAACCCAGAAGTAGAGTAGGACGTTTTTATTATTGAGGCTGCAGGTTCTGCAATTGGAGCAACCTTTGATACCGTACTTACCTCAATCTACACCTCCCCAACTAAAAGGTATTAAGTACAAATCCATCTACGCATCCAATTTTTCCTTTTTAGGTAGCCAGCTTTGGAATGCTCTACCAAGATCTATCCGTACCATTAACTGTCTTCTGCCCTTCAGAAAAGCACTGAAGACCCATCTCTTCAAGATAGCCTATCCTAACGATCCAACCTAATCAAATCTTGCCCATATGATTCTTATTGGCAACAGTTATATTTTGACCATGTTCCCCATTATCCTTTTTGCTACCCCATATCCATTCCTTTCTATCTTTCTGCGCCTACCTCCCTATGCTCATTTCCTTCTGAACCCAATTCCTCTTATGTTTAACTTACTTTCCGTTAACCCCATTAGTTTTTGCGTTTACCACAAACTGTATATTCTTCTTACGACTCTGTAATTATTTACATTGTTACTATGTAAATCGCATTGAGCCTGCCATGTGTGGGAAAGCGCGGGGTACAAATGTAATAAATAATAAGATGGGTGTCCATCTTTCGTTTTGTTAATACGGTTCGGGGACGCCCAATTCTGGAAATTTAGGTCGTCCTTAGAGATGGTCGTCCCTGATTTTCGGCGATAATGGAAACCGAGGACGCCCATCTCAGAAACGACCAAATCCAAACTGTTTGGTCATGGGAGGAGCCAGCATTCATAGTGCACTGGTTCTCCTGATATGCCAGGACACCAACCGGGTACCCTAGGGGGCACTGCAGTGAACTTCAGAAATTGAGCCCATGTGCATAGCTCCCTTACCTTGTGTGCTGAGCCCCCCAAAACCCACTCCCCACAACTGTACACCACTACCATAGCCCTAAGGGGTGAAGGGGGCACCAAATGTGGGTACAGTGGGTTTCTGGTGGGTTTTGAAGGGCTCACATTTACCAACATAAGTGTAACAGGTGGGGGTGGGGGTGGGGGATGGGCCTGGGTCCGCCTGCCTGAAGTGCACTGCACCCACTAAAACTGCTCCAGGGATCTGCATACTGCTGTCATGGAGCTGGGTTGACATTTGAGGCTGGCATAGAGACTGGTAAAAAATATTTAAAGTTTTTTTTTTTTTAGGGTGGGAGGGGGGTTGGTGACCACTGGGGGAGTAAGGGGAGGTCATCCCCGATTCTCTCCGGTGGTCATCTGGTCAGTTTGGGAACCTTTTTGAGGCTTGGTCATAAGAAAAAATGGACCAAGTAAAGTCGCCCAAGTGCTCGTCAGGGATGCCCTTATTTTTTCCATTATTGGTCGAGGATGCCCATGTTTTAGGCATGCCCCAGTCCTGCCTTCGCTACGCTTCCGACACGCCCCCGTGAACTTTGGTCATCCCTGCGACGGAAAGCAGTTGAGGACGCCCAAAATCGGCTTTTGATTATGCCGATTTGGGCGACCCTGTGAGAAGGACGCCCATCTCCTGATTTATGTCAAAAGATGGGCGCCCTTCTCTTTCGAAAATAAGCCTGCTAGTGATCATGCAGGGAATAATAAGAACTGTAGTGTATGTGATATTAAAACTGAGTAGTAATCATTGCCACTCACTGGAAAAAAATGTCTGTGAAAACGGTGAACAGAAAGAGAGAGTGAATAAATGGAAAAAACTCTAATGCCATTCAATATAGCTTACCATAGAACAGTACCTTCAGAAACCAGGAAAAGCTAGCCCACCACCAGGGCTCCAAATAGTGATAGCTGACCTTTAAAAAAACAAAAGATTTTCTTTTAAACTTCATAAAATTTCTTATAAACCAAGCTTATGCAAATTGCAGTGATATCATGGAATTACGCTTTGGTCACAAACCATTTAAAGTGAAATTAATAGTCTTGCACCACCGTATGAAAACCAGAAATGTCAATGAAAATGTATATTATAATTGAACCGATGAAGTTAGTATTGAGTGCATTTGTGAATTCCCGATACTGCACTACTATGCTCAGATTGGCAATGCACTGAACTTAAGATATTATGAATATTGGGTGCTATCATTGAACCAATAAAATTAATATTGAGCGCATATGCGAACCACCAATGCTGCACTTTGCTACCTAGATTGGTAATGCACTGAACTAAAGATATCATGAAAATGGAATGCTAAAAAAAGCTGACTCAGTGTTCACCTATTAAGGATGAGATAAAGCTAAAAAAAAAAAAAACAGTTTCGCCATGATATTCCAAAATGGTGCTCCAAAAATTATTCTTATATATATGTAAATATTTAGAAGCAAAATGTTATAATAATTCACGATCACTAATGAAAATTGAATGTGCAAAACTATTTTATTTGAACAAAAAGTTTTTGAAATGAGATCAAGCATTTAAATATCCGGTGCCTCATTTAAGGCCCCTTTTACCAAGCTGTGGCAAAAGGGGGCTGGCACTGGCGTCGGCAGGTGTTTTACACGCATGCCGAGGCCTCCTTATACTGCATCTGGTAAAAGGGAAGTCTCGCTTTCCTGCAGGAAATGTTATGGACTCAAACTGTAAGCTTGGTTAGGGAAGGAAAATGAAAACCCTTCCTGCGCTGTTTTTTTGCATTAATTCTTTTGTGCTGAATGAAAATCCTTTATGTTTTGGAACCAGGTCCCTGTGGGGCTCTTTTACTAAGATGTACCAAAAAATGGGCTGTGCTGGTGTAGGCTTGTGTTTTGGGCACATGCAGATCCATTTTCAGCATGCCTGTAAAAAAAAAAGGCCTTTTTAAATTTTTGCCGAAAATGGACGTGTGGAAAAATAAAAATTGGCGCGTGTCCATTTTAGGTCTGAGACCTTACTGCCAGCCATTGGCTTAGTGGTAAGGTCTCACGCGTTAACCGTGCGGTAATTGTCTATGCACGTAAAATGACAATCTGTCCGGTTTCTGCTGCGCGCTAAATTTATTTTCCGGCGCGTATAGCGGACATACGTCAAAAATGAAATTACTGCAAGGGCCACGCAGTAGCTGGGCGGTAACTTTGAATTGACGCGCGTTGGGCGTGCATAGGCGCCTACACGGCTTAGTAAAAGGGCCCCTGTGTGACTAAGCTGGAGATTTGGAAACCCTGGACTGGAGCGGAATCTGGATTAGGGGGATTTTTCCTGATTTCTTCAATGGGGAAATGTAAGAGGGCGCAGACCTGGTCATAAGACCGTGCCAAGCCATGGTGTGACATTACAAAAAACAACTCATAATACAAAAAAATGGATCAAATTGAAAATCTTTATACTTTCACAACCTAAATTGTGTAAAAGAAATAAAACAGAAACTGAACCCAACATGCACAGAGTGATATAAATGAATAAACACAGATAACGCTATTAAACTCACTGTGAATAAAAATCATGTCAAGAGATTGTGGAAAAACATCATTCAGTGACTACCATGAAAAAAGAATGTGAAAAACAGCACCAAAAAGGACACATACTTATAGGGAATTTGAAAAAATCTTTCCCCTTATGGTAACAGCAAATCCAAATGCCTAAGAAAACAGAAGAGGTTCCAAATAAAACTGATGAAGTGTTAGCTTTTCTGCCATCACTTAAAGACTAAATTAACACAAAAATGGAGATGATAAGCAGTTCAAAATCCAGATACTCATGATGCAGCACTTCTCTTCTTAGAGCAGGAACATTCCCACTGTGCTTTCAGAAGCAGAGAACCTGCCATCATGACTGTGCAGCTGTATTTATTCTTCCGTAGGATTAAAGATCAGTTGGCACCCAAATGATTCTTTTTAGAAGCAAATATAAACTTACTAGTAAAAAAAAGGCCTGTTTCTGGAGCCAATGAAATGGGCGCTAGCAAGGCTTTCCTGTGGCCCCCCCCCACCGACTGCACCTTGGTTGTTAGTGAGGGCATTGCGCCGCCGTGGCCGCCGTCGATGTGTGACTGTGGCCCCCCCACCCAACGCACCTTCGTCGTCAGTGGGTGGCCCATTGCGGCGCCCTGGCCGTCGATGTGAGTGAATTGCTCTGCCTCCGCCCTCAACGTCATAACGTTTGACGCGAGGGCGGGGCCCCGAGACTGTGATTTTGTTGGCTTCAGAGCTTCGAACTTACGAACCTTGGCTTCAGTGACGTCATCAGACAATAGAACGTTGAGGGTGAGTTTTATATATATAGATTTTGAAAGCTTAAAACACTGAAAAAATAATGGTATAGTGATTCTGCTGTAGAAAACATGTTTCTAACTTATTAAAAAAAATTAAAATTGCGGGACGAAAATGATCATTTTTTTCAGAAAATAAAACGCTCAAAACCAAGGATAGAGATTGATTCTGCTCATTCTTCCCACCTCAAGACACTAATTTGTTTTATTGAACAATACTGGAAAAATACTTTTAAAATTAAGAAAATGTTTAAAAAGCATGCATTCCAGCGGCCATTTTGTTTTCGTTCCAATGATGCAAAAGTCATTGGAACAGGAAGTGCTATGGGAACAGAGGGCCCCTTTTACTAAGCAGCAGTAAGCCCAATACGGGCTTACCACTTGCTAAACAGGCAGACCGAGTAATTTAAACAGGGGTAGTGTCCCCAAACAGTATCAATCTTATGTGGAACTGGAAGAGCAGAAGGTTCCAGGATATCTTTCAATTTTATATTTCTCTTAAATGCAACCATGATTTCTTTATTCTTCAATTCTGGAATCCATTGTATGATAGGCCAGTGTCTCTTAAGTATGCGTATGATATCTGTAGACAAATGGTCATAGTCTACTGTGCAAACAATTTTTTCCTGAGCTTTCTTAGGCTGTGCTGTCAAAAGAGAATCTCTGTTTTATTGTGCATCTCTCTCAAATCCTTCTCTAATGTATTTCATGGGATAGCCTCTATAAAAAAAAAATAAAAACCTAGAAGCCAAACATTTAGCTTGTCCCATCGTATTCTGCTGTTCAGGGCAGATTCTTTTCAACCTCAGGAATTGGCTGTAGGGTAAATTTTCTTTTTAGAGATCTGTTATGACAGCTTCTATAATGAAGTAATTTATTTGCATCTGTAGGCTTGTGGTAAATTGTAGTTACAAAACTGCCGTTCCTGAAATGGATTTTAATATCTAAGAAATAAAAACAGAGAAAAGGAAATAAGATGATACCTGGTAAAATTAGTCAAAATATTAATTTTATTTTATTTTCTCTGTTTTTTGTTTTATTTCTATTACCTTTTAAAAGTGGACTAACACGGCTACCACATCACTTTACTCAATATCTAAGAAAGAAATCTCATTATCATAACTCAACTGAAACCTTAAATTCTTATCTCTAGAATTCAGCCAGGCATGAAATTCTAGGAGAGTATCCTCACTTCCTCCCCAGATCAAGAGTATATCGTCAATGTATCTGCGCCACAAAAGAATACTACTTTTAAAATCACAAATGTATCCTCAAAATTGGCTATATAAAGATTAGCTACTGAGGGGGGCCATTGTGGCCCCATGGCTGTGCCTTTTATTTGCTTATAAAAATGTACTTTAAAATAAAAGTAATTCTCTTTTAGGGCTAGAGCATTCAGTTCCACAATGTATTCCTTTGGAATTCTCAAATTAGTAGTCCTTTTAATTAATGCATCCCTGATGACACCAAGGGCTTCATTCTGGGGGATAGTTGTATATAGCATTGGTTCTCAATCCTGGCCCTGGAGGCACCCCTGCCAGTCAGGGTTTCAGGATACCCACATTGAATATGTTTGAGAGAGATTTGCCTGCACTGCCTCCACTGCATGCAAATTTCTCATGAATATTCATTGACGTTTTCTACATCGGAAATGGCGTAGTGATTCTGATGTTCTCTACATCAGAATCACTATGCCATTATTTTTTTTCTAAGTTTATATTTGTAAAAAAAAAAAGGCATTTGTGTGCCAGTTGACCTTTAACCTATAGAAGACTAAATACAGCTGCACAGTCATGATGGCAGATTCTCTGTTTTTACCAGCACAGTGGGAATTCTGCTGCTCTAAGAGAAGTGCTGCATCACGAGTATCTGGATTTTGAACTTTTGTCTCTATTTTTGTTTCAGTTTAGTCTTTAAGTGTGTTTTATTTGGAACCTCTTCTGTTATTATTTTATTTTATTTTATTTTTTTAAGGCATTTGGATTTGCTGTTACTATTAGGGGAAAGTTGTTTTTTTTTTTTTTTAAATCCTCTATAGATATGTGTCCTTTTTTGGTGCTGTTTTCACATTCTTTTTTCATATTTGATCTCTTTTTTTTGTATTATGAGTTACTTGGAAAAAAGGCCCGTTTCTTAGCGCAATGAAACAGGCGCTAGCAAGGTTCTATAATGGTAGGGGCCCCCTCCCTCCGTCCCTCCAAGCTGCTTGCCCGCCTCCATGTGACCGTCGGACGTTGTTCGTGGTTCGCGCTGTGTGGGGAGGGTTTTTTTTTTTTTTTGCTGCGCCTCCGTGCCTGTGCTGTTTCCGTTTCGGCCCTCGAGTGTCATTGCTCCACCCTCGACGTCATCCCGTTTTGACGCGAGGGCGGTGCAGACACTCAGGGGCACACCGGATATCTCGGGCGCCTCAACTAACGTGGAGGCTTCATTAGAACATTGGGGTTGCCTTTTATATAGAGAGATTTTTATATAATTTGAGTTTTATGATTTTAATTATTTGTTTATGTATTTTGACCCCTGACGCAGCCTTTGGGCAAAATATGGCTATGCCGGGGGCTGTTTTAATAAACCTGTTCAGCGCTTCATTATTGCTGGTCTATTTTTATTGTTGTATACTTTTCCTGTTCCTTTCTGACATAATGGGGTAATTGTCAGTTTACTACAATGCCAATCATCTATAGGCAGTTATATTTGATGCAGTCTTTGAAGAGTGGCTATAATTTATAACAAATTCTTTACATTCATAACAAAGTGGTTATTTCTAATTTTTAAAAGGTAAAACAAAACTTAGTACAAGAGCTGCTGGTACTTGATAAGAGTATTGGTATGTAACTATTATTTTGCAACTTAAAGCAATTTAGTAATTGTTTTTGTAATATCAATTTTTTGTTTTTATGTGTTTACAGTGCTTTTTATGTACTCCTGATACAGGTTTTTACTGAAATATATCCATGTCAGGTTTTGTGGAATCATTTTAGTAAATATCTTTTTATTTAGTTGGGGCTTTCTTGCCTCCTTGAAGGTCTACTATTTTTGTTCTATGGAATAAGCAGTTTCACCTACTGCATCATAGGAAAATTGAAATACTGAACCATAGCAGTAAATTGCTCCTTTCAAACTGCCTGTCCCTTCTTCTCTGTGTAACAGGCACATACATACATATATACAAAGCACAAAAAGACAGGTACAGAGGGATTTGCAAATGGATTTGATAAAACAAGGCAGACAGTCTGCAAAATCCAACGTGAAAGTAGAGCATACTGTATGTAACTGCAGAATTTATTCATTACTTGATGAGTGTGACCATATGCTGTCATTCTTGGGAGCGCATTTATAGACTTCATCTTGGAGGAAGTCGTTTTGCTGGTTTTTTGCCCTACTGTTTTGCTTTAGCTTGCATCACATTCAAGCCCCTAAAACATAGTCTGTGTCGGGCGACTATTTCATAATAAAATTTTTAACCGTAGTACTGATTGATCTGCTTTTTTGTTTCCATGTTGGATTTTGCAGATTGTCTGCCTTCCTGTATTTTTGGGACCATATCGTGGTGCTAGTGCTGGATTCCTTGTAGGTCCAGTGGCAGCCCTGGCTTACTTTCAGGGCTGCTTTCAGGTATCTTCTTTAGCTGCTCTTCTGGGTTTTTCATTCGTCTTCTGAGAGGTATGGGTCGACTTTCATTACCCTTTCGGGTGCTCCTTCTGGACTGAGTTTTTATTCTGGCCCTTCGGGTGCTGCAGCACTCCTCGTTTGAGCCTGTTGCTAGGTGGCCCTAGTTCTCTCGTTGTTCAAGGTGCTCTTTGAGGTGTTTCTGTCAACCCGTTGCTTCTCACAACTTCAGGCTCTCTCTCTTGGAAGGTCGCTTATCCATTTTTCGGAGGCGGGAGTCTCGCTTGGGGCAGTACCGTGCTTCTTGCCTGAGTGGTTGTTGGTCTTTTTCCTTAGTGGTTTGTTTTTTGGAAGCTTCTAGTCTTAGCAGGGTGCTCTTGCAATTTTGCGGTTCCCATTGTTTTACGCCATTCGTTTGGACCTTTTGGGCTGTTTGGTAAATAGCAGGGGGGTCTCATGGCGCCCAAGGCTTCCTTTGCCTGGTGGATGAAGGTGGCTGTGATCTCAGCCCTGGGAGGCGCTTCTCAGGTTTGAAGGCTCTCCTGGGCGTGTGGCTACGACTTGGACGGAGGCTTCGTTGTCTTCTCTGATGACTATCTGTAGGTCAGCGGCGTGGGCTTCGCTGCATACCTTCAGTAAGTATGCTAGAATGGCTGGTGCCGCACAGACAGCGGCTGCATTTGGGGCATCGGTTCTGCATATGGTAAATTTGGCTTCCCACTCTCGTAGGGATAGCTTTGAACATCCCACTTGTCCTGAAATAGTGGGAATGAACGTAATGGAAGGAGAAATGAGGTCTTACCTGATTTTCTTTCCATTCACACTATTCCAGGAGCCCTCCCGTGGTTCGACGCCCTCGTTGGTGGCTCTATGCACTGTCTTTGTATCTTGTTTTCAAATCTTTGAATGGTTTTGGGGCTGGATATGTTGGTTGCTGGGTCCAAGAAAACAGCAAGGCAGACGATCCGCAAACTCCAAAGTGGAAAACAGCGAAGCAGATCAGTTGTAAACATAAACAAGTTTATTAATAAAATAACATATAGAGAATACTGCCCGACACAGGCTGCGTTTCGCCCAGCAGGGCTGCATCAGGAGCTACTCACTGATCCTTATTTATAGTAAGGATCACTGCGTAGTCCCTGATGCAGCCCTGCTGGGCAAAACATGGCCTATGTCGGGCAGTATACTTTGAGGCTCATTTTCAAAGCACTTAGCCTTACAAAGTTCCATAGTAACCTATGGAACTTTGTAAAGCTAAGTGCTTTGAAAATACGCCTCTCTATATGCTATTTTATTAATAAAGTTTGTTTACGTTTACAACTGATCTGCTTTGTTGTGTTCCACTATGTTGGTTGCTGACCATGCGCCTGATTGGGTGTGCTTTCTTCCTTGCTTGAGGACTGATACTGAGGCGCTGAGCTGCTAGCAGGGAGCTGTGTAGTGGTGCTCAGTTCTGTATTCTTTATCTCCACCTGCTGATCGATGGATATAACTACCCACTTGTCCTGGAATAGTGTGAAGAACTAATGGAAAGAAAATGATCAGGTAAGACTTACTTTCTCCTTTTATAAAGTGTTTTGCGTAAATTGGACCGTGTGGATCTCAAAAGGGGATGTGGCCATGGGAGGGGCATGGGTGGGCCATGGGTGTTCCAAACATTTATATGTACTGTTACAGAATATGCCCAATCTATGCCCGATCCACTCCTAAATAAGACACTGACATTTACACCAGGTTTTAGTTGGTGTAAATGCCTGCATCTAAATTTTAGTCACGGGACAGCCACTACGCATATTACTTTTACTTTACTTTATTTGGATTTATATCCCATGCACGTCCGAGTTGAGGATTCAGTTCTGTGGCGCTTACATTGTTAATCATATATACAGTAATCAAATATATGAGTACAGGATGGGGAGGCTAGCATTAACTTGAACATTAAATTAAATCGGTTATACATGTACGGAATGGGATGCGATAAGCGGGAGTAAGAGAGCTAAATAGATGTGGTGTTATATCTTGGTTAGGGTGTGTGGAAACATGATCCAGATGGCTTTTCAAGATTGTTGTTGTTTAATGCTAAGTTATATCTATCAGCAGGAATTTCTTGTACAGAAATATTTTTAGTTTTTTTCGAAAGCTGTCCTATATGATGTCATGACGTGTGTCCTTGGACAATGTATTCCACCATCTGTCTGCATTAAATGGGAAGTTTGCGGTGTGGGCTGATTTGTAGACCACCCCTTTGCAGCTGGGAAGGTGTATGATGAGGTGGTAGACACAAACTCTACAGTTTTCCAATGTGGCAGCTGCCTGGTTGAACTGTGTCGTTCCCTCACAAACTCCAGTGGTAGTGGCTTTTTGCTCTGTATTGGGACACCAGTCATTCGGCAGTTCTCTGCAAACACCCGTTTCAGGCTGCTCCTCTTAGAGACAATCTCTTGAAATATTCTGCAGTGGCATATTGATAGGTTCTCAACCTCGGCTTCATTCCGATTGTTGAGCTCTGTTCCATTTCTCATGTTGAGCACAGCTACAGATCTGCATATTAAGCGAGACCTTGTCTCTACATGTGGGGCACAGCTCAGTCTCTCTGTGTTGGGTTCGGGTCCATATCCGCCTGTTGGATATAGTTCCATTTCTAAATGTGGAACGTTGTAGTATGTCACACATTCTTATCTCTCTATGTGTCTCCCTTAGTGCTTCCTTTTGGTAACAGGAGTAGTTTCTACACTAGTTTCCCCAATTAGGGTCCCTCTTGGGTTTTTTGTCCCAGCTCCATCTATGTATGTAGTGCACAAGATATCTTCAGAACTTTGCTCCATTCCTCTCCTAGAGGTGGAGCACAGTTCCTATCTCTGGTTTCTCCTGCGTCTGTCTCTGAGTGCACACCGTCCTTTCATCTCTGGTTTTGGAGCGCAGTTGCATTTCTGGATATAATCTCTCTCCTGGCTTTCACCATGGAGGCTTGAGCTGTCTGTGGTTGGGTGCTACAGATTTGTTTCTGCTGGGTGTGCACCTTGCCTTCTGTGACTTTGGAACATAAACCTTATCTTCTATGGAAGCAGTCACTTCTTGGGTTCCTTAGGGTAGATCCTGTGCTCATATTCTTTCTCTACATCACACTTAGCTGTGTCCTTACTTGGGAATTCTGAGCCATCTACACCTCCTCTATTGCTCCCTCTCTGTTGGGTACACAGGGTTCTAGTTCTGGAATTGGAGTGGACTCCTTTTTCAGAATTTGCCGCACTATGTTGGCTTTGTAGGTGATCCCTCTCCAACTCTAAACTTGGGCTGCATAGCTACATCTCTTTTGTGAAACAGAAACAGTTTCTTCCTTGTTTTCTCAAGGGATGTTCTTTGCCTCTCCTCTGATAGTAAGCTACAGCTGCATTTTGACAAAGGAGCTCAACTTTATACTTCTGGGCGCATCTCTGTCACTATTGGGAACGATGCATCCTTTGTTCTTTAAGGTCAACAGTTTTCCTTCTTACTTTGATGTTTCCTGGGGTTTTCAAGGCTAGGCCTGTTGGGCTCTTGTGTGTCTGAGGGCACTGACATCCTTAAATTGATCTTCGGCTTTTCTCATGGGAGAAAGGACTAGTCTGTTTTCACAGTCAGTACATATTTGACATTTGTCTGCGACACTATTTCTTGCTGGTATTGCCCAGCCGTTTTTCCGGTTCTGGGCTCCTGGTCCAACACTTATGGTCTAACGGGGGGGGGGGGGGGGGGGTGTCATGATTGTCCTATTCCCTGTGCATCTTGTTGTCTCCAACTATAAATGTGTCTCGCGGTTTATTTCATAAGGTCTTCTGCAGCCTTTTCGGATCTGTTCTTGTGTCAATGTCGCTCTAATGGGGAGACTGCTTTGCTACATCCCATTGGTCTGGACTAATCTGGTACGGATGCCAAGGAAGGAAAAATTGTCTTACCTGATCATTTTCTTTCCTTTAATCCTACCAGACCAGTCCAGACACCCTCCTTTTCTGGTTTCTTCCAGTTTCCTTTTTAGGTCTCATTCATTCCCTGGAACTGTGCGATATGTTCCTGTTGGTGCCACAAAGGTGACAACTGTTTCATGTCACGATCCATCTTCTACCTCCATGGTACCATGCTGTGTCACTTATGTATGTCTTATGCTCAGTGTCGCACCTCTACTACTACTACTAATCATTTCTATAGCGCTACTAGGTGTGCGCAGTGCTGTACATGTTATATGCAGGTACTTTCTCTGTCCCTGGAGGGCTCACAATCTAAGTTTTTGTACCTGGGGCAATGGAGGGTTAAGTGACTTGCCCAAGGTCACAAGGAGCTGCAGTGGGAATCAAACCCAAATTGCCAGGATCAAAGCCTGCTGCACTAACCATTAGGCCACTCCTCCACCTCAAGCCACTTCCCCTGATTCAGTGGAATGTCTAGATGTCAGTGAATGTAGACCACATTACAGGTCACGTGTCATGCCGTATCTCCTGGATAGGTGGTCTATAGGGAGCTCAGGATTAAGCAGGAGCTACTAGGTATGTTGCACCTGTACACAAGTGGCTTCCATGTCTGTGTATACATTTTAATGTTTTCATTGTAAATGTTACAAGCACCATTGCTTGGCTATTCAAAATACTGAACATTTCAGATTGCACGATAACTTTAAGGGGGGAATTACCTCTTAGTTTTGACATGTATACAGAAAGCAGGAGCACAAGAATAACCTAATGGTTAGAGCAGCAGGCTGGGAACTGGAAGGCAGTGGACCAAATCCCACGGCAGCTCCTTTCTCCTTTGGGCAAGTCGCCTAACTCTCCATTGCTTTGGGTCTAGTGCTTGGCATGTTCTGGCAACAGCAGTCTGGGTCATGTACAGAAGCAAAACTCAATGTCCAGGTGAAAGAACTATCCTAATTTTTCAAGTACCTTGTAAAGGAAGCTGACTGGCAAAACCGGGATGTCACAGAAGCTTAGCAAACAGTTTTACTTTCTATACGCTGAATTGGATTGATAGTAGAACTAAAGCTTACACCAAACTTCAAGACTCCTGAGGCAGATGCGTTAGCGCCAAAACACGGCTGCTCTATCAAGTTATATTGGTGTAATTTTTAATTAAACTTTACCTATAGGAATCTTGGCGTCTCCCTCGTATTTTTTGGATGAGCCTACATACCCTACTCTTTGTGCTGTGTGTGCAAAACTAACCCATTTGGTGACGTTATTGCCAGGATTGAAGTCATCTTTGAGCTTTTCTCTGTTTCCATCTGTTAGAAGGAGGAATACAACCCACTTTCCTGGCCTGGTAAGACCAAAGGAAAGGGAATTAACAGGTAAGTTTAAATTTCACAATTTATTAACTAAGTGCATAATTATCATTAACACACGTTCATGTGTTAATGCAGGCTAGTACATGAGGCCCAAAGATGGTAAACCCTCTGTGGAAAGGGAGTTCTCTCTTGCAACTGAATGTAATTCACCTTGAGTTGCTAATTCTCAATAAAAATGATGTGTTTTTGGCATGGGATTGCCTTCACCTTAGTGGCGGTACATTGAGTGAGTGCAGGAACTGAACTTACTTTTCTATGATCAATTTTCCTCTTTGCTTCACTTGTTTCCAAATCTTGATTTTTGTAATATCATTGCCCCCAAACATCTGTTTCCCTTTCTTTGTCCTCTGTAATGCCTTCCTGTACGCAAGACTGGGATTTATCATTTATAGAATGTTCTCCAAGGTTAGGTTTTCAGAGTAAGCTTATTTTGCTTGTTTTTATTTTTTCTGATCCTGGCAGAAGGAAAGGTTAGATCTATGTAAAATGTATAGGGTTGTGAGATTGCAAAAAGCTGTCTTGACATTTAGCATAGAAATGGGGTGTCATTCTATTACAGTCATGATCAACACGTGTAGTACTTTGGACATGGCCCGCAGCAGTGCTGGTGGGATGAATGTTGGCTATTGCCATCTTCTTTTGAAAGTTTTCTTGACGTATTTCTGTCTTCTTTCAGTTGGACGAATCATCTTTGAACTGTTTGCTGATGTGGTACCCAAAACAGCAGAAAACTTCCGTGCTCTCTGTACAGGGGAAAAGGGCATTGGACCTAGCACTGGAAAACCATTGCATTTTAAAGGATGTCCCTTCCACCGAAGTAAGTGCAGGCAAGTCTTCCTTTTAGCATTAAATCTAAGCATCTAGCTTAAACCAATGAGCTGCACATGTTACGTCTGGTGATAGATCCATTTTTGACATGCAAAAGCAACCTGGGTTTCCTTAAATACCTTTCTGGGTACTGTAGTATTTTTCTCATTAAAGGAATGGGATTACAGGCCCAAGATGCATGCAGTGGGCTAAATTTCTATTAGCAGTGTCATTAGATAATGCCATCCCATAGATCAGTGTTTCTCAACCCATTCCTCGGGGCACACCCAGCCAGACAGGATTTCAGGACATCTACAGTGAATATGCATGAGAGAGATTTACATGCACTGGATTCTTGGTATGCAAATCTTGCTTGTGCATATTCATTATAGATATGCTGAAAACCCAGCTGGCTGGGTATGCACTCAGGACTGGGTTAAGAACCCATGCCATAGACGGTATTTCTCCCATTCTGGTCTGATGAATGGGTATCATTGAAAAATTGAACTCATAGCACATAGTTTGTATAGGGAGTGCATGCACAAAGCCTGGTCCCACATTAATTTGGGGATAACTTGAGAATTTAAATGTGGAAATAGAGCAGTGGTTTATTGTTCAATTTGTTTCAGTTGCTTATCTATACTTCCCTTTGGTACAGGAGATGTGCCCCAGCTGCTAGAGATGAGCAATGTGTATTTGAGTTGTTTCACACCCTGGTTTGAAAAGAAATCTTTACACTTTGTGGTTCACTTTCCATTTTATAATTTGTTTGCTTTGTATGTGCCTAAGTGTGATACATGCATGAGATTTTGATGAGGACTGGTGCACAGTAGCCATGTCTCCACACTCTGACTTACCGCACCAACCTGGGGGCCGGGCTCCATGGCTTCTTCTGGCCTCTGGTGTCTCCCCGTTGGGCTGGGTCATCTGGGGGAGACTGCCTCCCTGGTGTCCCAGAGCTCTGGCCTTGTACCCTTTGTCTTCTGCTGTTCTGGGGGACCTGGCGCACCTGGGTGCATGCACGCACAGAGGACAGGTTTAAAGGGACAGAGGCAGGAGTCTGGCCAGGCACCCGGAGATTTTATCACTTCTGAGGCATTTTTAAGAAGGCTGTGTCACCTCACCACTGCCTTCGCAGCGGGTTGCCAAACATTCCTGTGCTTTGCTCCCGCCAGCTTGGCTTTGCCCAGTCTCCAGCCAGCCAGCCTTACCTTGACCAGTCTTGTCTCCAGCCGTCTTCCGATTGTCCCTGCTTCACCCTGGATCCTGATTCTGCTGGGTCTGCCCCCCAAGGGCTCTTTTCAGAGCTACCCCAGGTCCCGGCTCTGCCAGGCCTGCCCCCAAGGGCACTTTTCAGAGCAGCCCCAGGTCACGTTTCTGCCATGCTTGCCCCCATCTGTTGGCCTCCTCTCTTCAAGAAGTACTTGCTGTTAGCTGGGATTCACCAGCTGCGGTCCAAGGGCTCACCCATCTAGACAGTAATATAGGTGTTGCACCCCAAATGGGGTCAGACCTGAGCAGGCGATCAGACATCATTATCCTGCACCTTTTTTTGGGGGTGGGGTGGAGTGGAGGGAGAGTCGTACGAATGGGGTTGTAGCTACAGAAACCTTAATTAGCGCTGGTTTATATAGTCTCAGGAAATGTACAAATTGGAAGTTAACATTGCAGTCTTAATTGTGTTTAAATGGCAGCTGAATTGTGTAGGGTTTTTTGTTTTTAATTTTTGCCATTGCTTTAGAGAACACATCTAAGCAACTCAGGTTGGAGGTTATGGGTGGAATTGGACAGATATTGGCCCATTCTTCCAGGAGTCACAGTATGATAGTTTTTCTAATACTTTTCTTTTCTTCTTAGTTATCAAGAAATTCATGATACAGGCGGGAGATTTTTCCAACCAAAATGGTACTGGTGGAGAGAGTATATATGGAGAAAAATTTGAAGATGAAAACTTTCACTATAAGGTAAAATTGATAATAAAAGATAACTGTGCAGCAGTAAGCACTTTGTTCAGTTTTTGTGCTAGTTTATTACTTTAATTTTGCCTGCTGGATTTTGACACCCTTTCCCAAGGGTATTTGAAACTTTTTCTGAAACAGTGGTATTCACAACTAGTCCTTGAGGGCCAACACTGGGTCAGGTTTTCAGGATATCTGAGTGTTGTTGAGAGAAATTATCATACAGTGGAGATGGTAGGCATTCAGATCTCTCATATGCATATTCATTAGAGAGAAACTGAAAACTTGACTTGTTGGCAGTCCTCTGCCACTATTCTAAAGCTTGGCTATTTCTACTGGAACAGTTTTTTTTTTGTTTGTTTGTTTGTTTGTTTTTTAATCCAGTTCTCAAAATGTACCCAGTTAATTTTCAGGATATCCACGACAAATATACATTAGTGTGATTTGCACACAGTGGAGGAGGGAATGCAATCTCATTCATATTTATTGTGGATATCCTGAAATCCTGACTGACTGGGAATTGAGTTGAGAAACCCTCTGCTAGGGGTGAGGCTCAGGGTATACAGCTGCCTGTCAAATATGCAGGAGTAGTCAGTATTTCTTTGTTAGCCTATGAATATGCTATACAGATTGCTGACTTTAGATATTATTTGAGAAGGCTGATAAGAAAAATCTTGTTTTGAGGGGAAATTGTTTTCTGAAACGATAGCTAGTACTTTGCATGCCAAATAATTGCACTACTTGTAGTGAAACTGTATCTGAGAGCATGATCTAATTAGTCTCTAGCCTCTTGGTGATAATTTCTCTTCTCTCTCTCCAGCATGACCAAGAGGGTCTTCTGAGCATGGCAAACGCAGGGCCCAACACTAATGGGTCCCAGTTCTTCGTCACGACTGTGCCCACCCCCCACCTGGATGACAAGCATGTTGTGTTTGGCCAGGTTATAAAAGGGATGGGTGTGGTAAAAATGTTGGAAAACATTGAAGTGAAAGAAGAACAGCCTGTAAAGGTAAAAACTTCCTAGAGAGATATTGGGCTAAGCCTTAGCTGCTTCTTAAACTTGAACTTTGTGTGCGCTCCCAAGCACCATTAAGAATGGCTTAAAATTGTTATTAGGGCGATGGGTTAATGGGGCAGTGAAATAATAGATGTGCTTCAGAATTTTGTCTAGCAAATGTTATTTGTAACTAGAAAAACAGTAGCTGACATTTGGCTGCTGTATAGATCACCCCCTTCCCCCGCCTTTCCCCCTCAAATTTCCTGGCCATTTCAGTATTTGCGCAATACAAGGGTAGAAATTTTCCTGTGCAGCAACCCAATTGAAATGTGTTAAGGTACTTGATTTAAAGTAAAGAGCTTTATTTTTAAAGGCAGTGTGCTTTACACATTATGGACCTGATTTTAAAAGAAATCTACGTGAGGTGTCCAAAAAGATGCCTGTTTTATAAAGGCCATAAAGGCACCTATGGGGCTCATTTTCAAAGCACTTAGACTTACAAAGTTCCATGGATTACTGTGGAACTTTGTGATTTGAAAATATGTTTCTGTGTCTTTACATTTCGTTTTAATTATTTTTATTAGTTTTAAGTGTGACATCCATCCAAATGCATTACAAAGTAATTGCCATTCCATAAGAAGAGCCATAAGGTATCAAACATATAACTACAATATTGATAAAGATCATAAAATCGAATTATGTATACAACAGGTATACAACAATGGAAGAGGCATAAAAATAAACAATAATTTGGAGGGCACCTAGAGCTAGCCTCTGTACCACTCTGATCCAATACACACATTTACACCTGCTCTGAGGTGAGTATATGTATGTTCATAAAAACACATGTACATCACAACTCTGTCTCTGCCTACATGCAGATCAAAATAAAAGTAGGTGCACACTTTCTGTGTGTATACGGTCACACAATTTTATAAAAGCCCTTTTCTGCAAGGAAAATGGGCTTTAAACCTGGAAAAAGTTTTATAAAATTACTCCCTATAATTTTACATGAAACCAGTAGTATTATAAAATAAACCTGTATTTAAGTCCAATTGTGTCTTTTTTTTTTTTCCTTTTCATATTTGGCCTGCCTAGTTCTTCTGGCTTCTAGGGAGTGCCCTAATGGTTAGTGCAGCGGGTTTTGATCCTGGCAGCCTGGGTTCAATTCCCACTGCAGCTCCTTGTGACCTTGGGCACGTCACTTAACCCTCCATTGCCCCAGGTACAAAAACTTAGATAGTGAGGCCTCTAGGGACAGAGAAAGTACCTGTATATAATGTGTACAGTGCTTCATACATCTAGTAGCGCTGTAGAAATGATTGGTAGTAGTAATAGTCAGTTTGGGGCTGCTCTAGCTCTTCTTGCTGCCATGAGAACTGGAAGGAAAGGGGTCCAGGACCAAAGTACTCTGAATTTGCACTGATAGCAGCCAGGGAGTTTTCTCACTTGTAAGTCAATAATTTTAGTAATGTGCTCTTCCAGTTATATGCTCAAAGAATGGCAGAACAGATGAAAAACACAGTATAAATTGATTTATTTGCAAACCACCATAGTAGTCAGTTGTCATGTAACATTTTTGATGTTTTATTTAGCCTCGCCACAATTTTCAGAGGAATATTGGATTATTTAACATTCAGTGACACAGCAAGTGCTTTAAGTACTAGTCTAAGGAGCCCTGATAAAGGCATTCTGCAGTGTTTGGGTTTTCTTTCCTTGAAGTATCTCCTGTATACCGCTATAGAGACTACTTTTTGTGTTATTCCCTTGGAATATTGTTTGTTTTTCTATTGTTTTATTTCTGAATAAACTGATCATTAGGCATATAGATAGCTGGATGTGAGGATCGCCTGGTGACTTGCCTGCCTGGTGTGAAGGTGGCGGACCTCATGCGTCACCTAGATAGGATTTTAGATAGTGCTGGGGAGGAGCCGGCTGTCTTGGTACATGTGGGTACCAATGACATAGGAAAATGTGGGAGAGAGGTTCTGGAAGCCAAATTTAGGCTTTTAGGTAGAAAGCTCAAATCCAGAACCTCTAGAGTAGCATTTTCTGAAGTGCTACCCGTTTCAGGCGCAGGGCCGAAGAGACAGGCAGGCTCCGGAGTCTCAATGCGTGGATGAGACAGTGGTGCAGGGAGGAGGGTTTTAGATTTGTTAGGAACTGGGCAACATTCTGGGGTTAGACGGTTTCCTAAAGGACAAGTCCATAAACCGCTACTAAATGGACTTGGGAAAAATCCACAATTCCGGAAATAACACGTATAGAAAGTTTGTACGTTTGGGAAGCTTGCCAGGTGCCCTTGGCCTGGATTGGCCGCTGTCATGGACAGGATGCTGGGCTCGATAGACCCTTGGTCTTTTCCCAGTGTGGCATTACTTATGTACTTATGTACCTTAACCAGGGTGGGGCCAGGCTGCTGGCATTGGCATTTAAAAAGGAGATAGAGCAGCTTTTAAACTAGAAACTGGGGGAAGGCCAACAATCGCTCAAAAGCGCATGGTTCGGGATAAGGTATCTTTCAAAGATATCACCAAAACAGGGAAGATAGGATATCCCGATAGTGAGGTTGCAAAAGAGACACTAGTAGATCAGGTGTCCTTAAATAAAAATCAGACAAAAGATTGCAAATTAATACTGTCAAGTACTGAGCATGATGTAAATAGGAACAACAAACATAGTTTGAAATGTCTATATGCAAATACCAGAAGCCTAAGAAATAAGATGGGAGAGTTAGAATATATTGCAATAAATGAAAAATCTCTCTCTATAAAAAGCAACACCAACGTTCTATGAAGCCTCCAGCCGGAAGTGTGAAGGGGGCGAGATATCCGGTTTCCCTATGAGTGTCTGCCCCGCCCTCTCTGTAACACAGTCAGTGAGGAAAACAGCAGAGCACGAAATCAAATCGCTGGCTGTGTAACAGTGAAGGACTTAGAGGGGGGAGGGGAGAGAGGCCAGAGGGCACGGACACACACACACTCCCACATGCACACAGAAGAAAACATTGCTAGCCCCCGTTTCATTTGCATCAGAAACGGGGCTTTTTTACTAGTTAGATATAATAGGCATCTCTGAGACCTGGTGGAAGGAGGCTAACCAGTGGGACACTGTCATACCGGGGTACAAATTATATCGTAGTGATAGGGTGGATTGAATTGGTGGAGGGGGAGCATTGTATATTAAGGATGGCCTTGAATCAAATAGATTGAAAATTCTGCAGGAAACAAAACACATCTTGAAATCACTAAGGATTGAAACTTCATGTGTAAAGGGGAAAAGGATAGTGATAGAAGTGTACTACCGTCCGCCTGGCCAGGATGAACAGACGGATGCAGAAATGTTAAAGAAAATTAGGGATGCAAAGAAACCGGGCAACACAATAATAATGGGTGATTTCAATTACCCCGATATTGACTGGATAAATGTAACAGGGCACGCTAGGGAGGTAAAATTCCTTGATGAAATCAAGGACTGTTTTATGGAGCAGCTGGTACAGGAGCCGACGAGAGAAGGAAAAATTCTAGACCTAGTCCTTAGTGGAGCGCATGATCTGGTGCGAGAGGTAATGGTGCTGGGGCCACTTGATAACAGTGATCATAATATGATCGGATTTGATATTAGCTTTGAAGTAAGTATACATAGGAAATCAAATACGTTAGCGTTCAACTTTTAAAAAAGGAGACTATGATAAAATGAGAAGAACTGTGAAAAAAAAAATAACTTGGAGAAGTGGCTGCAAGGGTCAAAAATTTACATCAGGCATGGATGCTGTTCAAAAACACCATCCTGAAAGCCCAGGCCAAATATATTCTGCGTATTAAAAAAGGAGGATGGAAGACCAAACTACAGCTGGCATGGTTAAAAAGTGAGGTGAAGGAAGCTATTAGAGATAAAAGAAAATCCTTCAGAAAATGGAAGAAGGAACCGACTAAAAATAATAAGAAACAGCATAAGGAATGTCAAGCCAAACGCAAAGCGCTGATAAGGAAGGCTAAGAGGGACTTCGAAAAAAAGATTGCGTTGGAGGCAAAAACACATAGTAAAAGTTTTGTAGGTATATTAAAAGCAGGAAGCTGGCAAAAGAATTGGTTGGACCGTTAGATGACCGAGGATTAAAAGGGGCGATCAGGGAAGAGAAAGCCATAGTGGAGAGATTAAATTAATTCTTCACAGAGGAAGATTTGGGTGAGATACTGGTGCCAGAAATGGTATTCAAAGCTGACGAGTCGGAGAAACTGAATTCTCTATAAACCTGGAAGATGTAATGGGGCAGTTCTACAAATTGAAGAGTAGCAAGTCGCCTGGACTGGATGGTATTCATCCCAGAGTACTGATAGAACTGAAAAATGAACTCGCGGAGCTATTGTTAGTAATATGTAATTTATCCTTAAAATCGAGCGTGGTACCGGAAGATTGGAGGGTGGCTAATGTAACGCCGATTTTTTTAAAAGTTCCAGAGGAGATCCGGGAAATTATAGACCGGTGAGTCTGACGTCGGTGCGGGGCAAAATGGTAGAGACTATTATAAAGAACAAAATTACAGAGCATATTCAAAAGTATGGATTAATGAGACAAAGTGAAGACCTTTCTTCCCAAGGACCGTTTTTCGCAACCTGGTACAGTCAATGGTGCTCAGCCACCTAGATTACTGCAATGCACTATACGCTGGCTGTAAAGAGCAAATAATCAAGAAACTCCAAACAGCCCAGAACACCGCAACCAGACTCATATTTGGAAAAACAAAATATGAAAGTGCTAAACCCCTAAGAGAAAAGTTACACTGGCTTCCACTTAAAGAACGTATCACGTTCAAGATATGTTCCCTAGTTCATAAAATCACTCATGGAGATGCCCCAGCCTACATGTCAGACCCGGTAGACTTGCCACCCAGGAATGCTAACAGATCATCCCGCACATTCCTTAATCTTCACTTCCCCAGTTGCAAAGGCCTAAAATACAAACTAACGCATGCGTCAAACTTTTCCTACTTGAGTGCACAGTTATGGAACGCATTGCCGTGCAACTTAAAAACGATTTACGAAGTAACTTTCATAAATTTTTGAAGACCCATCTCTTTAATAAGGCATACCACAAGGATCAACAAATGTAAATGTAACACATCTCCACCTTACCTATAATCAGAACTGTTTTCATATATCTGCTTGTTTAAATTTCTATTATGCTATTCACGATCTTTATGTAACATTAAGTGTCTATCTTCTAATCTATTATCCACCAAGAACGATACATTGTAAGCCAAATTGAGCCTGCAAAAAGGTGGGAAAATGTGGGATACAAAAGCAATAAATAAATAAAGTCAACGTGGGTTTAGTGAAAGGAAATCTTTGGAAATGTTGCCTCACCAATCTACTACATTTCTTTGAAGGGGTGAACAAACATGTGGATAAAGGGGAGCCGGCTGATATTGTGTATCTGGATTTTCAGAAGGCGTTTGACAAAGTACCTCATGAAAGACTGCAGAGGAAATTGGAGAGTCATGGGATAGGAGGTAGTGTTCTATTGTGGATTAAAAACTGGTTAAAAGATAGAAAACAGAGTAGGGTTAAATGGTCAGTATTCTCAATGGAAAAGTGTAGTTAATGGGGTTCCCCAGGGGTTTGTTCTGGGACTGCTGCTTTTTAACATATTTATAAATTACCTAGAGATGGGAGTAACTAGTGAGGTAATTAAATTTGCTGACGACACAAAGTTATTCAGAGTAGTTAAATGAGGATTTTGAAAAATTACAAGAGGACCTTACGAGACTGGGAGACTGGGCGTCTAAATGGCAGATGTCGTTTAATGTGAGCAAGTGCAAAGTGATGCATGTGGAAAAGAGGAACCTGAATTATAGCTATGTCATGCAAGGCTTCACGTTAGGAGTCACAGACCAAGAAAGGATCTAGGTGTCGTCGTCGATGATACTTTGAAACCTTCTACTCAGTATGCCGCTGCGGCTAAGAAAGCAAATAGAATGTTAGGTATTATTAGGAAAGGAGTGGAAAACAAAAATGAGGACGTTATAATGCCTTTGTATTGCTCCGTGGTGCAACCGCACCTCGAATATTGTGTTTAATTCTGGTCGCCGCATCTCAAAAAAGATATAGTGGCATTAGAAAAGGTACAGAGAAGGGCGACGAAAATGATAAAGGGAATAGGATGACTTTCCTATGAGGAAAGGCTAAAGCGGCTAGGGCTCTTCAGCTTTAGGGGAGATATGATAAGAGGTCTATAAAATAATGAGTGGAGAACCGGTAGATGTGAAGCGTCTGTTCACGCTTTCCAAAAATACTAGGACTAGGGCACATGTAATGAAGCTACAATGTACTAAATTTAAAATGAATCGGAGAAAATGTTTCTTCTTGACGTGTAATTAAACTCTGGAATTCGTTGCCAGAGAATGTGGTAAGGGCGGTTAGCTTAGCGGAGTTTAAATAAGGTTTGGATGGCTTCCTAAAGGAAAAGTCCATAGAGCATTATTAAATGGACTTGGGCAAAATTCACTATTTCTGGGATAGCAGTATAAAATGTTTTGTACTTCTTTGGGATCTTGCCAGTTATTTGTGACCTAGATTGGCCACTGTTGGAAACAGGATGTTGGGCTTGATGGACCTTTGGTCTGTCCCAGTATGGCAATACATATGTACTTATGAGCCTTTTGGTTAAAGAATTGGTTCCCAAACCTGGTCCTGGAGGCACCCTAGCCAGTCAGGTTTTCAGGATACTCACAATGAATATTTGTGAGAGTGATGTGCATTCACTGCCTCTACTGCATGCAAATTTATCTCATGAATATTCATTTTGGGTATCCTGAAAACCTGACGGTCTGCCGTGCCTCCAGGACCAGATTTGGGAACCACTGGATTAAACTGAGCTTTCCACTCTTTTTGTTTTTCTTTATATCCACTTATGGAAGGTTTATTTTCCTTCTTTTCGTTTGGTATTTTTGAACCAAACAGACATAACATTTATAAGACACCAAAAACACAGGCTCATGAATACTGGGGAAGGAGGGGGCAGAGGTGTTTAATAGATCTAATAGTGGTTCGCACACTTCTCTTGTATCTGGTCATTCATCTTTATCATTTGCCTTGTTCCTTTCAAGTCCCCGACAGCAGAAGATTATCTCCCAGGTTTCCAAGCTCCTTGTGCGTGGGATTATATAAAGGTCTGGACTCTGGATTTCCCATGAGTCAGATTTCAGATGCGGCCTCTTCATTTATCATGGTCTGTCCTTGTCAGAAGAATACTCCCTCTGCCTCCCTTGGACAGCCCCAGCCAGATTTGGTGTGCGCTGGTGGCTGCATCCAGACAGTCTTCAGAAGGGTCTGTCTTTGGCAACTCTGGCTTGGGTGGTCATGACTACAGATGCCAGTCTAGCCGGATTGGGGGTACATTGTTTGGACCACGTAGCCCAAGGGCTTTGATCTCGGATGGAGGCATTGTGGTCGATCAGATGCCTGGAATTGAGGGCCATCAGGCATGCCTTGTGAGTATTCTCTTTTCTGCAGGTGAAGGCTGTGGCATATATCAGTTGTTAGGAGGGCACAAAGAGTGTTCCCTTGGTTCATGAGGCACACCTCATCTGCCAGTGAGTGGAGAGATACCTGACTCTGCTGTCGGTGGCGCACATTACAGATACTCAAAAAGTTGAGGTGGACTTCCTTAGCAGGAATATCTTGGATCCGGGAGCACAGGAAATCTCCAAGGACGCCTTTCTTCAGTTATCTTCCAGATGGGGTCCCCTAGCTCTGGATCTGATGGCCATGAGGGCCAGTGCAAAGGAGTTCCGGTTCTTCAGCTGTTGGAAAGGTATTAATCCGCAAACAAACCTTTTCCATAGATGGGAAGGCGGTAGAACTAGAGGACATGAAATGAGATTGAAGGGAGGCAGACTCAAGAAAAATGTCAGTAAGTATTTTTTCACGGAGACAGTGGTGGATACTTGGAATGCCCTCCCGCGGGAGGTGGTGGAGAGGAAAACGGTAACGGAATTCAAAAATGCGTGAGATAAACATGAATCCTGTTCAGAAGGAATGGATCCTCAGAAGCTTAGCGGAGATTGGGTGGCAGAGCCGGTGGTGGGAGGCGGGGCTAGTGCTGGGCAGACTTCTACGGTCTGTGCCCTGAAAATGGCAGATACAAATCAAGGTCAGGTATACACAAAAAGTAGCACACATGAGTTTATCTTGTTGGGCAGACTGGATGGACTGTGCAGGTCTTTCTCTGCCGTCATCTACTATGTTACTATGGAAGAAGGTTGCTGCAGAGGCTGTAGATGCCCTGATTAAACTGTGGCCAGTGGACGCTTGCCTCTGTTTTTCCTCTGTGGTCGATGATAGGAAGGGTTCTCAAGAGAATAGCTATTCGTTGGGGCCCTGTGGTTCTAGTGATTCCGGATTAGCCCAGGAGACCTTGGTATGCTGATATAGTCTGGCTTCAAGTGGACAGATCTCTTCAGTTTCCATCTCAAAAGGCTCTTTTGTGTCAAGATCCAGAGCAAATGGAGGATCCTTGCTGCTTTGGTGCTACAGCCTGGCTCTTGAGAGGTTGAGACTAAAAATAAGGGTATCAAGAAGTTGTTGCTACATTTTACAGGCGAGGATGTGTTTGACTTATGTGGCTTATGTGCGGGTCTGGCGCACATTTGAGACATGGTGTGCTCCCAGGGGTATTCTATTGCTCAGTGTCTCCCTCTCACATTTTAGGCTTCTTGCAGGAAGATCTCAAGAAGGGATTGGCCTTGAATTTGATGAAGGTTAAGGTAGCAGCATTGGTGTGGTTCCATGGCCGTGCGTCCAGATGCTGTCTTTGACTCCTCTAAAGAAAATAATGTGAAACTGCCAAGCAATGAGTCCCCCCCCCCCCCCCCCCCCCATATCCTGGAACCTGAATCTTGTCCTCAGGACCTTCCAATGGCCTACCTTTGAGCCGCTGGAGTGGAGGAGTGGCCTAGTGCTTAGAGCACCGGTCTTGACATCCAGAGGTGCCTGGTTCAGATCCCACTGCTGCTCCTTGTAATCTTGGGCAAGTCATTTACTCTTCCATTGCCCCAGGTACAAACTTAGATATTGAGCTCTCCAGGGACAGGGAAATATCCAGTGTACCTGAATGTAACTCACCTTGAGCTACTACTGAAAAAGGTTTGAGCAAAATCTAAATTAAAAAAAAATTATATATATATGTATATCTTTGAATGATCTCCCTTCAAGGCGGTATTTTTTGTGGCAATTACTTGAGCCAGGAGGGTTTGGAAGTTGCAGGTGCTGTCATACAGGAAACCCTATTGCTTTTCTCTCAGGCTGGGTCACCATCAGGACAGTTCCTTCCTTCCTTCCAAAGGTGATTTTGGCCTTCCATCTGAATTAGCCATTTCTCTCCCTTCCTTTCTGAGAGTGGATTATCCGAATTAATTTCGTGCATTGTGCTGTTTTGGCTGTCTTCAGGATTCTTATCAAGTACCTTGAGGTCACCAGTGAGTTCAGGTATTTGCTGGTCGCAAAAAGGGCAACCAGGCATCCAAAACTCTCATTTGCATGGTGGCTGAAGAAGGCCATTTCATCTGCCTATATACTTTTTGGTAAGAGTCCTCCATGAGTGCTAGCTACTTCCTTTTTAGAGGCGCAGTCTGTCTCCATTGATGAAATTTGCAGGTCTGTGACTTGGTCCTCCTCTCACACCTTCCTGAAGCATTATCGGCTGGATGTGTTTCCTGGGGGGATGCGGCTAATGGGGCTTTGGTCCTGTAGTGCAAAGACAGTGGGAAGTGGGCCGATGACTCGAGACCAGGAGAACAGTCTGGTGTCTAAAGTAATTTTATTATTAAAGACTTGACACAGGAGTCTAAAAAAAAAAATACTGATCAATAAAAATATATATAAAATGTAAGAGCATATCTGGTTATGATAACTAACATATATAATATATATATAATATATATCCTGGTCTCTTGAGACATTGGCCCACTTCCCACTGTCTTTGCACTGTTATTCACACTAGCCCGCTCCTTAAGTCACTTCACTGGCTCCCTGTCCGCTTCTGCATTCAGTTTAAACTTTTCGTACTGACCTTTAAATGCATCCACTCTGCAGCCCCCCATTACCTCTCCGCTCTCATCTCTCCCTACATTCCTCCCCGTGAAGTCCGCTCACTGGATAAGTCTCTCTTGTCATCCTCCTTCTCCTCCACTGCTAACTCCAGGCTTCGCTCCTTTTCTCTCACGGCACCTTATGCCTGGAGTAGACTTCCTGGACCTATACGTCTAGCTCCATCTCTACCTATTTTCAAATCTATGCTGAAAACCCACCTTTTCACTGCTGCTTTTAGCTCCTAGCCACAATTGCTCTACCCTTGTCCCTTCCTCCCTTCTCACCCATTACTTCCCTCACCTGTAACTGTCTTGTCTGTCTGTATTATTTAGACTGTAAGCTCTTTTGAGCAGGGACTGTCTCTTTGTATCAGGTGTTCAGCGCTGCGTGCGTCTGGTAGCGCTATACAAATGCTAATAATAATAATTCTCTTCATGGAATTTTTGCAGACTTTTCACTTGAGCTTCGGTCCTGTAGGTGGAGGTTGTATTTTCCTTCCCAACTTCAGGATTGCTTTTGTATATCCACCACAAGTCTCTGGATTAACCAATCTGTGAGAATCACAGACATGGGTGTGTATTGGCTGATACGTTGACCTTATGGAGGAGTGATAATGGTGGTGGGTTCTGGGGGCATCTAGAAGGAGGGTGTATATTGAATGCGGGGAGGGGACGGCGTATGGGGTTTGGGAATCCCTGTAATGCTCATTTTGGAGTCGGCCGCTGGTGGTCTCCCCTCGATCAAACCTGCGGTAGATTCCTGAATGCTGGAGGATGCTAGGCATCATAGGTGGAGCCTGGGTAGTGGGGAGACGCATCTACAGTCTTCCCCTGGGCATCACACTCGACGTGTATTCCATGGTATGATACAATTTTCTGTTCCGGTAGGTGTCTTCATGTGCCCAGGGGTTCGGAGTGTGATGTGTGCAGTCAATGAAGCCTATGATTAAGGAGAAGCAAATTGTGGCATAGATCTTGAGCCATGTTGTCCTGGAGTGCCTGGGCGGTGGTGGGGAAGGTAATATAGTGTGAAGCGTGGGTGAGGAAGGCATCGAGGAACTGGGCAAGACAATTGCAGATGGAGGGTTGGGTGAGGCCTTCATTGATTATTATTAGCACTAAGTGGAAAGTACCGATGGCCAGAAAGGTGATGGAGACAGCGACTTTCAGGTGGACTGGCAGAGGATTATTCCTGCGTATCCTGGGCTGGAGGAGGTGTTGTAGCTGACCACAGTGCCACTGTATGTTAGTCTTTTCGGAGTGGAACCTATTAAGGCATTCCTGGTCAACAAGGTCCAGGAAGTAGTCCAGGGCCTGAAGACTCTCTGATAAGGATTTCTCCTCTGGGGACTTCCCTCCAAACTCTTATACACCTTCAGCAAGGCATAAGCCACCAGAGCATCCATGATTGATGTACAGGTGTCCCACCACCACAAGTGCAACCCATTCACCCCAGAAACACCATTGTGCACACCTTC
Organism: Microcaecilia unicolor; assembly: GCF_901765095.1. Lineage (NCBI taxonomy): Eukaryota > Metazoa > Chordata > Amphibia > Gymnophiona > Siphonopidae > Microcaecilia > Microcaecilia unicolor. The sequence goes on from NC_044032.1 coordinate 604,857,990, forward strand.
ACCTACTGCACCTTGTAAGACCCATACCCAGCACCAGCACACAGTCATGAGACACACAGCAGCTGCCCAAAACATTTACTGTCTCGCCACGACCACTACCAGACGGTCCTGACACACACACACACACATAGCTGCAGCAAAAAGCATTCACTCTTCTGCCACCAGCACCATCTTCACACACTCAGCTGCATCACAGAGCACAGAGAAATTGGGAGTGAATAAAAGAGGAACAAGGAGAGATAGAGGACAAGCAGGTAGAGAGGTATAGTGGGACGTGGGGGATTGGGACAGTGAGGGTTTGGTGAGGGAAGGGGACGAGATACAGAGGAAGGGATGGGTGTGGCTGGGGGGGTAGCAGATGTAGGTCAAGACTTGAGGAGGTGAGAGACAGAGGAGGCAAGGCAGCAATATGAGGGTCAAAAGGTTCAGACTAGGACAAACACAGGTAACGGAGCACTCAGCAACTTTCCACTATTTCTCAAAAAACGACCACTTCCACCTCGCCACGCTCCAACTCAGCAAAATCATACATGGGTCTAAAGACAGGGTTAGCCTTACCTTAGATGAACCTGGGGACCTAGTTCAATTCTCTCTGCAGCTCCTTGTGACCCTGGGCAAGTCATTTAACCCTCCGTTTCCCCAGATATAGAATAAGTACCTGTATATAATATGCAAACTACTTTAATTGTAACCATAGAAAGGCGGTATATCAAGTCTCATCCCCTTTCCCCTTAAATGTAGGTGTAGTCTTTCGATACCCATTGTAATCTAATCTGATGCAAGGTCTTATATACTGCAAAATCCAACAAGGTCCAAAACATACATCAAAATCGCTTACTAACTTAGGATAGAAATTTCTGAAAGAGATGAGTTTTCAGTTTTTCCCTAAAGGAGGGATAAGAACTATCCAACCTAAGTGTCAAAGGAAAATCATTCCAGATTGACACAGAATAGGTAGAAAAAGAAGCTTTCCTGTGTTTACTGTAAACATTCCAATGAAGGATAAACCAGTAAACAATGATTCTTAGAATGACAATTATTGACTGATGGAAAAAAAAATCTAACTGATTAATAAAAAAATTAGGAATCAAAGCATAAATAGATTTATGAATAAAACATAAGACCTTGAACATCATGATTGCTGATACCAGAAGCCAATGCAAAAACCACAACAGTGGTGTAACTCTATCAAATTTAGAATGGCAGAAGATCTTCCTAGCTGCCGTATTTTGCAGCAATTGCAATATCTGAGGGAGAGCAATATAAACAGAATTACAGGAATCTAAGTACATAAGTATTGCCATACTGGGACAGGCCAAAAGTCCATCAAGCCCAGCATCCTGTTTCCAACAGTTGCCAATTCAGGTCACAAATACTTGGCAAGATCCCAAAAAAGTACAAAACATTTTATGCTGCTTATCCCAGAATAAGCAGTGGATTTTCCCCGTCCATTTTAATAATGGTCTATGGACGTTTCCTTTAGGAAGCCGCCCAAAACTTTTTAAAACCCTGCTAAGCTAACCGCCTTTACCACATTTTCTGGCAACGAATTCGAGTTTAATTACACGTTGAGTGAAAGCTAGATAAAATAATTGCCTGAACTACTAAAGCAAAATGTTCTTCATTAAAATTAGAATGAATAGATCTTAACTGTTTCAAACTAAAGAATGCTTTCTTAAGTAAATTATTAACTTGAAATTCAAAAGACAAGGAAGAATCCAAAATAACTTCGCATACCTGAGACTGCTGAGTTACTGGCAACAATGAACTAATTTATAGTGGAGTTGAAGCAGGAATTTCGGGTCAAAAAATGACTAAACCGTAAACTATTGGTTTTTTCTGCATTCAGTTTTGATAATTAGCTATGAGCCCAGGATCTTACAATACATTGACTAATTAGCGAAAATGCCAAAGATACAGTGGTGGAAATAAGTATTTGATCCCTTGCTGATTTTGTAAGTTTGCCCACTGACAAAGACATGAGCAGCCCATAATTGAAGGGTAGGTTATTGGTAACAGTGAGAGATAGCACATCACAAATTAAATCCGGAAAATCACATTGTGGAAAGTATATGAATTTATTTGCATTCTGCAGAGGGAAATAAGTATTTGATCCCCCACCAACCAGTAAGAGATCTGGCCCCTACAGACCAGGTAGATGCTCCAAATCAACTCGTTACCTGCATGACAGACAGCTGTCGGCAATGGTCACCTGTATGAAAGACACCTGTCCACAGACTCAGTGAATCAGTCAGACTCTAACCTCTACAAAATGGCCAAGAGCAAGGAGCTGTCTAAGGATGTCAGGGACAAGATCATACACCTGCACAAGGCTGGAATGGGCTACAAAACCATCAGTAAGACGCTGGGCGAGAAGGAGACAACTGTTGGTGCCATAGTAAGAAAATGGAAGAAGTACAAAATGACTGTCAATCGACAAAGATCTGGGGCTCCACGCAAAATCTCACCTCGTGGGGTATCCTTGATCATGAGGAAGGTTAGAAATCAGCCTACAACTACAAGGGGGGAACTTGTCAATGATCTCAAGGCAGCTGGGACCACTGTCACCACGAAAACCATTGGTAACACATTACAACATAACGGATTGCAATCCTGCAGTGCCCGCAAGGTCCCCCTGCTCCGGAAGGCACATGTGACGGCCCGTCTGAAGTTTGCCAGTGAACACCTGGATGATGCCGAGAGTGATTGGGAGAAGGTGCTGTGGTCAGATGAGACAAAAATTGAGCTCTTTGGCATGAACTCAACTCGCCGTGTTTGGAGGAAGAGAAATGCTGCCTATGACCCAAAGAACACCGTCCCCACTGTCAAGCATGGAGGTGGAAATGTTATGTTTTGGGGGTGTTTCTCTGCTAAGGGCACAGGACTACTTCACCGCATCAATGGGAGAATGGATGGGGCCATGTACCGTACAATTCTGAGTGACAACCTCCTTCCCTCCGCCAGGGCCTTAAAAATGGGTCGTGGCTGGGTCTTCCAGCACGACAATGACCCAAAACATACAGCCAAGGCAACAAAGGAGTGGCTCAGGAAGAAGCACATTAGGGTCATGGAGTGGCCTAGCCAGTCACCAGACCTTAATCCCATTGAAAACTTATGGAGGGAGCTGAAGCTGCGAGTTGCCAAGCGACAGCCCAGAACTCTTAATGATTTAGAGATGATCTGCAAAGAGGAGTGGACCAAAATTCCTCCTGACATGTGTGCAAACCTCATCATCAACTACAGAAGACGTCTGACCGCTGTGCTTGCCAACAAGGGTTTTGCCACCAAGTATTAGGTCTTGTTTGCCAGAGGGATTAAATACTTATTTCCCTCTGCAGAATGCAAATAAATTCATATACTTTCCACAATGTGATTTTCCGGATTTAATTTGTGATGTGCTATCTCTCACTGTTACCAATAACCTACCCTTCAATTATGGGCTGCTCATGTCTTTGTCAGTGGGCAAACTTACAAAATCAGCAAGGGATCAAATACTTATTTCCACCACTGTAGATCACAATAAAACTGGTGTTTGTGGCCCTCAAGTACTGGAGTTGAGTCTAATCAGGATAGAGCTGGTGCTTACTCAGATATTGTATAAAACTTCCTTCTCTTCTTTGGCTTAGACTGATCCTGAATATGTTTACTCTAATTCTACCTATTTATTAATTGATTCTACTTTTAAACAAATTAAGTTATTGCCAAAACCTTTTGTGCCAATTGTCTGTTGATAGCCTTTTTTATGGTCCTGTATTTTCCAATTTGCTGCTCTTTAACTGGGACCGATATAGTAATCTGGATTTTATTTAGCTTATGTCTTTTTTTTTTTTTTTTTTTTTTAATTTCAACATATTTTCCAGCTTTGCAAATTGTAAAAGTGCACCCTCAGGGGTCATGGACCTTCCAAGATACTACTATTGCTTCTGTCATATTGTAGTGGGATAACTATGCATATGATCTGCCTAACTGAGGCCAACGAACCAAACTCTGACTAGGCTAGGAATCATCTTTTTAGGACTGTACTGTCATTGTTATTACAAGACTTTCTACAGCAGTGGACTGACATTCCAAGGACCATCTGTGTTTTCTCTCTGGTGTGAAACATACAGAGTGAGATTTACACTGGCACTAGTATGTGATAATCTTTTCTGACCATCTGTAGTGAGGCGCCAGCAATACCAGCTCTGAAAAGAGGCCCCTGGCCTTGATGATGGTCCTTATTTATATCATCTGCACAGGCATTCCTGTGCCCAGCTAATGACAGTTACCATCTGGTTAATTCAGTGATCCTAGTGGACCAAAGCTATACTATCCACTGTCCACATGCACACTTCATGCCAGCAGTCTGCCCTGCTCATCCATTCAGGGAGTTGTTAACACGTGTAATATGATGTGCACTATATGAGGGACACTGAATGATGGGAGCAGAGTCTCAAGGAGTTAGAAACAAGAGCTACACAGTCAGATTGAGAGACAGACACCTTTCTCTGATGGGTGTTATTTCATTAGTCAACACATAGTCCCTCTGAGTATTACTGAGAGGCTGAAGTCCTCCGTGCTCATAAAGAAACTGAACTATGAATATATGCCATACTGATAGTTCCAGAGAAGAACTGAGTGCATTCCAGCTTCCTTGCTGATAGCCTTCCACAACGAACACGGCCTTGTCCATGAGCCAGCTGGGAAATTTCAACTTGGAGTCCTAGAGGGAAAGAAGAGACCTGCCACACACAAGGAGCCAAAGGACTTTTTCAGGCATCCTACAGGATGAGGTTAGATATCCTTCCTGTACTCAGGGCGAGATACAAAGCATTGCCAAGCCCCAAGTGAATTGGAAACTTTTGGCATATGGTCTTAGGATAGCATCGGTAGCTATGTTATAGGAATAATTCTAATTTGCACTGATTTTGTTACCTTACTGTTCTACCATGTACTCGGTCTTGCTTCTAAGTTTTCCTTATTTCTTTGTCATATTAATGTATATATATATATATCCTTCTGTTTCTTTATATATATATATATATATATCTATATTTATATGTGGCATTATTCTGTCATATTGCCAGCAAAATCTTTGTAAGAATCCTTTGTTTTGGGACCATTTTAGGGCAAAATCATACTCCAAACAGACGAGACAAGCCGCAAACTCTAACCAGAATAATTATTAGCTAATCACCTTATTATGATGAATCAACACTTGATGGTACTAGTTCTCAACCAGGGGGTGAGGGGGGGCTATTATTATATGCATACGTTCACCTAGCACTTAAAAACAGTAGACAGTAGGCACCAACATTATGCCATATTACATTTAAATGGAACTCGGTAGTGATTCTTTTCACATGAAGAACACAGTCTCATTCACTAAATTCATCATCGGTCCCCCCCCCCTATACTTTGTTCTGTTTATATTCTGTTAAATTATAAGGGGATACGCTTTATAAATACGATCTTTCCAGGAGGATTCAATCTAGAGATTGATTGGTCCTCACTGTTGTGAAACTCCATAGCTGATTGGCTAGGGCATATATCATGTGAGAGTTTTAAAAGATGGTATTGAAAGCATAGGTGGGACCAATAATGAATTTAGTGAATTATGAGGCTGTGCTCCTCTTGTTAAGAGAGTCGCTGCTGAGGTCCATTTAAATATATTACGTTCTAATAATGGTGTTAGTTGTTTTAAAGCGCTGGATGAATGTATGCATATTATAGTTAGCCTATTTCTTTGTATGTGGGTTGCTTGAGAGTTTGCCTGAAACTTCAGGTTATGCAGAATTGCACAACAAAGATGATTATTTTATAGGCTTTGGTAGAAAAGGGGCATCCAGTTAAAGCCAACGTGCTGTCTAACATTTTTAGGGTCCTTTAATGATTTTGGCTCAACTTATGTGAGTAATGAGGTTGGGAAAATTCTCAGGATACTTATATGCCTTAGGTATCCCTTTGGTTAAGACCTTGCATTAGAATTTAAACATGTTTTCTGGAATGGTGCTTAAATTATAGAATGTAATACTCGTCCCACTAAGATGAGAAACTTGAACACTTGTTTTTTTTTTAAATCTAATGATAATGTCAGAGCATTATGTAATTCTCCTGAGTTTATTATGGAGGTCTGTATTGAGGGGATTTGGATTAGTATATTTTTTTTTATTGAAAAGGTGGGTTAAAAATGTATAAACTTAAACAGTAAAGAGTGGGCCTTTGTAACTCTGATAAATTCACACCACCTTCCTCTGCTGTATCCAAGTACATGCAACCAGTTCCAGCTATTCTCTCTGGCAAGGATCTATGTTAAGCTTTCTTTTGGATAGAAACTTGATCTACTCTTTTTTGTTTGTGTTTTTATTTTTTTTTTTGGTGGGGGGGTGTTTTAATTTAGAAAGACTTGCATTTTATACTTACGGAAATGTGACCAAAAGCTTCTTGTTCTGGTATGGGCTGGTAGCAAAAACTAGCATAGTTCAAATTATGGTGCAGCAAGGAGTTTTAAAATATTCTTCCTTTGCCTTGAAATCATTCTCAGTTTTACATGCACTGATTGTTCAGTAGCACTGTGTGCCCTAGGAATGGGGGCGTTACTGTGAATGCCAAGGCACAGATGTTGCTGGGATGTGTGAGGTACTTGTATGTTGTTCTGTTCCTGGGCACATCAGTTCTATAGACGCTGCCAGCCCCAGTCAAAACCAGGAAAGTCTGAAGAGCTACTTATAGTGCTGTTTGACCAGCTCATTAGTATGTTTATCTACTTAAAGAGGGAAAAAAGGAAGTCCTAGGAGTGTGTATGCTACGTAACATACAACTTATTTTACAAATAAAGCTTTGGAAGTATAACAGATACACTTACTGGATATATTGCTGCAATCTGTGTTCTATAAGCACGTAAAATTTTGTGAGTCTAGCTCTTGTTGTTTTCCAGTGTGAAAAATCGGGGTTTACTTTGAAATCTGCTGCCAGTCTCACAAGTTACACAGGCAGAACCTACTGGGGTTTTTATGAGTTCCTTCAAGGCTAGACCTTACTGAACTGGTAAACCTTTTAATACTTTTCTAAAAGTATTTAAAGACTGTTTACTTTACATTTGTTGTTAAAGATGAGTTGCTTCACCTTTTTTTTTTTTTGCCGAGGTTAGAGAACACTAATGTATTTAAGGTTCCACTTTGGTGGACAGGAGACTATTCTTTGGGCCTCTTATTCTGTCCATGTGTTTAGGACTTGTCAGTCACCTGTGTTCTAGCTAAAAGTTACTCTTATCACCTTTAGTGAAAATGGAATGAGGAAGGTAGAGGTATGCCGCCGTCTCTCATGATGAGATTAATGTTTGGGTGACTAATAGTGGTGTCACAGGAAGGAGGGAATACAGCTTGAACTTCATAACTTAAATAGTTGTTATTTATAACAGGGATCGCCCACAGCTAAAGGCAGAAATCAATCAAGAGATGAAATCATTAAAATTGTTTATTGTGCTGTATAACCTGCCAGTTATGTGTCAAAAAAAAATGCAATAATATAAAATGCAACCTGTTTAAATTTGAACAAACACATCATCGAAATAATATATCAAATCACATGCTTCCAAATCTTACGCCTATGTTTACTAAGGTGCGCTATGGGCGCATTAGCATTTTTAACATGCCTAAATGATTTATGCAGGTTGAACGCTAACGTGCCCATAGAAATGTATAGGTGTGTTAGCGTTTAGCGTGCCTTAAATTTAAAGGTGCGTTGGAAACGCTTAGTAAATATACCCCTTAGTCTAGGTTAAGTTATTTGAATCTTCAACTTTTTTCTGCATATCAAATAATTAGATAGTCACATATTCTTATTGAGAAGTAACCAAGAGGGTAAAACGGAGGTTTAAATAATAAAGCAGTAATGCAAAATTCTCTCTCTTACACAGTGATTTTATTTTTCTCTGTACAGAGATGCTTGAGAGCTTTAATATGGGAATTGATATCAGATATTTACAGTCGAGTCTTTCTAGCCTATGAAATGGAAAAACTGCTCAGATGAACTGTTTGGTTTTGTTTCCACAGTTATGCATCATTGCAGATTGCGGAGAGCTGAAGGATGGTAACGAACGGGTGATGTCACCAGAGGATGGGTCTGGAGACACGCACCCAGACTTTCCTGAAGACTCTGATGTGGAACTGAATGATGTAAGTATACAGACCTTTGTGATTGGGCAGGACACTTTTTAAACAAATAGGTATCCCAGGATTATTCCTTTTATTTGGAGCCCCAGGAAGCAGCACATTATTTCATGGAAGGTCTTTTTCCACTGAACTCGGAACAGGAAAAACCCCATGGATACGGCTGGTCTGGGAACCGCATCCAAAGAGAAGCAAATTGGTTCTAGGAAAATTCATGCTTTTTGAGATTTTTTAAGCCCATTTGAGCATTTGCACACACAAGGCATTTCTTTCCCTTTCTGCTTTCCTTCCTGGAGATTCTTGAGTAGGCATAGCAGGAAGTTAAAGAACAGCTGGGACTGTATCAAGCACACGTGTTCTTTCAGCACCAGAAAAGCAACAGTGGGTGAAGCTTCCCCTCTGAAATCAAAACTTTTTCATGCTAATGCTGTTGAGCTGTCACATCTGTTACTTTAAAACACAAATGCTGATGTGTCGTGCATGTGTTTTGTTTTTTTACTTCATCAAAGTCTTATAGATGTGCTGGTTCATCTTGGATGATATGTTGAAAAATCATTTTTATTAAAAGTAAGGAATAGCAGTACAATGGTGGCATAAGAAAGCACAACTAGAATTAACAATTGCAAAAGTGCAAAACTCAGCCAGATTAAACATTTACGGGCCCTTTTACCACAGTAAAAAGGGTCTTGGCGCGTGCTTATGCATGGGTCATTAATGTGAGCTAAGACCATTTTTACTTCATGGGCAAAATGGCCACATTTCTGATATTTCTTTTTTCTGTTAATTGCCACGTACTTCCATTAGCACGTGAGACCCTACCACAACTTGATTTTGTAGGCTGTAAGGGCTCATGTGCTGATCAGTTAGCGCTCAGCAATGTAGTTGAGCTGATAAGCACAGAACATGCCTACTCTCCGCCTCAGTGCAAAACAAAATCTATTTTTTAGCTTGTGGCTAGTGTGTGCCGATGCCAAAATAACTGCGGGATACCTGCGTGCACCCCACAGTAGGGCATTTTAAGCTGCGGTAAGCATGCAGTGGTTAGCGTAGCTTAGTAAAAGGTCCCCATAATCAAGTCTTTGCTATAGTTAAATACATGATTGCATGAATTTGTCTTAACATTGTACATAGTAATTACAAACAAAACCCCAACAGTCTCAATCTCCCTCCCTCCCATCCCACCTATCTACCCATCCCAGGGGCATGAAGCTTCCACAGACCCACATATTGTACCTAGGGCATCATGTTTAGTATTCAACTGCGAGCAGCTGGAGCAAGTGTGTTCCAAAAGGGCTGCAAGATTCTTTGTAAAGAGATGTCTTTGACTGAAGACATGTCCTGGATCTCCAAGTGCTCCATCCGATTTAATAATTTACACCTCCAACGTTCTACGTCTGGATGCCTGGGTTTGTAACATCCATAAGCAATCATTGCCCTGCCCTCGTGTCAAAACGTAATGCCGTCAGAGGGCAGAACAGTGAGAGGGAAGGGAAGCCAGCGCCAGCCAACCAGAGAATGTTCGGGTACAAATTGAAGGGAGGAGAGAATCGGAAGGGGAGGGCAGAGGAGAATGGATGGGATGGGGAGGACAGTGGAGGAGAGAATCGCGGGACATGGATGGCAGGGCAGGGAAGAGGAGAATCGCTGGACATGGAGGGGAGGGAAGAATTGCTGGACATGGAGGCATAGGCGCCGACTCCGTGGGTGCTGTGGGTGCTCCAGCACCCCCAACATTTGACCCGCCCAAAGTCCCAGAACGGAAGTTCCCAGCCAGCCCGACCTGCGCTGCCCGCCCTCTTCTCCCAGTCCTTTGCCTGCTCCTCTCCTTCCTGCATGCCGCCCAGAATTGAAAAGTTCTTATCTCGGGGTCCGGCAGCAGCCAGAGCTGAGAGAGAAGGGAAGGCAGGGTGAAGCACCGAGCCTGCTTGCCTTTCCTGCTGCCGCCGGACACCGAGGTAAGAACTTTTAAATTCTGGGTGGCACGAAGGAAGGCGAGGGGCAGGCGGAGGACTGGGAGAAGAGGGCGGACAGTGCAGGTCGGGCTGGCACTCGGAGGAGAGAGAGGGAGGGAGGCAGGGGGCCTGGAACTCGGAGGAGAGGGAGGGAGGGGGGCATGGAACTTGGAGGAGATGGGGGCCTGGAACTCAGAGGGAAGGAGAGGAGGGCCTGGAACTCGGAGGGGAGGAGAGGGGGGCCTGGAACTTGGAAGGGAGGAGAGGGGGGCCTGGAACTGGGAGGGGAGGAGAAGGAGGGAGGGGGGGCATGGAACTCGGAGCCTGTACGCCATATGTGTTAATGAGCGCCGTGTCAAACTCAGAATGGCCGCAAGGCAGTAACTCGCGCCACAACTGGCCATTGACGTCCAGATTCCTGCGCCACTCAAACTCCATCATAACTAGCAGGGAAGCGGGCAAGCGCGGAACTCTCACCACAACTCGCCTCCTAACGGTTCCCTTAAAAACATAATGACCATTACATGATAACCTTGCTAGCACCTGTTCCATTTGTGTGAGAAACGGGCCTTTTTTACTAGTAATTAATAAATTTATCAAATGGACACTTCCAACAACAATGTAGTATATTGAATTGATATAAAATGTAAGCCACATTGAACTGACAATTTTGGTTGGAAAATGTGGGGTACAAGTGGCCTAGTGGTTAGGGTGGTGGACTTTGGTCCTGGGGAACTGAGGAACTGAGTTCGATTCCCACTTCAGGCACAGGCAGCTCCTTGTGATTCTGGGCAAGTCACTTAACCCTCCATTGCCCCAGGTACAAATAAGTACCTGTATATTACTACTACTACTACTACTATTTAGCATTTCTATAGCGCTACAAGGCATACGCAGCGCTGCACAAACATAGAAGAAAGACAGTCCCTGCTCAAAGAGCTTACAATCTAATAGACAAAAAATAAATAAAGTAAGCAAATCAAATCAATTAATGTGAACGGGAAGGAAGAGAGGGGAGGGTAGGTGGAGGTGAGTGGTTACAAGTGGTTACGAGTCAAAAGCAATGTTAAAGAGGTGGGCTTTCAGTCTAGATTTAAAGGTGGCCAAGGATGGGGCAAGACGTAGGGGCTCAGGAAGTTTATTCCAGGCGTAGGGTGCAGCGAGACAGAAGGCGCGAAGTCTGGAGTTGGCAGTAGTGGAGAAGGGAACAGGTAAGAAGGATTTATCCATGGAGCGGAGTGCACGGGAAGGGGTGTAGGGAAGGACGAGTGTGGAGAGATACTGGGGAGCAGCAGAGTGAGTACATTTATAGGTTAGTAGAAGAAGTTTGAACAGGATGCGAAAACGGATAGGGAGCCAGTGAAGGGTCTTGAGGAGAGGGGTAGTATGAGTAAAGCGACCCTGGCGGAAGATGAGACGGGCAGCAGAGTTTTGAACCGACTGGAGAGGGGAGAGGTGACTAAGTGGGAGGCCAGCAAGAAGCAGATTGCAGTAGTCTAAACGAGAGGTGACAAGGGTGTGGATCTATAATATGTAAGCCTCATTGAGCCTGCCATGAGTGGGAAAGCACGGGGTACAAATGTAACAAAAATAAATAAAATAAAATGCAGCAAATAAATAAATACATTAAATAAATAAATGAGAACACCATTGCGAAAGATGCAGAGCATCTTGGAGAAGCCAGTTAATTAAGATAGACTTTTTGGACGTTAACACAGATCTTTTCAGAAAACCCTTTGCTCCTAATGGTACAGGAAAGGAGATTATTAAAGTTATTAAATAATATACCAGGTAAGGTTCTGATAGTACAAGACACATACTGGCCACTGTAGTAATGATTTGCAGTATTATTGGGTAAAACCAAAACATGTGAGCCAGGATGGCCTCACTCTGGTGACATTTAGAACAAAGATCAGTCTGCATTACAAATTTATACTGCATTTCCCAGGGTGTCATGTTTAACAGTACATGACTTGACCTGTTAAGCATGATTTCAGCTGTCCTCGGGGTTTTATTAGATTGAATAGGTAGGGGAGGTTTGTACTGGGATGGGGGGGAAGGGTGGGAAACTTGGGGCATGAAACTGGATTTCTGTTTTTGGGACACTACATTAAGTTATTGCAAGCTGGACACACTATTGGTTTCTTGTTCCCTGTTTAGGCTGTATTTATTTCCATGGCTCTGAGTGAGCTGCCTCCCTATTCTGACTCAGGTGTAGGTTACAAACATGGGGGCCTTTTATTATCCATCACTGTTGTCTGCCCTGCAGGAAAAGATTCAATTGGAAAAGAAAGATAAATTTGCTTATATTCAGCTACAAGATAACATATCTAGTTTGGAGCCCACGAACTTGCTTACAGATATCCAAAATATTCTCACCACGGTCTTTACCTTTGATTCACAACTTAAAGTCCCCCTCTCTTACCACCACAAATATCTACAAAGTCTGTCAGTACCTGTTGATTATGATGCTTCAGCATATCATTGCAAAGGCAGTGGGTGGTTTCCTATAATAAAAAAAAGCACAGAAGTGTAAGTGAAGTGTAGCTTTTATAGTGCTGGATCCTACTTTGGACATTTTGGGAAAATGGGGAAGCAGTATACAAATGTGTTTAAAAAAAAAAACCCCAAACTAAGTAAGAATAAACTAATTTTCAATCTAACCTGATAATTCTCTGTTTTTCATGCTAATGTGAAGGCTTGGTTATTTATGCAAGGTTTTTAGTTTTATCTATCTTTCATTTCTGAGTCACAACAATTGCCATTGTACAACTTTGCAGCAGACATGAAACATGAAAATACCTCTTCCACCCATGCTAATACATCAATAGCCACATGTATTGTAACTGCTCCATTTAACAACCTGGCCTCTGTTGTGCCGTTTTCTTTATTTCTCCCGTGTGTCCCCCTTTTCCTCCAACTCCCCCTCCCTAATCAGATCTTTTTTTTTTTTTCTTCTCCTGTCTTGCAGGTTGATAAAATCATATCTATAGCAGAAGATGTTAAGAATATAGGAAATAATTTTTTCAAATCTCAGAACTGGGAGATGGCGACTAAGAAATACAATAAGGCTTTGAGGTAAAATATTTTAATTCAGATAATATCTTTCAGACAAAAGATGTGCAGAATCAAAATACACAGATTTTTTTTTTCATCTTGGGGAAAGAACATTTGCAATATAAAACACAGAGGGCCTCTTTTACAAAGCCACACTGGTGCGGCAAACGAGAGGAAGCCCATTCAGTTACTACGGACTTCCTCTCATTTGCCATGCAGCTTTGTAAAAGAAGCTCAGAATAAGCATAGATGGGCTCATCCAGGTGAGAAGGCAATACAGCTACACTGAGTCAGGGAAGAGAAGGTAAACTTAACTTGCAGCAGCCACAACAAGTGCAAAACGTTTAAAGCACTCTTGTAGGTTTCCTGTCCTTTAGCATGATGGCATTAGAGCAAGGGTAAGGATAAACTGTCCATTATAAAAGAGTTTAACTTCTATTAGTTTAGCAGTGCCCAAACTAGGTCAAACTGGGCTTACTTTACTCCAGTGATGTCATATGCCAAGACTGTTACTGCAGTCAAGAATGAGCGTTTCACATTTTCCTTCATGGCCTTTGCTCTTCTAGTAAATTACTTCCTCTCCAAGCTGAGCACTTCTCAGCTAAACATGTAACAGACAGTGAGTACTATTTTTACAAGGGCTTTTTTCCTCTCAGGGGTGAGGGGCACAAATACATTAAACTGTACTTTCTTTTCATCCTGCAACACCAGAAAAGTGGGTTGTTTCCCTTCCTGACCAGCAGATAGAGGTAGAGATACTGATTTCAATCAATGACATCACTGATATACAAGGGCTGGTGCTGATGTGTAAACCTCAGATTTTCTGTACCTCAAGAAGATGGTGCAGTAGATAGGCAGTCAATGGTCTGCATCTAGTGAGGTTGAGTCTGACAGGGCTTTGCTCCCAGAGTTCAGGCTATGATCCATACTTCTGGTGAGCCAGGAGACAGTTGGGTTTTTTTTCCGGTCTTGAACTTCAGTCTGTGGACTCCAGCTCTGTGTGTGGGCTGGCTTCAGTCCCCATGCAGACCAAGTGGGGTGTGGTGTGATGGGGGTAACAGAACACTGCAAAGCTACATTATAAACAAAACAAAAAAAAATTATACAGAGGAGGTTTCTTAGCAGGGCAATAAAACAAAAAAATAAAGTGAATCCAGTATTTTAGTTCTGCAGTGGTGGTGAATTGCCTGGCAGGAGGAGGAAGACAGACCTGGTCCCAACAAGATCAGTTCGAGTATAGGAGTGGAACAAAGATGGAGTCTGGGACTGACCATGTGCATGCAGGCAAGTCTTGTGGGAGGCAGCACTTCCCCATGGCAGCTGGCTCCCTCTGCCTTGAGTGTGACGCAGTTATACTCTCTACAGGCCCAGGGTGACAGATGACCCAGCAGAAGGTTCTTCCTTCTTTTGGTCAGACTTGCCACCTTTTCAGATGGTATCCCAAGTCCCAGTGTCATTGGAAATGATGGCCATCTTGGCGCCAGTGTGCCTATATGCAGTGGACAGTGTAGCTGCAAGCCTTGGCGGTTTTGGCAGTCTCCAGCCACACAGCTAGTGCGCTCTCATGGGCAGTGAACTGGTATCCCTCATCAGGGATTATGTAAGAAGCCTGTTTTAGGATAAGTGTGTGAGGGGCAGGAGTGAGGCCTAGGAAGGGAGGAGGCCTTCTGAATCTGGTGATGCCCCTTGTATCCCATCAAAATTACTAGGTGGGTCGGGGAATACCACTCCTAACCCCTCAGGAGGAGGGGATAGAATGATTGTGGGACTGAGGAGGCCTGGCTTGGGTAGTCGTGGGCAAGGAACCCTTTCTATGGAGCCTCTAGACCACTCCCAAGAAGAGGAGGAGGAGATTGTTGCATAAGGAGGAATTGGGACCCCTCATTGACTCCATAGTGTTAGCCTCAGAGATTTGCTTCTTTGTTGCAAGTGCCTTCAGATGGGAACCCCATCCTGGGTAGGGATGCACGAGCTGCTGAATACCTTTCCTTTTCACTGGACTGTCTACCAGATGCTTCTGACAGATTGGGATTTCCTGGTGGTTATTTTGAAAGGCACCAGGCTCTTGGATCAGCTTTACCCTCTGCTGTGAGATGATCTAAACAAGCTGTTTTTTTCTGCCCGAGGTGGATGCTCCCTTTACAGTGTTAATGAAGAAAATGACGATCCCTGTGGAAGGGGAGTCAGCTTTAAAAGATCCCATCTACAGGAAAATGGAGCATCTCCTGACACAGGTGCATTTTCTTCCATGGCACTGGTGTCTCAGATTTCAGTGAGCAGGGGTGCAGGCTCTTCTACTTTTGGACCAGCAGTTGCCAGCGTCCTTGAAGATGTCCCGTCTGGAGTTTTGTGCTGTTGCCTTGCCTTAAATTTTGAGGAAGTGTTTGGCTTGATGGGAGGACCCATCACATCATCTCAAGAGAGTGGCCCTAGAATCCCCAGAATGGGTGTTAGTTACTATGGAAGTCAGCTTAGTGGGCTGGGGAACCTACTGCAAAGGTCGCCCAAAACAGGTTTTGTGGTCCCAGTTCTCTCTTTGTCAACTACAGTTCAAACAATTTTGCCTGTGCTGTTCAATATTTTTATGAGTTCATTGAGTCATATTAAGTTGGGCTTTGATGAATTCTTATTTTCATATTCTGACAATATATTTGTTTTAGTCCCGTGTTTGCCCAGTATCAACCATCAAAAGATTGCAAACTCCATTACTAAGATCCTGAATTGGGTGGCTTTCCTAGTTTTTAAAACTAAATACAGTCAAAACAAAGGTATTGTGGTTTAGTACCCACTGTGAGAATATACCTGAAAAAATCTTGAGTGCCAATCACTCTTATTTGATCATATATCGGGTTTTGGGAATGATTCTGGATTCATCTTAATCCATTGAACCTCAAATAAAAAAAGTGTCTTTTTTTTTTTTCAAACTTAGGGCCCTGTTTACTAAGAGGTATGCTAGTGTTTTTAGCACGTGCTAATGCTAGAGACACTCATATATTCCTAGGGGTGTCTCTAGTGTTAGTGTGCGTTAAAAACATTAGTGCGCCTACAGCGTGGCTTATTAAACTGGGCCCTTAGGCAGTTAAGAGCAGTGCATCATTTCAGTGAAGAACATTTTGTTGTCTTGTTCAGATTATAATTTTGACACAGTTGGATTATTGCAGTTCAGTTTATGCTGAGGTTTTGGTGAATTTGAGCTGTTAGACTGATTTTTAGATTATGTAAGTTTGACCATATTACCCCAATGTTTATAAAACTGCATTGGTTGCTGGTGGAGGCACATATGATTTTTAAAATTCTTAATGGGAGGCTCCTTTCCAGCTAATGAACTTAATCATGTTTTGACAAGTAAGAAGAGCGTGTGTTCAAAAAAACTGCTTTACATTAGGCTTTCCACCTTGTACACTTTAAGAGAATGTTGAATAGTTCTTTTACTTGTGTAGCAGTTCATTATTGGAACATGATTCCAATATATTTTAGACAACTACCAACTTATACTATGTTTTGTAGACATCTGAAAGCTTTTTTATTTCAAAAATATTTGAAAGAGCCTTAGAGCATAAGTTTTTAACTTCAAATGTCTTTTTGGCTATGTGCTATGTTTTAACATGTCAATAGCACAAAACCCAGCTCCCTATCATATCATTTATTTTCACAATCTTTAGTAGAAAATTGTTATTGGATCAGTCAGAGCCGCATTCTGCCACCACATTGGCATTATACTTTAGCCAAACCATTGGTCTGGGTGGGCATGTAATCATCATTGATCCAACTTTTGCAATTTAGTATACTTTTTTGTGTAATTTTTTTTTATATATATTATGCTCAATTTCCTAAATGTGTCATGTTTTTAATACTTTGTTAGCTGCATTGAACCAGTTTGTGACTAAGCGGTTTATATGCTCTATGATTGTGCTTTTTTTTTATTGCATGGAGTTGTGTGTAACAAAATAGCATGGGCATTTCTTTAGTGATGCCAATCAGTGGGCCTGGGTATTTTTCCATTTGAAATACATGGATATACAGATGCAGTTAAGAGCCATTTGAGTTGTGTTCAGACAGTTCCTCTCCATTATCAAGGGAAGGCACTGAAGGTGCTGTCAAAATATGACGGCGGGAGGGGACACCAGGAATGTGGTGGTGGCCTTGGAAGCCAGATGGCTGTGCATCTCGGTTGATCATATACCCTGGACAGAGAATGCAGGTAGACTTCCTCAGTCACATGATGCTGGATCCAGGGGAGTGGGAATTGAGCTCTCAAGCCTTTCAAACGCTGGCGACCTGTTGCGATTGCCTTGGCTATGATCTGATGGCCTCCATGTTTTTTTCGTTTCTCTGGAAGGTAGCTTTGCCATTTCACATTAAGCAGGCAGTTGTTTTCTCAGCTTTCTCGGAAATGCAGGAGGCAGCTCATCCTAACGGACGGAGGAGTGGCCTAGTGGTTAGGGTGGTGGACTTTGGTCCTGGGGAACTGAGTTTGATTCCCACTTCAGGCACAGGCAGATCTTTGTGACTCTGGGCAAGTCACTTAACCCGCCATTGCCCCATGTAAGCCGCATTGAGCCTGCCATGAGTGGGAAAGCGTGGGGTACAAATGTAACAAAAAAATAAATAAAAGCCTCACAAAGCTTGCAAGTTGGATGTTCGCAGGGTTTTACTGTGTTATCTAAAGGTCACCAGTTTGATTCATAGGTTGGATGGGCTTTTTCATGATCAGTGGAACGGACAGGTAGCTTCTAAGTCAAACATTGTGCATAGCATAAAGGCAGAAATTGAGTTGGCTGACATTCTGAAAGGTAATGTACTGCTGAGTGGGCTTTGTACCCATTTTGTTTGAGCCCAGGCTATATCTTGGGCAGAGAAGTAAGTGGTTACTTTAGAGGTTATTTGAAGGGTGGGGACATGGTTGTCATTGCACACTTTAAGTACTACAGATTTGATATCCTAGCCAAAGGAGACACTGCCTTTGGTAGGGCAGTATTTCAGAGGGCCTCATTTTATCCCACCCATTAGGGTACTACTTTTGTATATCCCACTTGTCTTGACTGGTGTGGCAGGATGAAAAGGAAGGTGAAATTTATTCATGCCTGTTCATTTCCTTTCCTGGAATTGTGCCACACCTGTACAAGGCCTACCCTGGATACTGAGGAATAAGAGTTTTCGGGTTGTTGTCACTTTGCCTTATAAATTATTGAGTTGTAGCAGTGGATTATGTATATAGTTCTTCAATATGTCAAGTAGTGGTTTCTGCAATGGTTGCACTTGGGTCATTGTTTTTGAATCTGCTCTGGTAATTTACATAATGAAGTTTACAAGCCAGCACCATCCTTTTATACAGGTGGTATCACTGATAGAAATGAGTGTCAGGAGGGACACAGCCCATTTGAAAGAAAATTAACACATGAATATATTTCACATTTAAGTACAGTCTTGCTGTAGAAGTCAGAGCTGGTATTACTTACAGTGTTTTGTAAAAATGTCATACCTTTATACTTCTTTCACATTCTGTTGTTCTTAAATACAATTTAGAATGTGTTAGAGTATACACTACATTTTCAATGTAAAAGAACAATCTTAGTGGTGGTTAAATTAGAAATATTCAAAAAGTACTCCTTTTTTTTTTTTTTTTAAGAATAAGAAACCAGTCTTCATTGTAGAAGGCTTTACACTTGAATACTTATTGGTAGACCCTTTTGAGCAATAATAGATGCAAGTCAGTTAGGATAAGTGTCTTATCAACTTCTCACAAAAAAGTGATGTAGTTTTTGGCCATTCTCCTTGCCAGAATAGCTCAAGCTGTTTCAGGTAGGCAGGAGAGCACCTTTGGACTGCGATATTCTGTTAGATTCAGGTCTGGGCTTTTTGCCACCAGAGGACATATACTTCCATTGCTGTTTTTGCTTTGTGTTTAGGATCATTGTCCTACAGAAAGGTGAATAATCTCATTTGCAGGTCTATGATATACTGGAATAGGCTTTCCTCAAGGATCTGCCTTGACTTTGTACCATCCATTTTTCACTCAAGTCTTCACAAGCCTCCCTGTCCCTGATCCTTTAAAATATCTACCTAACATTGGCGTCCTTTTACAAAGGTGGAGTAGCGTTTTCAGTGCATGCTGTAATGATTAGAGCGTGCTAAATGCTAGAGCTGCCCATAGGACTATATGGGTGGGTCTGGCGTTTAGCGCATGCTTATTTTTAGCACGTGCCTTTGCAAAAATACCAGATAATGCTTTACTAAGGTATAGTGTTAGAGTGAGGTGGTGGTTTATGCCACACATTGTTTAGCACTGCAATTACAGCGTTCCACTTTGGTCTTATCAGAGCACAAAACCTTCTCCCACTTATGTGAACTGTCCTCTTTCTTTGCAAGAGTGTGGCACATCATATGGCTTTTCTTCAGCACCGGCTTCTTGCCATTCTTCAATTTAGCCATCTTTGGAATAATCCCTGTCTTGGTCAGAGACCGCTTTATTTATTTATTTTTTTTAAAGCAGTGCTCTTAACCTATTTTTCAAACTGACATGCCTGACAGATGATCATGTGTATGACATTCTACATAACATTACAATCTGTGGCTGAACTAAAAAAAAAAAATTAAGTATTTTCAGGTAAGTATTCAAAAAGGCTCATAGGCTTACTGGCAGCTGGTAAACATACGGTGAAATTAGGCCTTACCTGCTAATTTTCTTTCCTCTAGACCCTCCAGACCGGTCAAGACGCTTGGGTTATGCTCACCTACCAGCAGAGGGAGACTGAGAACACAAAACTTGAAACTATGTACTTATAACCTGTGCCTAGCCATCTATAGCCAGTATACACTTAGCAAAGCAGAGAATAAAAACACAACTCTGAAACTAGAAATCCCTGTACCTGGAAAACCCAAGGACAAGTACCAACAGTGTGCTGAACACAGACGAGACGTCACAGCGCCCCGCTCTGTAATGTCTTAGAGTCAAAGAATTCTCTCTGACCACACAAAACCTTAAAGGAATAGTCCTAGCAGAACACGGCTCAAAATACTGCTATCCATATACACGGCTCAAAATACTGAGGAATACTTCTGCGAAAAGAACGGGCGGGCTCTTGACCGGTCTGGAGGGTCTAGAGGAAAGAAAATTAGCAGGTAAGGCCTAATTTCACCTTCCTCATCAACCCTCCAGACCGGTCAAGACGCTTGGGACGTACCAAAGCAGTATCCCAACTAAGGGCGGGACCCTTGAAAAGCAGAAGACAACACAGCCGCTCCAAACCGGGCATCTTCTTTCGCCTGCACATCAAGTCTGTAATGCTTCACAAAGGAATGGATGGAGGACCACACCGCTGCCCTACAAATATCCTGCGGCGGAATAAAACTAGCTTCCGCCCAAGAAGCGGCTACTCCCCGAGTAGAATGTGCCTTAAGTAAAGAGGGCACTGCCCGACGCCTCAACAAATAAGCCGAAGCAATAGTCTCCTTCAACCATCTCGCCAGAGTAGCCTTGGAGGCAGCTTCACCTTTCTTGGGACCTCCAAACAAAACAAACAACCTGTCTGAAGATCGAAAATCTTGGGTTCTGCTCAAATATGACCGCAAGACGCGTCGCACATCCAACTTAGCCAAACGACGCTGCAAGGGATCCCCGGCACGATCACCCAACACTGGCAACGAAATCACCTGATTGACATGAAAAGAAGACACCACCTTAGGCACAAAGGAAGGAACCGTGCGTAAAGTCACTTTCTCTTTGGCAAAGGACAGAAAAGGCTCTCTGCAAGATAAAGCCTGAAGCTCCGAAATCCTACGCGCTGAAGAAATAGCCACCAAAAAGACTGTCTTCAAAGTAAGGTCCTTACACGTAATGGAAGGCAAGGGTTCAAACGGCGGCCCCACCAGAGCCTCCAAGACCAAATTTAAATCCCAAGACGGAACCACCGGGCGGCGAGGCGGCCGAAGCAACTTCACTGCCTTCAAAAACCGCCCCACGTCCGGAGAAGCCGCCAAGGATACTCCCCGAACCTTACCTCTAAAACAAGACAAGGCTGACACCTGCACCTTCAGAGAGGAGAGCGAAAGCCCCCTATCCAAACCATCCTGAAGAAAATCCAACACTTCCACTGCCGAAACACGCAACGGGGCATAGCCCCGCTCCTGACACCAATTCTCGAAAATGCGCCACACCCGCACATATGCCAAGGAAGTAGACCTCTTACGAGACCGCAACATCGTATCAATCACCCTGACCGAGAAACCTTTGCGTCTTAAACGGTGCCTTTCAAGAGCCAAGCCGTAAGCAAGAATGGAGAGGGGTCGGCCATCTCGATCGGCCCCTGAACCAATCTCACCCGAGGCCCCAGGGGAATCGGATCCTGCACCAGCAACCGCATCAGATCTCCGTACCACGGACGCCGGGGCCAATTGGGCGCTATCAGAACTACTAATCCCGAGTGACGACCGATCCGCTGGACCACGCGGCCCACCAGCGGCCACGGCGGAAACACATAGAGCAACTGCTGAGTCGGCCACGGAAGGACCAGCGCGTCGATGCCCTCGGTCCGAGAATCTCTTCGACGACTGAAGAACCGAGAGACTTGTGCATTGGCGGACGACGCCATTAGATCCAACACCGGTCGACCCCACTGTAACACTATCCGCTCGAACACGGAGGGATGGAGAGCCCACTCTCCGGGATCCAACGTGTGCCTGCTCAGATAATCCGCGCTCACGTTGTCCACCCCTGCCACGTGCCCCGCCGAGAGACTCTGCAGATGAGCTTCTGCCCACACCAGCAACTCTGCTGCCTCTACCGCTAAACCGGGACTTTTCGTTCCTCCCTGTCGATTCACATACGCCACGGCTGTGGCATTGTCGGAAAGCACCCTGACTGCCTTGCCGTCTATCAGACTCTGAAAGGACCGAAGAGCCAACCGAATTGCACGAGTCTCCAGACGATTGATGGACCAACACGCCTCCTCCACTGTCCAAAGTCCCTGGGCCACCTGTCCCAGACAATGCGCCCCCCAGCCCATCAAACTCGCATCTGTAGTCATCACCACCCAATGTGGAGTGGCCAGCGGCATGCCTTTCGCTAGGTTTGGAGAATGGAGCCACCAGCTGAGACTGCGACGAACCACCTCCGACAGAGAGAGACTCTCCTCCAGATCCTGCGACTGAGGGGACCAACGAGACAACAACGCACCCTGCAGCTGCCTCATATGCGCCCTGGCCCAGGGAACTACCTCTATTGATGCGGCCATCAGACCCAACACCTGAAGGTACTCCCGCGCCGACGGTGCCCTCTGGGCTCGGAAATGACGGATCTGAGCTTGCAGCTTGGACATGCGAGAGGGAGTCAAGAACACCCGGCCTCTCTTCGTGTCGAAACGGACTCCCAGATACTCGAGAGACTGCGACGGCACTAGGTGACTCTTGGCCAGATTGACAACCCAGCCCAGAGATTGCAAAAAGGACACCACCCGACCGGTGACCTCCTTGCTCTCCGACCTTGACTTGGCCCGAATCAACCAGTCGTCTAGATACGGGTGCACCAAAATGCCCTGCAACCGCAGAGCTGCTGCCACCACGACCATCATCTTGGAGAAGGTTCGAGGAGCAGTGGCCAGACCGAAGGGAAGCGCGCAAAACTGAAAATGTCTCCCTAGCACCACAAAGCGAAGAAAACGCTGATGCGCCTCCAGGATGGGGATGTGCAAGTACGCTTCTGTCAGATCTAGGGAAGTCAGAAATTCCCCTTCCTGAACCGCTACAATGACGGAGCGTAACGTTTCCATCCGAAAGGAAGGAACCTTTAGGGCTGCATTGACCTTCTTGAGATCCAAAATGGGACGAAAGGCGTCCTCTTTTTTGGGAACCACGAAGTATATGGAATAACATCCCTTTCCTTTCTCTGCTGGAGGAACAGGTACTACAGCCCCTAAATCTACCAGGCGCGACAGAGTATCTCGGACCGCTCGCGCCTTGCGCCGAGAATGACAGGGAGACACGAGGAAGAAGTCGGACAGAGGTCTGTCGAACTCTAGCGCGTACCCGTCTCGGACTATTTGCAGCACCCACTGGTCTGACGTGATCTGGGCCCATCTCTGGTAAAACAAGCGTAAGCGAGCCCCCACGCGGACCAGAGGCTGGGCCCCCAAACCATCATTGAGAAGGACGGGACGCACCGGCCGCTCCCGAAGAGAAACCTCGCCCTCCACGACGGCCACCGCGAAAGGACTGGGTTCTCTGAAAGAAACGACCCCTAGTCCCACCAGAATATCTACCAGGCCGATACCGCTTAGCTTCCTGAAACCGTCCACGACCCGCGGATCCCTTAGAAGCCTTAGGGCGAAGCTCCGGAAGCCGAGGAACCTTAGCGTCACTAAGACCTCTCACCAACTTATCCAACTGTTCACCAAACAGCAAAGAGCCTTTAAACGGAAGCGAACACAACTTGGCCTTGGACGCAGCATCCGCCATCCAGCCTCTTAACCACAGGGCCCGACGAGCTGCCACCGCTAGAGACATGTTCTTGGCCGAGGCCCGCAACAAATCATACAGCGCATCCGCCAAAAAGGAGGACCCCAACTCCAACTTTGCCAGATCTTGAGTCAAAGAGGCTCTGTCCCCTGGCGGACTATCTAAGAGCCGCTCCGCCCAACGGAAACAAGCCCGCGCCACCAGACCTCCACAGACCGACGCCTGCAACGCCAGAGCCGACAAATCAAAACTGCGCTTTAGGAAAGTCTCCAATTTTCTGTCCTGAGGGTCTCGCAACGCAGCCCCTCCATCCACCGGAATCGCCGTAGCCTTAGTCACTGCCGTCACCACGGCATCCACGGTCGGAGGCCTGAAAGACTCTCTATCTTCCTGTGGCAGGGGATAAAGCTTAGCCATGGCCCGAGCCACCTTACATGGCGCCTCCGGCGCCTGCCACTCCTGAGTAATCATTTCTCTCAGATCCGCATTCATAGGGAAAGTACAAGACACCCGTCTGATCCCCTTAACCAACGGATCCTGCTTCCCGGCCTCTAACGGGGCTGCCGCCGGATCAAATTTGAGGGTCGCAACCACCTGATCAATCAGCTCTGATAATTCATCTCGCTGAAAAATGCGCACCACCGAGGGATCCTCCCCAGGCAGCGCAAGCTCCTTATCATAGCCAGCCAGCGACCCCTCCTGCTCTCCTAGGAGGCTAAAGTCACCCTCCGACTCCGGAGGCGAAAAATCTTCTAACTCCTCAGACCACTCTACACGTGGTCTCTTCGCGCTAGCCCCCCCCGTCCCAAGACTAAGGGGCTCCGCTCGAGACGGCCCCGCCTGCCAAGCCTGAAATAAATTCCAAATGAAATCCGGGGGAAACCCGATCCTACCCAAGGCATCGCTCCCCGAAGGCGCTGAAAATTGACTGCCCTGCAGTCCCCCGACTCCGTCGGGCCCGTGCAGCGCCGAATCCAAAATGGCGGCGGTTCCCGCCAAAAACGGAACCGCCGCAGGGCCGCTAGTCAAAGGCGCCACAACCTCCGGGACGCAAGTAGCGGGAACCTCCGCCGCTAACACCGGCGGTACGGAGGATTGAGGCTTTGGTTCCCCGCAAAAACGACAAGTGCTGCCCACCGTGTCAACGCCCCGACGCGCACACGATCTACACCGAAGCGGTCTCCCTGACATCTTCGCGAAGCCCAGCTGACCGCCAAAACAAGTGCCTCAATAGTAAGAACAAAGAAAAACTCACCCGAGCAGGAAAAACTCAGCGCCTTGACTACAGCTGAACAGCTCCGTCTCTCCGGAGTGCAGCTCCAATAGCTCTCCCCAGCGTTTGGGCCCGACACTTTTTTTTTTTTTTTTTTTCAATCAAACTTTACTGCAGCCTTTAATTTGAGCCTTGCTGCTGCTAACACCATCCGGCACTCAAGGCTGCAGTATACAAACTGCAGCCGAGGCACAAAGCTGCCCAAACGGAGAGCTAGACTGGGGGAGGGACCCGGCCACCCGGGTGTGACACCCCAAAGGGGACAATGACGGGCCCCAGCGGACCCGCAACCCCTCGCACACCAAAGTCTTCCAGGCACAGGGATCCACCAGAAATAGCACAGAAATAAAGGAAAACTCTGAAAATTAACTCAAAAACCTATCCAGATCGGGCAAGCTGCACAGGCTGCCTGTCTACCCTCTGCTGAGACTGAGAAAATACTGGCTATAGATGGCTAGGCACAGGTTATAAGTACATAGTTTCAAGTTTTGTGTTCTCAGTCTCCCTCTGCTGGTAGGCGAGCATAACCCAAGTGTCTTGACCGGTCTGGAGGGTTGATGAGGAAATGTCCATTGGCTGCCAATTTTCAAAGGCACTGTACAAACCATATTGGCAAAAATTCGCTGTAACTGCTTTGGCACTGTCCGTATGGTGTCTGGATGTATTTAGACCAAAACGTATGACGGTGACAGCCAACTTTATGTACAGTGGTGATACTCAGCTGATGTTCGTGTAGCTAAACAGTTTCGTTTAAGCCTGTGTATTACATGTATATCTAGTACTGCTGAATATACTTATGTTTTAATAGGGCTGTGTTAAAATTTTTAATCACGCTCAATTGCATGATTAAAGACAGGGGCATAGCCAACAGTCCTTTTTTTTTTGGAGGGGGGGATGTATTTTTTTCTCCCTCCCCGTGTTATTTAACATACATTTGCTGCCAGGGTTATGTACAGTCCCGCCAGCTGAAGAAATTCTCTGGCCGAGCCACTTCCTTCCTCCTCATGCTGCCTCAGAAGTGAGGAAGTTGGCAATTTCCCTCCAGTTGCTGACACCAGCACTCTCTGAGCATGCTCAGTTTGAGGAGTGTCAGCAACTGGAGGCAAGCTGCCACCTTCCTCACTCCTGAGGCAGCATGAGGAGGAAGGAAGTGGCTCGGCCAGAGAAGGGATGTGGCTCAGGCAGTCAATTTCTTTTGCTGGCAGGTCTTCTGCATCCCCATCAGCCACTCAATTGGTGCTGTAGCTTTGGAGGGGTCTTGAGCTCAAATTAGGGGCCCACGCCTCCAGGGGCCCATCGTGGTTAACAATCACTGATTAAACGACCAATATCTCCCTTCCTTCCAACCGAAGATCCAACTCTCCTCTCTCTCCCCTTCCACCCTCAGGTCCATTATCTCTCTCTCCACCTGCAAGTTATCTCTTTCCCTCTCTCCCTCCCCTCCTCCTGTAGTGCCGCAGAGCTCTCTCAATTCCCTCCCTCCCCCACCCCGTGTGTACCTTAAAATCAAGTCTTCTCTGTGTCCTCAGCAGCAGTTGCAATACTCATATACTGCCTGGGGCCTTCCCTCTAACCTGTCCTGCCCCTTTTGATGCAACTTCCTGTTTCGCAAAGGTGGGATGGGTCAGAAGGTAAGCTGCAGGCAGCATACGAGTATCACTGCCAGTGCCAAAGACTTGATATACCCTGAGGGGGTGGAGATTTGGTAGAATTCTGTGGAACTGTAGGCGGGGAGAGCTGCTATTCTCAGAGGACAAGCAGGCTGCTTGTTCTCACGACTGGGTGACGTCCGCGGCAGCCCCCACCAACCGGAAAGAAGCTTCGCGGGACGGTCGGCACGCAGGGCACGCCCACCGCGCATGCGCGGCCGTCTTCACGCCCGTGCGCGACCACTCCCGCCAGTTCCTTTTTTTCCGCGCCTGGAGAGAGTCGTGTTTTGCGCTCTCTCTGTTCAGCCGCCGGATCGTTCGATCGCGTATACGCTGATCGTGTTTTTTTCTAACTTTGTTTTTCAGTTTTAGTTACCGCCCGGTTTCCTTTTAAAAAAAAAAAAAAAAAAAAGAAACCCTGCGCGTGTGGGACACGCGCTCCCTTTTTTCCCTCGCTTCCAGCGGGGACGCCACATTGCGGCCTAGTGGCCGCTCGGTCGTTTGGTTTTCGTGGTGTGATTTTAGCCACCATTGACGACTTTGACTTCGCCGACGCGATTTTTCCGTCGATGTCCTCGAAGGTCCCGAGTGGATTTAAAAACTGTGGTCGCTGCGGCCGGCCGATCTCGCAGACCGACACCCACGCTTGGTGCCTCCAGTGCCTCGGGCCGGAGCACAATCTCAAGTCGTGTTCTTTGTGTCTCGGTCTCCGGAAACGGACCCAGGTTGTGAGGCAAGTTCTGCTGGACCGTCTTTTTGGAACTTGCGCCGGCCCCTCGACGTCGACCTCGAAGGCATCGGTATCGACGCCCGGCCCTTCGGTACCGGTATCGATGCCCGAGACATCGGCACCGATGGCAGCGACCCCAGGAGAACAGGTCCCGTCGGCCCGCCGGTCTTCCGGTGAGAGTGGGGGTGAGAGGCCGCGTGGGCAGTCGGCCCCGGTCACGCCCTCAGCTCGTGGGCCGCGGGACCGAACCCTGTCTGACCCGGTACCTCGAGACCGAGGGGGATCGACCTCCTCCTCCTCCATGCCCTCCGGCGCCGGTGACGTGCATCGGAAGAAAGACAAGAAGCGTCGTCACCGGTCGCCTTCGGTGCATCCCGATGTCGGAGAGGAGAGGACGCCGAAGCGTCATCGTCGTGAGGAGAGGTCTCCGTCGGTTGTGGAGGTACCGACGCGTCGGGGTTCCGGCACCTCGGTGCCGTCTCCTGGCCCCCAGCAGCTTCCGGCACCAACACCCTTACCGGCCCCACCGCCTTTCCCGGCAGCGGGCCTGGACGAGTGCCTCAGAGCCATCCTTCCGGGGATCCTGGAAGGGCTGATGCGCCAGGCTGTGCCGGCGCCGGGGGTGCTTGCGCCCTCGGCGCCGATGACTGTGGCGCCGGTGAGCTCTAGCCCGGCGCCGGGGCTGTCGACACCGCCGCCGCTTGCGGTGCCGGCCTCGACCGCCACGCAGGTGGAGTCCCCGTCGACGTCGATGGAGGGAGCTCCGTCCCCGCTGGCGCGGGAGTCCACCGCTCGACGACACCGAGACCTCGGTGCCTCGACGTCGAGCCGGGCCCGGTACAGGACTCAGCTACATGAGCTAATGTCCGATACCGAGGATGAGGACTCGTGGGGGGAAGAGGAGGACCCTAGATATTTCTCCTCAGAGGAGTCTACGGGCCTTCCCTCGGACCCCACGCCTTCACCGGAGAGAAAGCTCTCACCTCCTGAGAGTCTCTCCTTTGCCTCCTTTGTGCGGGATATGTCTATAAGCATTCCCTTCCCCGTGGTCTCTGTGGAAGAGCCGAGGGCCGAGATGCTCGAGGTCCTCGACTATCCATCACCACCTAGAGAGTCCTCCAGGGTGCCGCTGCACAATGTCCTGAAGGAGACGCTGCTCCGGAACTGGGTGCGACCATTAACTAACCCCACCATTCCCAAGAAAGCAGAGTCCCAGTACAGGATCCACTCTGACCCAGAGCTCATGCGGCCCCAATTGCCCCATGACTCAGCGGTCGTGGATTCTGCTCTCAAGAGGGCACGGAGTTCGAGGGATACCGCCTCGGCGCCCCCGGGGCGGGAGTCTCGCACTCTGGACTCGTTTGGGAGGAAGGCCTATCAATCCTCCATGCTCGTGACCCGCATCCAGTCATACCTGCTCTATATGAGCATTCACATGCGGACCTATGTGCAACAACTGGCGGACCTGGTCGAGAAGCTCCCGCCGGAGCAGTCCAGGCCTTATCAGGAGGTGGTCAGGCAGCTGAAGGCGTGCAGAAAGTTCCTGTCCAGGGGTATTTTTGACACCTGTGACGTGGCATCTCGTGCTGCGGCCCAAGGTATAGTGATGCGCAGGCTCTCATGGCTGCGTGCCTCTGACCTGGACAACCGCACCCAGCAGAGACTGGCTGACGTCCCTTGCCGGGGGGATAACATTTTCGGTGAGAAGGTCGAGCAGATGGTGGACCAACTGCATCAGCGGGAAACCGCTCTCGACAAGCTCTCCCACCGGGCGCCTTCAGCATCCACCTCCACAGGTGGACGTTTTTCCCGGGCCCGGCAGGCTGCACCCTATTCTTTTGCGAAGCGTAGGTACAACCAGCCGGCCCGAAGGCCTCGTCAGGCACAGGGACAGCCCCAGCGCGCTCGTTCTCGTCAACAGCGTGCGCCTAAGCAGCCCCCTGCGCCTCCACAGCAAAAGCCGGGGACGGGCTTTTGACTGGATCCACGGGAACATAGCCGCCCTACAAGTGTCCGTACCGGACGATCTGCCGGTCGGAGGGAGGTTAAAATTCTTTCACCAAAGGTGGCCTCTCATAACCTCCGACCAGTGGGTTCTCCAAATAGTGCGGTGCAGATGCGCCCTGAATTTGGCCTCCCTGCCTCCAAATTGTCCCCCGGGAGCTCAGTCTTTCAGCTCCCATCACAAGCAGGTACTTGCAGAGGAACTCTCCGCCCTTCTCAGCGCCAATGCGGTCGAGCCCGTACCACCCGGGCAGGAAGGGCAGGGATTCTATTCCAGGTACTTCCTTGTGGAAAAGAAAACAGGGGGGATGCGTCCCATCCTAGACCTGAGAGGCCTGAACAAATTCCTGGTCAAAGAAAAGTTCAGGATGCTTTCCTTGGGCACCCTTCTGCCAATGATTCAGAAAAACGATTGGCTATGTTCCCTGGATTTAAAGGACGCATATACTCACATACCGATACTGCCAGCTCACAGACAGTATCTCAGATTCCGCCTGGGCGCACGGCACTTTCAGTATTGTGTGCTGCCCTTTGGGCTCGCCTCTGCCCCACGAGTGTTTACCAAGTGCCTCGTGGTGGTAGCGGCCTACCTACGCAAGCTGGGAGTGCACGTGTTCCCATATCTCGACGATTGGCTGGTCAAGAACACCTCAGAGGCAGGAGCCCTCCGGTCCATGCAGTGCACTATTCAACTTCTGGAGCTGCTGGGGTTTGTGATAAATTACCCAAAGTCCCATCTCCAGCCATCCCAGTCTCTGGAATTCATAGGAGCGCTGCTGAATACCCAGACGGCTCAGGCCTACCTTCCCGAAGCGCGGGCCACCAATCTCCTGGCCCTGGCTTCGCAGACCAGAGCGTCTCAGCAGGTCACAGCTCGGCAGATGTTGAGACTTCTGGGTCATATGGCCTCCACAGTTCATGTGACTCCCATGGCTCGTCTTCACATGAGATCTGCTCAATGGACCCTAGCTTCCCAGTGGTTCCAAGCCACCGGGAATCTAGAAGATGTCATCCGCCTCTCCACCAGTTGCCGCACTTCACTGCTCTGGTGGACCATCCGGACCAATTTGACCCTGGGACGTCCATTCCAAATTCCGCAGCCCTCGAAAGTGCTGACGACGGATGCATCTCGCCTGGGGTGGGGAGCTCATGTCGATGGGCTTCACACCCAGGGTCTGTGGTCCCTCCAGGAAAAGGATCTACAGATCAACCTCCTGGAGCTCCGAGCGATCTGGAACGCACTGAAGGCTTTCAGAGATCGGCTGTCCTACCAAATTATCCAAATTCGGACAGACAATCAGGTTGCAATGTATTACGTCAACAAGCAGGGGGGCACCGGATCTCGCCCCCTGTGTCAGGAAGCCGTCGGGATGTGGCGTTGGGCGTGCCGGTTCGGCATGCTCCTCCAAGCCACATACCTGGCAGGCGTAAACAACAGTCTGGCCGACAGACTGAGCAGAGTCATGCAACCGCACGAGTGGTCGCTCCATTCCAGAGTGGTACGCAAGATCTTCCGAGAGTGGGGCACCCCCTCGGTGGATCTTTTCGCCTCTCAGACCAACCACAAGCTGCCTCTGTTCTGTTCCAGACTTCAGACACACGGCAGGCTAGCGTCAGATGCCTTTCTCCTTCATTGGGGGACCGGCCTCCTGTATGCTTATCCTCCCATACCTTTGGTGGGGAAGACCTTACTGAAGCTCAAGCAAGACCGCGGCACCATGATTCTGATAGCGCCCTTTTGGCCCCGTCAGATCTGGTTCCCTCTTCTTCTGGAGTTGTCCTCAGAAGAACCGTGGAGATTGGAGTGTTTTCCGACTCTCATTTCGCAGAACGACGGAGCGTTGCTGCACCCCAACCTTCAATCCCTGGCTCTCACGGCCTGGATGTTGAGGGCGTAGACTTCGCTGCGTTGGGTCTGTCTGAGGGTGTCTCCCGGGTCTTGCTTGCCTCTAGGAAGGATTCCACTAAAAAGAGTTACTTTTTCAAGTGGAGGAGGTTTGTCGTTTGGTGTGAGAGCAAGGCCCTAGAACCTCGTTCTTGCCCTGCACAGAACCTGCTTGAATACCTTCTGCACTTATCAGAGTCTGGCCTCAAGACCAACTCAGTAAGGAATCACCTTAGTGCGATTAGTACTTACCATTATCGTGTGGAAGGTAAAGCCATCTCTGGAGAGCCTTTAGTCGTTCGATTCATGAGAGGCTTGCTTTTGTCAAAGCCCCCTATCAAGCCTCCTACTGTGTCATGGGATCTCAACGTCGTCCTCACCCAGCTGATGAAACCTCCTTTTGAGCCACTGAATACCTGCCATCTGAAGTACTTGACCTGGAAGGTCATTTTCTTGGTGGCAGTTACTTCAGCTCGTAGGGTCAGTGAGCTTCAAGCCCTAGTAGCTCATGCTCCATATACCAAATTTCATCACAACAGAGTAGTGCTCCGCACCCACCCAAAGTTCCTGCCGAAGGTGGTGTCGGAGTTCCATCTTAAACAGTCAATTGTCTTGCCAACATTCTTCCCCAGGCCGCATACCCGCCCTGCTGAACGTCAGTTGCACACATTGGACTGCAAGAGAGCATTGGCCTTCTACTTGGAGCGGACACAGCCCAACAGACAGTCCGCCCAATTGTTTATTTCTTTCGACCCTAACAGGCTAGGGGTCGCTGTCGGGAAACGCACCATCTCTAATTGGCTAGCAGATTGCATTTCCTTCACTTACGCCCAGGCTGGGCTGACTCTTGAGGGTCATGTCACGGCTCATAGTGTTAGAGCCATGGCAGCGTCAGTGGCCCACTTGAAGTCAGCCACTATTGAAGAGATTTGCAAGGCTGCGACGTGGTCATCTGTCCACACATTCACATCACATTACTGCCTCCAGCAGGATACCCGACGCGACAGTCGGTTCGGGCAGTCGGTGCTGCAGAATCTGTTTGGGGTGTAAATCCAACTCCACCCTCCAGGACCCGAATTTATTCTGGTCAGGCTGCACTCTTAGTTGTTCTTCGTAGGTCAATTTCTGTTGTTTCCTCGCCGTTGCGAGGTTCCATTGACCTGGGTTCTTGTTTTGAGTGAGCCTGAGAGCTAGGGATACCCCAGTCGTGAGAACAAGCAGCCTGCTTGTCCTCGGAGAAAGGGTATGATACATACCTGTAGCAGGTGTTCTCCGAGGACAGCAGGCTGATTGTTCTCACCTACCCTCCCTCCTCCCCTTTGGAGTTGTGTGTTTCATCTTTTGCTAGTCATTCAACTGGCGGGAGCGGTCGCGCACGGGCGGGAAGACGGCCGCGCATGCGCGGTGGGCGTGCCCTGCGTGCCGACCGTCCCGCGAAGCTTCTTTCCGGTTGGTGGGGGCTGCCGCGGACGTCACCCAGTCGTGAGAACAATCAGCCTGCTGTCCTCGGAGAACACCTGCTACAGGTATGTATCATACCCTGACTGTGCACTGGGGGTGGGAGACAAATGCTATGCAGCATGGTTAATTATTAGCCACAATAAAAAAATTTTTTTAATCATGACTAATAAATAACATGTTAATCGAGATTAACATGCAGCCCTAGTTTTTTAACATTGAGGTTGAATATTGACTCATTATTAAAAATATTTTCTTTCCCCTGCATCATTTTTAACAAATTTGATGATGCTTAAAGGACTCTTTCTAGTTTTTTATTGCCATTTTAGCTTCCTGTGACCTTTCATGTAAATCTCATTAAATATGTTTAAGGATGGCTATGTGTTTTTATAGCATGAAGAATATACTGTGTAACAAAATGCTAAATCCTTAGGGGACAGACAGGGTGGTGGTTGGAACCAGGTTTATTTATTACATTTGTACCCCACATTTTCCCACCTATTTGCAGGGTGAGAGGTTGTATAAATAATCTAGGGTTGGGTGACTCTGATGTTCATTTCAGGATGAGGTTATGCTCAGCTACCGAACAGGTAGAGAACAGCAGCACAAACTGGAAGGGCCAGTTGGCCTTTTATCTGGCGTTTCCTGGGTGAGTGCTGCCAGTCCAGCAATATTATTACAGTAAAGACAATACTACTACTACTACTATTTAGCATTTCTATAGCGCTACAAGGCATACGCAGCGCTGCACAAACATAGAAGAAAGACAGTCCCTGCTCAAAGAGCTTACAATCTAATAGACAAAAAATAAATAAAGTAAGCAAATCAAATCAATTAATGTGAACGGGAAGGAAGAGAGGAGGGTAGGTGGAGGCGAGTGGTTACGAGTCAAAAGCAATGTTAAAGAGGTGGGCTTTCAGTCTAGATTTAAAGGTGGCCAAGGATGGGGCAAGACGTAGGGGCTCAGGAAGTTTATTCCAGGCGTAGGGTGCAGCGAGACAGAAGACGTGAAGTCTGGAGTTGGCAGTAGTGGAGAAGGGAACAGATAAGGATTTATCCATGGAGCGGAGTGCACGGGAAGGGGTGTAGGGAAGGACGAGTGTGGATAGATACTGGGGAGCAGAAGAATGAGTACATTTATAGGTTAGTAGAAGAAGTTTGAACAGGATGCGAAAATGGATAGGGAGTCAGTGAAGCGACTTGAGGAGAGGGGTAGTATGAGTAAAGCGACCATGGCGGAAGATGAGACGGGCAGCAGAGTTTTGAACCGACTGGAGAGGAGAGAGGTGACTAAGTGGGAGGCCAGCAAGAAGCAGATTGCAGTAGTCTAGACGAGAGGTGACAAGGGTGTGGATGAGGGTTTTGGTAGAGTGCTCGGAAAGAAAGGGGTGGATTTTACGGATGTTGTAAAGAAAGAAACGACAGGTCTTGGCGGTCTGCTGGATATGAGCAGAGAAGGAGAGAGAAGAGTCAAAGATGACCCCAAGGTTTCGAGCTGAGGAGACAGGGAGAATGAGAGAGCCATCAACAGAAATAGAAAACGGGGGGAGCGGGGAGGTGGGTTGGGGGGGGAAAATGAGAAGCTCGGTTTTGGTCATATTTAATTTCAGGTGGCGTTGAGACATCCAGGCAGCAATGTCAGACAAGCACGCTGAAACTTTGGTTTGGATGCAAGGTGAGATATCAGGGGTAGAAAGGTAGATTTGGGAATCATCAGCATAGAGATGGTAGGAAAAGCCATGGGATGAGATTAATGAACCAAGGGAAGAAGTGTAGATAGAAAAGACAATAAGTCAGCCCTGTGAATTGTCTCTGCATAGTCCTACCAATTCTGTCAACTAGAGTTCAATTTTTATTGCACAGAGTTGTTTGTAATAAAATAGCAACACGGGCATTTCTTCAGTGATAAGTCAGTGGGCTTGGGTATATCATCATTAGAATACAGAATGTAGTGTTTTTCTGTTTCAGATTGTTAATTTTAGGCTCACTTAATTTTATCTTTTTCGAAGCAGAATTGCAAAAATCCCAATAATTCATCTTAGTATTCTCTTGATTAAGTACTTGTGTATTTGTACAGGTATGTGGAGAGTTCTAAAGATGTGACGGGAGATGACAATATATCAAAACTGAATCCAATTGCATTAAGCTGCAACCTCAACATTGCAGCTTGTAAGCTGAAGCAGTCAGACTGGCGAGCAGCCATTGAAAGCTGCACAGAGGTATGTTGAAATGCTTAGAGCCTGATGTAAGTATTTTGCAAGAAAACACACTTACTGCTGCAGGAAATTAGGCTAGTGAATATTTTCACAACTTGGAAATGGACTAAAGTCTGGCTTTTGATGCACTCAGGGAATTGGGAAGATATGGGTGATTGAGGGGGGGCTTATAGTTATTGTGGGTAGGATGTGATTGAAGAGATATATATTGTATTACTGCTGATTTAATCATAAGTTACTTTGAGCCGTACAGTCTTAGCAGCTGACATTTAATGAAATGGTTCCTTTAGCCCACGGATTCCATTTTACTGCAACACAAGGAAAGATGAGAGAAAACAAAATCTACTGCATCGGTTTTTAAATGACAGATTCTGTGCAAAAAGTGTTTGTCACACCATAATGTAGTTCAGATAATAACAGAACCTGTCTCATTTTTTGATTTTCACTGGATAAGTTTTAATCAAAAAAGGCTTTGGGCCCTGTTTACTAAGCCGTACGCTAAAAATTAGCACACGCTAATGCTAGACTTATCCATATATTCCTATGGGTGTCTTTAGCGTTAGCGTACGCTAAAATGTTAGTGCACCTACAGTACGGCTTAGTAAACAGGGCCCTTTATTTTGGAAGGTTTGGTATAACAGAGTTGAAATTCTCATTCCTGTCAATCTGCCAAAGTTCTGAAAAATCAGTTTTTGAACTAGACAACAAAAATTACAATAATTCCTATTGATGACATTTAAACCCCACATTTTCCCGCACAATTTTGAATTCAAAATGGCTAATAAGCTACAAGGAGACATTACAAAATATTAAATAAAAATCACATACATATCAAAGGAAAGAATCATAAATACAGATATAATGGGGGAGGGGAGGGAACTAGGCACCAGCATCAATTAACAGAAATGTTTTTGAAAAAGAAGGATTTCAAAAACAAGTGATCATACTGCGATCTAATGGATGTTGGCAAGGAATTTCACCACTTTGTACCTTGGTAAAAAAAAAAAAATAGTAGTAGAATAAATTAACTTGTAGACTACTTTCTTACAGGTAGGAAGATGAAGACGCAGGTAGTCTCTCACACCAAAGGCTGCATTGCGAGAAGGCAAAGTAACAAGGGGCAACATATAATCAGAGACAGTACCATATAAAGTCTGAAATATGAGAGCACAGAGCTGGAAAACAACCCTGGCCTTACTAGGAAGCCAGTGCAATCATATCAGCAGCGAAGTAGCCCTTCCAAAGCGTAACACATGCAGGACCAACCTGGCCGTGGTGTTCTGGGCCATTTGAAGCTTCCTTAAAACACATGCTTTGCAACCAGCGTAGATAGAATTACGATAATCAAATTGGGACTAGAGACTGGACAAGGAGCCTGAATAATATCTATTGAAAAACAGGGCCTAATTCGCTTCAGCTTCCAGAGTACCTTAAAAGGTTTACTCCCCTGTTTACCAAGCCGCACGGCAATGCTGACAGGGCCCATTCAGAGTGAATCGGCTGTGTTGGCATTAGTGCACTGGCAGGCACGAGTGCGGCTTAGTAAACAGGGGGGTTAGTGACTATGGAGAACACCTGAGATTCAAGGGTTAAGCACCGATTAACAACCCCTAATATTTTAAGATTGGTTTCCAAGGGCTAAGTAATGCAGTCAGTGCTAAAATTGCTGCAGGGATCAGTCAAATGGACTGGTTAATACCAAAAATGTAGTCTTATCCCGTTTAATTTTAGCCTAAATTCAGAGGACCAGGAATCCATTACATCAAGGCCTGATTTAATTTTATGGAGAAGTCCACGGATTCCACCTGGAAAGGGGATGTAAATAGTGACATCAGCGATCCTGTCTCCCCTATGCTGGAACTTTTAGCTCTCCTGAGCATGAGAAGCAGTTCTGAGCCTCCCATGGGTCCTATTCTCTCGTCAGTGTTTTACTTCTATGCAGACTTGCCATATTCTACTGTCCTCATGGAAAGCTCCCCCAACAACAAACCCTTCAAAGGCAAAAACCCAGATGGGTTGTTCAAAAGGTACCAGTGGGTGCAGGGAGCAAAAATCCTGACCCTTTCACTCCCTTTTCCCTGGGACCCAGAACTGGTACTGGCCATAGTAACTGAACTAGCAGTACAAGCATTATAGTCTTCAGTCTGCCAATAAATGAAGCAGAAAAGGTAAGGAACATAACAGGTCCTCTACACAATTTACGCTTTCTTTCTCACTGTCTTGGGAGAGCTCCATAGACACTGGGGAAAGAGGAGCAGGAAAAGAAAAGCCAAAAACGTAAGCATTATCAAAATGAAGCACAGCCCCCACGAGCTGCTAGGAGTACTGAAAGACTAATGACCAAGATACAGGGAAGCATGCTAAACTCCATGCTCCTCATAAGATGACCAGAGGTGCCATGCCCACTTGCCAGTCACTGCTCATTCAGCCAACAATAGTACTAAATCAGTACTCGAGCTTACGCATCAACTTTTGCAACAGAACACAGCATTCCATTCATAACGGATTATAAGAGAAGAAACATCTCAATCAGATGGAATTACAAAACAGCATCCTTAAAAGTAATACAGTCCAAAAATTAAACTGAACCTATATTTGAAAACAGAAAAGCCTTCAGCTGTTTTCTACATAAAAAGTAAGATAAAATGATCTAATCTGGTGAGGAATACCATTCCAAATTTTTCTGCTAAACATTGAAAAATGTTGCTTAAATAGCTCTTAAGCTTAACACCTTGGGGATTTTTAATTATGTAAAATATTTTCAATATATGAAAGTTAAACTGAGTAAATTAGCCCTTGCTATAACCCCAACATAAGCTGCAACATTCAATATATCAGGTATTTCATCCTTGCCCAACTCTGAAAATATTTTATATGAAAGACAAATTGATAATTTCCAACTGTTCCACACTCACGTTTGTGTCCATTCAATTTTCTAAATGCAAATTTAAGTGTGATCTTCTCAAAGACAACCTTAGTGAAAGATACATCTTGCCATCACTTTGCTCCCTCAGGGGTCCTTTTTACCAAATGGAGGTAAAAGGTGGCCCACAGTGGCGTTGGCACATAGGATTGCCGCATGCCAAGGTCACCTTTTACTGCCACAGATTAAAGGTACTTTTCGTTAAAGGCCAGTAAATGGCCATTTGCTGAGAGAGCCCTTACCACCTCCTATTCAGGAGCCGGTGAGGGCTCCAGTGCTAGAAAATACAAAAAATGTTTCTAGCGCCAGAAACAGCACGCACCAGAAGTTGGAAGTACCATTAAGCTCCTGAGCGAACCCGGCGGTAGGGCTACTGCTGGGTTTATACACAGGAAATTGGCCCTACCACCGGGTAGTAAAAGGGCCCCTAAATGTCTATATCTGACCTCGGCCTTGGTTTCGCCCATTTACCAGGCTTTTTCAGGAAAAATGACTGTAAAAAAAAAAAATAATGATAACATAAGGTGTAAATTACTTGATTTAACATGCCCTTTTTTTAAAAGTTACTTCAGACCTAGCCCGTCTCCACCATGCTCCACAAAATGACAACCAACCTAAAGATGACTATGCATGCACGTTCCATCTGATGTTATTTTGCATCACTGAGAGGGGGCTAATACATTCCACTCAGTATCTTGTTTCAAACATTTTGGACTCCCATTGAAAAATGAACTGTTTAATGCCGCAATACTCATTTGAGATAAAGCCTCTCCCCAAATTAAGTCTCATTTCTATTATAACTCTGCCACCACGTAAAGCACCTGCTGCCAATGTGATACTAAAGGTGTGTGTTTCTTTACACACACCTTTAGTGTGAAATTGCAGAACAATGCTCAATTATACGTTACATTAACTGGACATGTTTTCCAATTAGAGCTGTACTGAATAACATATTTTACTATTCAGCCGAATACGAATAATGAAAAAGATTCGGCTGAATATACCAAATACAAATAATGGACACTGAGCTTTAACATAACAAAGAATGAGGTGTTTATTTCAGTAGGATTTAGCCCAGTAGAGCCCCGGATAATTTGTATTTGAATTTAAATCACTATTTCGCCAACTACGAATAACGCATAAGTACATAAGTATTGCCATACTGGGAAAGACCAAAGGTCCATCGAGCCCAGCATCCTGTTTCCAACAGTGGCCAATCCAGGTCACAAATACCCGGCAAGATCCCAAAAATGTACAAAACATTTTATACTGCTTATCCCAGAAATCGTGGATTTTCCCCAAGTCCATTTAATAACTGTCTATGGACTTTTCCTTTAGGAAGCCGTCCAAACCTTTTTGAAACTCCGCTAAGCTAACTGCCTTTTCCACATTCTCTGGCAACAAATTCCAGAGTTTAATTACACATTGAGTGAAGAAACATTTTCTCCGATTCATTTTAAATTTACTACATTGTAGCTTCATCACATGCCCCCTAGTCCTAGTATTTTTGGAAAGTGTGAACAGACGCTTCACATCTACCCGTTCAACTC
This sequence comes from Microcaecilia unicolor, assembly GCF_901765095.1. NCBI lineage: Eukaryota > Metazoa > Chordata > Amphibia > Gymnophiona > Siphonopidae > Microcaecilia > Microcaecilia unicolor. The sequence continues at coordinate 604,897,289 of NC_044032.1, forward strand.
CACTCATTATTTTATAGACCTCTATCATATCTCCCCTCAGCCGCCTTTTCTCCAAGCTGAAGAGCCCTAGCTGCTTTAGCCTTTCCTCATAGGGAAGCCATCCCCTCCCCTTTATCATTTTTGTCACCCTTCTCTGCACCTTTTCTAATTCTACTGTATCTTTTTTGAGATGCGGCGACCAGAATTGAACACAATATTTGAGGTGCGGTCGCACCATGGAGCGATACAAAGGCATTATAACATTCTCATTTTTGTTTTCCATTCCTTTCCTAATAATACCTAACATTCTATTTGCTTTCTTAGCCGCAGCAGCACACTGAGCAGAAGGTTTCAACGTATCATTGACTACGACACCTAGATTCCTTTCTTGGTCCGTGACTCCTAACATGGAATCTTGCATGAACCTTGCATGACGCAGTTGAAGCTGAATCAAATATGAATATTTGGTATTGCCCAATATACACTTTTTTTTTTTAAACATCATAGCATAGGTTTACTCTTGAGGATGCACAATATATTCTTCATGAAGGCCTTTTACTAAATGCTAAGAAGCTTTAAGTAAAAGGGTCCCAGAATCCAATACACTCATTTTCTGCTGAATTACACTGAACAAGTGTACTAAAAAAAAGCTATTCATTGAAAAACAAATCATGGTATTTCCATAACTTCTGGATGATCTCATTAACCTCTCCCAATAATGCAGTACAATTTGATGACTGCTTGTGATAAATATAGTAATATACAAATTAAGTCATGAATCAGATTGTGTGTGTCACAAATCCAATATTACCTCTCTTACATGTGCTGCATGTTTAACAGTACACTGGTTACAGTTTTTGGATACAATTAGGAACTTAGCACTACACCTTCTCTATTGCCTGGTATTACTCCTGCGCAGACAGACAATTGTATCATGAACCTATTGTGTCCTTTCAATTTTGGATTCAGAACCTGTCCTAGGCTCTGACATTTTCTATTGGAGTGTTCTAGATCCAGATTTTGTTCCACTTGAGTCCTCTTTTGAAAAAGAATGAATACTTTGCAGAGAAGTAGGCCCTATATATGGATCTTTTCCCTGAGGTTTGTGCAGTCTGGTTAAAAAAAAAAAAAGAACTAAAACTACACTCTATCTTTTGGCTTTGAAGTTTATAGAAGCTTCAAAGACTATAGAGATGGTCCCTGTTAGTGGCTGCCTTAAAGATCAACAACATTAAGATGTGACCTGTTTCCAAAGACATGTAAAATACTGAAACCAGGTCCAATCAATTCTCTCACTCTTCAGCGGTAGACAAGCCAGCAAGGAAAAAGGTGCAGGGAGATCTTTGAATGGGCTGTGTTGGCAGTGCCGCATGGCTTTTTTAAACACGGTGGTACATTTTGATAGTATGACTATTAGACTGGCATCTCATTACACTTTTTTGGGGGGGGGATGTCGCAAAATTGTCATAACATTCAAGTAAAAAAAAAAATTCCACTTATCTACAGATGAAATGTGCGATGCTATTTCCAAGCACACTTATCAGTTTGAAGCGGTCAGGAACCACATGTATCTAACAGCTACAAAACTTATTATAAAAGATAGAATTGAAAATCATTTAGAAATTGGGCACTTTGACTCACATTGCCACAGTAATGATTCATGTACCTCGGTCAGCTCAGATATGGCCTTACTGTTCTCCATACACTTTCAGGCTCATTTTCGAAAGAGAAGGATGCCCGTCTTTCGACACAAATCGGAAGATGGGCATCCTTCTCACAGGGTCGCCCAAATCAGCATACTCGAAAGCCGATTTTGGGCGTCCCCAACTGCTTTCTGTTGCGGGGACGACCAACATTCACAGGGGCATGGCGGAGGTGTAGCGAAGGCAGGACTTGGGTGTGCCTAACACATGGATGTCCTCAACCCATAATGGAAAAAAAAGGGCATCCCTCATGAGTACTTGGACGACTACCTGGTCCTGCTTTTCTTACAACCAAGCCACAAAAAGGTGCCCGAACTGACCAGATGACCATGGGAGAGAATCGGGGATCACTTAACTCTCCCAGTGGTCACTAACCCCCTCCCACCGTCAAAAAACATCTTTAAAAATATTTTGTGCCAGCTTCAAATGTCATACTCAGGTCCATCACAGCAGTATAAAGGTCCCTGGAGCAGTTTTAGTGGGTGCAGTGTGCAGGTGGACCTAGGCCTTCTCTCCCCCCCACCTGTTACACTTGTGGTGGTAAATGTGAGCCCGCCAAAACCCACTGTACCCACATGTAGGTGCCCCCCTTCACCTGTAAGGGCTATGGTAGTGATGTACAGTTGTGGGTAGTGGATTTTGGGGGCTCAGCATACAAAGTAAAGGAGCTATGTACCTGGGAGCAATTTATGAAGTCCACTGCAGTGCCCCCTAGGGTGCCCCGGCATGTCAGAGGGACCAGTGCACTACGAATGCTGGCTCCTCCCATGACCAAAAGGGCTTGCATTTGGTCTTTTCTGAGATGGGCATCCTCGGTTTCCATTATCGCCGAAAATCAGAAATGATCAAGTCTAGGGATGACCATTTCTAAGGATGACCTAAATGTCAAGATTTGGGCCTCCCTGACCTTATTATCGAAACGAAAGATGTCCATCTTGTTTCGATAATAGCTCCCTTACTTTGTTTTGCGTTGACGTCCTCAGCAAAACTTGGGTGTCCCTTTTGATTATGATCCTCTTTCTTTTCCTTCTATGGGGAATCTAACGATTTCACGTGATCAAACTTTGTGTTCTGTAAACGCTGACATTTCTATTTTCTCTAAACATAATAAAAATTTAATTAAAATTCAAAAACATTACTGAAATAAGCAAAGAGGCCCTAAGACTAATAAAGAAATCACAGGTTAGTACAGAATACTTGAAATGATTGTATGCCATTCAGGCCATTCTGTTGTACTGCTTATAATTCATATATCCAAAACTGTTCTCTCATGGTTACTTTAGCTTTTCTGTCCCTCCCAATTTGGACATATGTTCTATGGGAAAATGTGTGATTACACTATGTTCTGTGTTGGATCATGATGACAGCCTACCATGAGGTGTCAAATCGGAGCTATATAAGCTACTGTACTTTGTCTGCTTTATTGGACACCATTGGTAAATCAGGTACCTGGTCTTTGCTTCATGCATGTACAGTGCATTATTGCTTGGAGTATTTACAGTAACAGTACAGTTGATCAAGCAGTGCTGCCCAGTCTGTGTGGCTGATATTACAACTCTTGCACATTTTTCATATGCAGGCTGCTCCAGAAGAATAGCCAATACATAAAAACATGAGCAGCCCCAAGTGTGGGAGTAGTTTGTGTGTGTGCCTGACTCTATATTGCTTCTGAACAAGAATATAAGCATTGCTATACTGGGACAGACCGAAAGTCCATTAAGCCCAGTATCCTGTTTCCAACAGTGGCCAATGCAGGTCACAAGTACCTGGCAAGATCCCAAAAGAGTAAAACCAATTTTATTCTGCGTATCCTAGAAATAAGCAATGGATTTTCCCCGAAGTCCATCTTAATAATGGCTTATGGACTTTTCTTTTAGGGGGTCTTTTACTAATGCTTAGGTTGAGTTATCTGCAGCAGGGCCCATAAGAATAATGTGAGCTAAGCTTTAGTAAAAGACCTAAGCGTGTTAGGACCTAATGCAGCTTAGTAAAAGGGCCCCTTTGCAAAGTATCCAAAACTTTTTTTTAAACCCTGCTATGCTAAGCTTTTACCACACTCTGTGGCAACAAATTTCAGAGTTTACTTACATACTGAATGAAGAAATATTTTCTCAAATGTTTTAAATTTACTTAGTACCTTCATTGCACGCCCCCTAGTTCTTGTATTTTTGGAAAGAGTAAACAAGCAATTCACATCTACTTGTTCCACTCCACTCTATTTTACAGACCTCTATCATATCTCCCCTCAGCCATCTCTTCTCAAAGTTGAAGAATCCATGCCTTTTTAGCCTTTCCTCATAGGGAAGTCAGCCTATTCCTTTTATCATTTTTTTCACCCTTTACCTTTTTTAATTCCACTGTATCTCTTTTGAGATGCGGTAACTAGAATTGCACATAGTATTCAAGGTGCGGTCGCATCGTGGAGCAATACAAAGGCATTCTTCTACTCATTTTTGTTTTCCTTTCCTAATGAAAAGGCATTGTGGCTTACTTGTAACTGCTGTTTTCCATAGACAGGATTGATAAGGCATACAATTCCTACTACCATCCTGGGAATTTGAATTCATTCTTGAGCTGAGAAGACTACGTTCTGTGGGAAGGGCCATGCATGCTCAGAACTTTATACCAAATCTTGGCAGCGTGCAGTGATGTCACTCATGTTGTGTGCCTAATCAATCCCATTGTCCACAGAAAACATCTGTTATGGGTGGGCAACGTGCTAAAGTCAGGTTATAGTATTTCAGTGTACCTCAGAGCATATAATGGTTGGCGTCAGTTAAAATATATATATATATTTTTTTTCCAGGCTCTTGAACTTGATCCATCAAACACCAAAGCGCTTTACAGACGGGCTCAGGGCTGGCAGGGTTTGAAAGATTATGACCAAGCTTTGGTAATTATTTTTTAAATTATTTGTTAACTTAGCAATTTTAACTGATGCTTTTAATGTTTCATTTCTATATTTTTTTTATTTAAAGGAGGACCTAAAGAAGGCTCATGAAATAGCACCAGAAGACAAAGGTATGTCTGTATGAGTTGTGATGCCTCCTTGCATCCACTGCCATCCTTGTTAGGAGTGCTGAATTTGTCTAGACATAAGATATTTTTCTATGGTGCCATCAGGAACAGCTGTGTTCTGTAAATATGGAATCATTTCTATTACATTTGTATGAAGAGGGCAGGACTCTTTTTCCAGGGCATTGCTGGCAGCCGTAGGTAGCCTAAGCTTTTGCACAGCAGGGCTTAAGGCGGGATTTGACCAATTTCTTTCAAGCTAAGGAGCTTAGCCCTCCAAACTCCCACTGTACCAATGTAAGAGGTATCTTCTTGGAGGTTTGCTGTGGTTCCTTTAGAGCCCAACTTAAGATTGCTTTTCCATGGGAAAAGGAAGCAAAACAGGCTCTATGCCACTGTATAGCACTAGCAGAAACCAGCAGCATCCCTGTCCACATGATAGCTGTTTCAGATGCTGTTTCTTTCCTTTACTTACCAGCAGTGGCATAGGTGTCCATCTGTTGTCTTCTCTCATGGCTCCTCCATCCTTCATGTCTTCTTCCATGTTTTTTTATAATCCTTTAATCATCTCTTCCAGTCTCGCTGCTTGTTTCAAAGTCCATTCTGTCTTCCTTTCGCACTATTCCTACTGTTCTGACCTCCAGCATGTATGACAGGCTTTCTTCTTTTCCTGTAGTTTTTCTTCTTTTGACCTTTCCTCCTTCCTTCACCACATCTTTTCTCCACAACTAGTTTCACAGTGTAAAAGAAAATTATTTGCATTGAACATGTATGCTAATGTGCTGTTTTTTCTTTTACCCCCTTTTTTTCCCCCAGCTGTTGGTACAGAAATTCTTCGGGTCAAGCATAAGATGAAGGAGCAAAAAGCAAAAGAGAAAGCAGTTTATGCAAAAATGTTTGCATGAGCAGAAGTGGGCAGCTCTGTAAAACTAGTCCCACATTGACTGAGCATATGAAGTTTGTACACCTCCAGCTTTCAAAGGAATAGGGAAAATAGTTTCCAGCACTCGGTGGTATTAAGTAAAACCAGAAAGTGTATTGCTCATTATCCTCACCGTAGTCAGTGAATTCCCAGTTTCTACAATTTAACAACTGAATTTTCTTTCCCTCTACCTTACTTGAAAATAACTGTTAAAAGGGGACATTCTGGAAAAATTGTGTGTTGCTTATGTTTCTTAAACCCCCCCCCCCCCCAACATTCTTTGCATGAACTATGCAAAAAATACTTAATAGTTAAAATGCTTAACAGGTAGGTACTGAGTCCTAAGCTTTTTAACTATGAGTCCTATTACATTTGTTCTCTCTTGCATTTTAACTATTGAGTCCTAAGCTTTTTAACTATGCGTCCTATTACATTTGTTCTCTCTTGCATTTTAACTATTGAGTCCTATTACATTTGTTCTCTCTCACAATGTAAAACATTTTCTCAAAACAGCTATACACTGGAGCCAACACTATACTGCAGCAGTATTCATAAATATATTCCTGGTTTACACTGTTTATTTCAGTTTCCAACAGGACTGAAGTCAACATCTCATGCTCAATCTATAAATTGCTCTTATCTCAAAAATATTTCCAACCATCAGGCTAGAGAGTGTGTGTATTTAGTGTTCATTATTGTGATTAACAAAGTCTGTAGTAAACAAGCCCCATTGACAATGAGGCCTATAAACATGTTATTGCACCTTTCAACCCTAGCCCTTTTTCCCCCCAAAGTTTTGTTCCTTTGAGTGGGAAGGAATTTCTAAGACTGTTAATTCAGTAGAGAACAAATGATTTTTTTTTAATGCTGTAACATTTTAATGAGATTGAATTGATGTTAAAATTGCCACCCAAAATAAAACATTTAAAGAACTAAAAAATGTGCCAGCATGATTAAATTTAACATAACAAACTTTTTTAAAGCTATGAAAAATAACACAGCTCTTCCCTACCTTTACAAAAATTTAAATTTTACTTTAAATTTGCTGATCACTGAATCAGATTACCCAAAAACAAGGCTTTACTGCTGAGCATAAGGTCTGGTTTGGTGTAAAGATCCTTTCAGCATTACAAGCCTTGCTGAAAAAGTCTGGACAACATTATCCTAGAAGGCACATCCTGTAACAGAAGAAGAAGATTTACACCGGTTTCATGATATTCTGGACTGCTGCATCACACTGTAGCTCCAGAGGTCATGTGGATGAAGATCCCTGACGTTTTCTTCTGTATGATCCCAGGCTTCATACTACAGTTCACATGCCATTGTAAGCAGGACCCCCACCTCCTTCAGGTACAACCCAATTAATATTTTGACTTGGATCTTTAATATCGCAGGTCTTGCAGTGGACACAGTTTTGAGCATTGATCTGTAACCGTAAGCCTTCCCCACTTTCCAACGGCACATACTCATACACCCCTGCAACGAGAGAGGAACATCATGATTTCTTGCTAGTTTAGGATTTTAAATGCCCTATTGGATGAACACCAGCTATTGGGAATGGGAATAGGTTATATTCAAAGTGTTAATTAACAGACTCGTAACCCTCCTTCTACTTGCTTATAATTCAACTGTGCACCTTGATATCAAGATACACAGTATATTCAGTGCTAGAGCATATCTGGCCGAACCTGATTTAAATGTAAAGTACTGCAAGCAGCAGGGACTTTCTACCAAAAGAAAAGCAAAGGTCACACATTGCTATGTTCACTGTGCTCAGTTGTTGTGCACTTTAGACTACAGGAATATGGTATTAGTAACAGAAATAAGTGTTTAAACCTGGATATTAAAAAGGGGAACTTTTTTTTTTTTTTTAACATTTAAAATGCTGTTAGATCAAGGCTTTCCAAACCTGTACTGGGGATCTCAGGGCCTATCAGGTTTTCAGGATATCCACAAAGAATAAGGTCAGTTTGCATATAGTGTATTTCCAATCCCTGCACATTTAAAGGACCCCAGAATTGGTTTGGGAAGCTCTAAGCTAGATAGATGTCTGTCTTGGTCAAGTAACACCAACTAATAGCAGATGTAAAGTGTACTGTGACACAGCTTTCCCCCATTACCAAATTTTGGCTCATTCCATTACATTTTTGGAATGCTAATTTGCCCTCAGATAGACATCAACCCCTTATGTACAGTATGCTGTACTGAAAAGAATACAAACAACTGGATAGAGCTAAACTATGATAATAAGCAGGAATAAAGCTGGGATTTTTGTATACAGCTTTTCTCTCATGAAATATTTTTAGCCTTTACTGAAGAAGGTGTTCTTTGCTTAAACTCCTTAATAAATGCATTTTTACTACTACTGATACTTAACATTTCTAGAGCGCTACTAGGATTACGCAGCGCTGTACAAATTAACAAAGAAGGACGGTCCCTGCTTAAAGGAGCGTACAATCTAAAGCACGAAATGTCAAGTTGGGGCTTTCCTGAGTAGAGGTGTAGTGGTTAGGTGCCGAAGGCGACATTGAAGAGGTGGGCTTTGAGCAATGATTTGAAGTTGGGCAGGGAGGGGGCCTGGCGTATGGGCTCAGGGAGTTTGTTCCAAGCATGGGGTAAGGCGAGACAGAAAGGGTGGAGCCTGGAGTTGGCGGTAGTGGAGAAGGGTACTGAAAGGAGGGATTTGTCTTGAGAGCGGAGGTTACGGGTAGGAACGTAAGGAGAGATGAGGGTAGAGAGGTAAAGAGAGGCTGCAGATCAAGTGCATTTGTAGGTTAGTAGGAGAAGCTTGAACTGTATGCGGTATCTGATCGGAAGCCAGTGAAGTGACTTGAGGAGAGGGGTGATACGAGTATATCGGTCAAGGCGGAAGATAAGACGTGCAGCAGAGTTCTGAACGGACTGAAGGGGGGATAGATGGCTAAGTGGGAGGCCAGTGAAGAGTAGGTTGCAGTGGTCAAGGCGAGGGGTGATGAGAGTTCGGGTGGTGTGCTCAGAGAGGAAGGGGCAAATTTTGCTAATGTTGTAGAGGAAGAAGCGACAGGTCTTGGCTATCTGCTGGATATGTGCAGAGAAGGAAAGGGAGGAGTCGAAGATGACACCGAGGTTGCGGGCAGATGAGACGGGGACGATGATGGTGTTATCAACTGAGAGAGAGAGTGAAGGGAGAGGAGAAGTGGGCTTGGGTGGGAAGTCAATAAGTTCGGTCTTGGCCATGTTCAGTTTCAGGTGGCGGTTGGACATCCAGGCAGCAATGTCAGATAAAAATAAATGCATTTTTACTAGTAAGTTTAGCACTTGTGAAAGCTGAAGACTGGTTGCACTGGCAATTGAAATCATTCATGTATCCGTACAGTACAAAATGTGTCCAACTCTGGAATTTGGAGGAAGTGGGGAGAAACTCATTCTCTAGGCCCATGATAAACATTTTCAAACACTATTCTTCAGTGGAAGAAATTTTATAAAACAAGAAGTTTCCATATGAAGCTTAAACTTATACAAAGCCTACATTATAAGCCATACACACCAAGACCAAAGACACTAAACATGTACTCTTCTAGAAGAAAAGGGAATTATGATACAAACATATCAAAAAGCGAAGATACTTACCTGTAGCAAGCATCTCCGAGGACAGCAGGCTTTATGTTCTCATAAGTGGGTAACACAGCACCGTGTTGCCTGGAGCTTATGAAGCTTAACAGCTTTGTGGCGCACGAGACGCGTTCTACTGTGCATGTGTGGTTGCCTTCCCGCCCGCCACAAGACTGTGGTTACCACAGTTAAATACTATAGCATAAAAAAAGAAAAAACAGACAACTCCTAGGGGAGGTGGGAGGGTTTGTGAGAATATAAGGTCTAATGTCCTCGGAGAATACCTGCTACAGTTAAGTATCTTCACTGTCCAAGGAAAGCAGGCTATTAATTCTCAAAGTGGGGTATCCCTAGCATCCAGGCTCACCAAAAACAACAAATATTGGCCAATTGGGCCCCGCAATAGTGAGGACACAACTGAGATTAACCTGAAACTATATACAAACTGAGTGAGACTGCAGCCTGGAACAGAATAAAACGGACCTAGGGAGGTAGAGTTCTAGGCCCCAAACGTATTCTGCAACACTGCCTGAACTGTCACATCGGGTATCCTGCTCGAGGCAGTAATTTATTTATTGCATTTGTATCCCACATTTTCCCACCTCTTTGCAGGCTCAATGTGGCTTACAATATATCATGAATAGTGGAAATACATAAGAAAATATACATTTGGTGTTACAGAAAGATTTTGGGTAAAATGATAATAGTAGAACAATATTAGATTAACAATCAGATATTAAAGACAGTTCTGGGTGTATGTATAGGAGTTCATATTTGTTGTTCTTTGTGGTATATCTTGTTGAAGAGATGGGTCTTCAGAAGTTTGCGGAAATTAGTTAGTAATTAATTAGTAATGAGAAGTGAATGTGTAGACTGAGGACCACATCGCAGCCTTATAAATTTCTTCAATGGAGGCTGACCACAAATAGGCTACTGATGCAGCCATGGCTCTGACATTGTGAGCCTTGACATGACCCTCCAGGGTCAGCCCAGCCTGGGCATAAGTGAAGAAAATGCAATCTACCAGCCAATTAGAGATGGTGCTTTTCATGATGGCGACCCCTATCCTGTTGGGATCAAAAGAAACAAAAAGCTGGGTGGACTGTCTGTGGAGCCTTGTTCGCTCCATGGGGTAAGCCAGTACTCACAGTACACGGTGTGCAAGGTGCTCTCACCAGGATGGGCATCAGGTCAGGGAAAGAATGATGGCAAGACAATCGACTGGTTCAGATGGAACTCCGATACAACCTTCGGCAGGATGCGGGCAGAGGACTACTCTGTTGTGATTATACTTAATATAAGGTGCATCCACTACTAGAGCCTGAAGCTCATTGACCCTACGCACTGAAATAACAGCCACCAAGAAAATGACCTTCCAGGTCAAGTAACTTCAAATGGCAGGAATTCAGTGGCTCAAAAGGAGCTTTCATCAGCTGGGTGAGAACGTTGAGGTCCTGTGACACACAGGTGGATGTTTTTCCAGGGGACTTTGACAAAAGCAAACCTTGCCTGAAGCAAACAACTAGAGGCTGTCCAGAAATGGGCTTACTCTCTGGAAGAGACTCATAGGCCAGGACCATGAGCATCTTAGGCCTGGGCTTGTCCGCCACTTCCACTGACATAGCCTCAGCCAGTTCCTTCACGGGAATGAAAAGCTCTCCGGAGCAGACTTTCTCCTTTCAAGCAGAGGGGAGGGTTCAGAGGGGATGCCATATGACTCATCCTCCGAAAAGTACCTTGGATTCTCCTCTGACTCCCATGAGCATTCCTTGTCAGTGTTCGACAGCAACTCCTCGTGGGCGGGCCTATACTGAGTCTGCTTCGAAGTAGAGGCGCCATGTCCCTGAGAGGGGTATTGAGGACTGGGTTTCGGCCTCAACTTCGGTGAGGCTTCCTCCACTGACATCGACGAGCTTCTGGCTTGGGTGGCAGTTGACGCCGGGGCCCCATCGACACCAGCATTGGAAGCTGCACTGCAGGCTGATGGCCAAGCGGGGCCGCAACGGGTAACAGATTAGGTGCAAGCACCCCCGATGCCAATGCACACCATTGCAAAAGGCCATCCAGCAGCTCAGGAAGCAAGGTGCGGATACGCTCATTGAGAGCTGACACTGGGAAAGACTGGAGTGCTGGCTCTGAGAGAGGCTGCAGAACTGACGGGGCAGAGACGGAGTCAGGTCCTGGCTGCTAGGGGGATAGATGCATTGGCACCTCATGAATAGAGGGGGAGCGATCCTCTCCGCGCCACTTCTTGATTGCCGAATCCTTCGATGCCCCAGAGCTCCCGGCACCATGTGTCTAGGATGACCGATGCCAATGCGTCTTAGCCTTCCCCTGACGACGAGGACATCACTGAATCCTCACGTCGCGACAGGGTTGGGTCGGACACTGGCCTGTCCTGAGGGTCCTGTCCAGCAGTCAACATCAAGACAGCTGGAGACCCACTCGATGCACTACTGCTCCCAATATCCATGGGTCTCATGCAGCCATGTGGACCGATACTTCTGATGCCAACATCAAGGACTCAGACCTGGCTCTAGGAATCTTCTCGCGTTGAGCCTTTCTGGACATCTGAGTCCTTTTCTTCATTCGAAGACAGAGGACACAGCAGGGCTATGGTTCGCCCTAAACACTGAAGACACCAAGAATGGGTGTCTTTACCAGGTCCGACTGGACCGGGTACAGCGCTTGAAGCCACTGGGAACTTTAGTGGACATGGATGGAAAAACGTCCGCAGCCAAATCAAAAGACATGACAGTGCCTGAAAAAAAGGGGCAAGGCACCAGAAAAAAAGGCAAAGGCAGAACCCAGCTGAAGTCAAGGCCTAAACGCAGCCTAAGACATGAAAAAATAAAGAAAACCTAAAATTGGGAAAATAACCTGAGAGGACAGGAATGAAGGGCACTGAAACCTGAGAACAGGCACAGCAAAAAACAGGCGAAAAAACCTGAAAGGCACCACAAAAGAAGCTCTTGATAAACTACAAATGCAGTTTCCCCTCACCGCAGTAGAAAAACAATTGCGGTAACCGCACTCTTGAAGTGGGTGGGAAGCGGTTGAGAGTGTCTCACGCTTTACAAAACTCTGTTAAGCTTGTCATAAGCTCTGGAGCGGGCAACATGGCATCACGTTACCCACTTGTGAGAATTAATAGCCTACTTGTCCTCCGAGAATCTTTCTGGCCTCAGTAAACCAGCAGAGGTTAACATTTTCCACAGACTGACCAGGACAATGGTCATGATAGGACACTGAAAGGAAAGAAGTTCAAAATGAATGTGAGACAACATTTAAAACAGAGGGTTGGTGGACATCTGGAATAACTTTCCAGAGGAGATGGTAGGAGTGAATAATTCACACATACATGAGATGAACACAAGCAGCAGAGGGAAGAAGACTACCACAGGTAATTAAGACATGTGGCAGTACAGTAGGCAGGTAAAAATGATTAGAATGGGTGACCCAAATTGTCCTTTTCTGCCTATATTACCTACAGTTATGTGCAAAAGTTTAGGCATCTGTTGTCAAATTGTTTCAAAGAATCTTTGAGTGAACAGAAGCTGACAACCGGTTGACTGGTTTATTAAACCTTAAATTAGCCAAGTGAAAACAATTCCATGTTTGAACACCTTGACTCCTTTAAACTCTCAAGTTATGATTGTTCTGTCTATGTCAACCACCATGGGCTCCTCCATGGGGATGTCAAAGCATTTCAATGTAAACATAATTCACTTATACACAGCAAGGGAAGGGTACACAAAAATCTCTAAATGCTTTCCATTAGCAATTTCAAGAAACATTACTAAGAAATGAAAGTGCCAGGGAACTTTTGAAGTCAAGGTAAGATGGAAGAACAAGAAAAATCTGACAGAACTCCAGAAACCACAGATCATGGCAAACAACTGCAGACAAATCTAGCTGACATTGGAGTAATTGTAAGTAATGCTGCACTATGGACAACAGTGATCTGCATCAGCGAGTTGGCAGAAGAAAGCCTTTTCTAGGACCTCATCATAAAAGTCATCAACTGTACAAAGAAAGCCTTGATAAGCCTGAAATATCTTAGAACAAAACACTTTGAACTGATAAAACTGCACTGCAACTATATATTTGAATAAAATGGTGAAGCATTTGATGAAAGGATCACCTTGCCAACCATTAAGCAGAGAAGCGGATATTAATATTTTATGAATTTACTCTTGTACAGAAAAGTGTTATTTAAATTCTTAAAGATTCAAAAAGAAAGCATTGTAAACAATGTGAAAACATTGTAAATCACAAACACTCAAGTCCACATTAATGAGATCCAAGATTAAATGACAAAGATGAGGAAATATGAAAGAAATATCTTTAAGGTTTTTTTTTTGTTACATTTGTAACCCGCGCTTTCCCCACTCATAGCAGGTTCAATGCGGCTTACATATTATATACAGGTACTTATTTGTACCTGGGGCAATGGAGGGTTAAGTGACTTGCCCAGTCACAAAGAGCTGCCCGTGCCTGCAGTGGGAATCGAACCCAGTTCCCCAGGACCAAAGTCCACCACGCTAACCACTGTACCTAAGAATTAAGGCTGGCAATTATTTAAACAAGCTGATAGATGAGAGGGTTCTGTAAACGGATATTATATTTTGTGTTAAAAAGAAACAAAGGATCAGCTGCAAAGGTTAGGACACTAAATCAGGCATGGCGATTGTTCAAAAATACTATCTTGGAAATGCAGACTAGATGCATTCCACGTATTTACAAAGGTGGAAAGAAGAGAAAACTGCCAGCGTGGTCAAAAGGTGACGTGAAAGAGGCTATTTCAGCCCCCCAAAATGTCCTTCAAAGAATGGAAAAAGGACCCAAATGAAGACAAGAAGAAGCAATATAAACACTGGCAAGTCAGATGCAAAGCATTGATAAAGAAGGCTGAAAAAAGAATATAAACAAAACCTGGCTGCAGAGGCTAAAACTCACAGTAACAACTTTTTCAGGTACATCAGAAGCAGAAAGCCTGCGAGGGAATCCGTGGTACTGTTAGATCATGAAGAAGCAAAAGTGGCCCCTCAGGGAGGCCAAGGCCATAGTGGAGAAACTGAATGAATTATTTGAATCAGTCTTTACAGAAAATATAAGAGAACTATCTACCTGTACCGGAAATGGTTTTCAAGGGTGATGATGCGAAGGAACTGAAAGATCTAGGTGAATCTGGAAGATGTACTCAGCCAAATCAACAAATTAAAGAGTAGTAAATCACCTGGACAGGATGGCATACATCCAAGGGTACTCAAAGAACTCAAGCATAATTGCTGATCTGCTCCTAGTAATATTTAACCTTCATTAAAATCATCAGTAGTACCTGGAGGATGGCCAACATAACACCAATTTTTAAAAAGGGTTCCTGGGATGATCTGGGAAATTACAGACCAGTAAGCCTGATGTCAGTGCTGGGTAAAATAGTGGAAACTATTATAAAGAATAAAATTACAAACACATAAATAAACATGGTTTAATGGGACAGTCAGCATGGGTTCAATCAAGGGAAGTCTTGCCTCACCAATTTGCTTCATTTCTTTGAAGGTGTGAATAAACTTGGATAAAGGTGAGCCAGTTGATATAGTGTATCTAGATTTTCAGAAACCTTTTGATAAAGTTCCTCATGAAAGACTCCTGAGAAAACTAAAGAGTCATGGGATACGAGGCAACGTTCTGGTGTGGATTAGGAATTGGTTATAGGGCAGAAAATAGAGGGTAGGATTAAATGGTCATTTCTCTCAATGGAGGAGAGTAAATAGTGGAGTGTGGTAGGGATCAGTACTGGGACTAGTGCTATTTAACATTTATAAATGATATAGAAATCGGAACGAAGAGTGAGCTAATTAAATCTGCAGATGACACAAAACTATTCAAGGTTGTTAAGATACATGCGGACTGTGAAATATTGCAGGAAGACTGTAGATGGCAGATTAATGTGGACAAATGCAAACTGATGCACATCGGAAAGAATAATCTGAATCATAGTTACCTGATGCTAGGGTCCACCTTGGGGATCAGCACCCAAGAAAATGATCTACGTGTTGTAGATAATATGTTCAAATCTTATGCTTAGTGTGTGGCGGCGGTCAAAAAAGCAAACAGGATGCTAGGAATTATTAGGAAAAGGACGGTGAATAAGGCCGAAAATATTATAATGCCTCTGTATCGCTCCATTGTGCGACCTTACCTTGAGTATTGTGTTCAGTTCTGGTCGTCGTATCTCAAAAAAGATATAGCAGAATTAGTAAAGGTTCAAAGAAGAGCAACCAAAATAATAAAGGGGATGGAACTCCTCTCTTATGAGGAAAGGTTAAAGAGGTTAGGGTTCTTCAGCTTGGAAAAGAAACAGATGAGGGGAGATATGATTCTACAAAATCCTGAGTGGTATAGAACGAGAAGAAGTGAATCGATTTTTTTTTTTTACTCATTCCATTACAAAGATTAGGGAACACTCGAAAAACTTACATGGAAATACATTTAAAATAAATAGGAGGAAATATTTTTTCATTAATGAATAGTTAAGCTCTGGAACTCTTTTCTGAAGAATACAGTAACAGAGGTTAGCATAGCTGAGTTTAAAAAAAAGGTTTGGACAAGTTCCTGGAGGAAAAGTCCATAGTGCGCTATTGAGAGACATGGGGGAGCTACTGCTTGCCCTGTAATTGGTAGCATGGAAAGTTGCCACTATTTGGGTTTCTGCTAGGTATTTGTGACCTGGCTTGGCCACTGTTGCAAACAGAATACTGGGCTAGATGGATCATTGGTCTGACCCAGTATGGCTATTCTTATTTTCTGGATATACATAAAAGGAAGGAAAAAGCCTCAAAGAGCTAACTTGATCAAATGATCTTCACTTCATCATTGGCAAAAAAACCTTCCCAATACTGATATCTTTTTATAAATCTCTTTTTATTTTTTTACTGTTATATCAATCTGAGAAAAATCTCTTATGTACTGTGATTAGCCATTTCCAACTTTCAAAGTCCATTCATTACTGGTAATGCAAAAGTAAAGCACTTATCTTTATGAAGCACTTGTAACATATGGAATGAAACAATTCTCCCCTCGTCCCCAGGCCAATGATGGCCAGCGTTTCGCTCAGCTGCTTCAGGGTCCCGGTTGGCGGGGCTCCACTAGAAAAAAGAAAAACAAAAATCACTGCCAGCTCTCAACACAGCACCTTGGATTATATCAAACTCACGGTCTCGTACTTGCACTGACAGTACTTCTGGCTCTAAGTGCCTAACATATCCTCTGTAGAGCTTCAAAATGGCCCCCATTAAATACAAATATGACATCAGACACTGTCACTCTATCCTCCTATCTGAGCATAGCTAGAAAAAATGGCACCATTCAATTCGTATATTCCTAGATATACTCTAATAGGAGGATAGAGTGACAGCATCTGACATCATATCTGTATTTAATGGGGCCATTTTGAAGATCTACAGAGGATATGTTAGGTACTTAGAGCCAGAAGTACTGTCAGTGCAAGTACAAGACCGTGAGTGTGATATAATCCAAGGTGCTGTGTTGAGAGCTGGCAGTGATTTTTCTTTTTCTTTTTTTCTAGAGAAGCCCCGCCAACCGGGACCCTGAAGAAGCTGAGCAA
Organism: Microcaecilia unicolor; assembly: GCF_901765095.1. NCBI lineage: Eukaryota > Metazoa > Chordata > Amphibia > Gymnophiona > Siphonopidae > Microcaecilia > Microcaecilia unicolor. Next base: position 604,914,129 of record NC_044032.1, read on the forward strand.
AACGCTGGCCATCGTTAGCCTGGGGGCCAGGGGAGAATTGTTTCATTCCATATGCTACAAGTGCTTCATAAAGATAAGTGCATTACTTTTGCATTAGAAGTAATGGATACACTTTGAAAGTTGGAAATAGCTAAGCACAGTACATAAGAGATTTTTCTCAGATTATTTTCTGACTGATATAACAATAAAAAAGATAGAGATTTATAAAAATATATCAGTATTGGAAAGGGTTTTTTTTGCCAATGATGAAGTGAAGATCATTTGATCAAATTAGCTCTTTAAATCTGCATGATTTTGAGCTCTTTGAGGCTTTTTCCTTCCTTTTATGAACATCTTGATATCTGTAACATTTTCATGCTGTGGATTTTTTTAGTGTTGCTTTATTCTAGCGAATATATAATTCCATACCCAAATTTTTTATGTTCTTCCATCCGTACAAACACATAAGAATGGATTCAATTAAATTTTAACATGTCCTAGAAGCTAATAAGAAGCTAGATGTTTCAGTAACATGAAGGTCCAACACAGCTAAATCAATCATGAAGTACATATAGGAAAGAGAAATGAAATTTTTGGGAAGGCCGTCACAGTCCAGACTTGATTAGTATTATAAATCTGTGGGAAGATCTCCAACACGGAGTGAATGCAAGAAGACCTAGGAATATTTCTGAGCTATAAAAGTACAGCAAGGATGAGTGGGAAAATGTTCCAAAAGTGAAAACAGAAAGCGGTGTTTTGACCCTGTAATAGGTGCTCTACATGGACAGCAGATGGCGCTGAAATGGAATTGTCCTAGAGCTCAGAACTTGATGTAAAGTTCTGAGCATGCATAGCAATCTCAGTTCCAAATCTTAACAGTGAGATAATTCTCAGGCACGTGGGAGGTATGCCTCATCAATCCTGTTGTCTATGGAAAACATCCGTTACAGGTTTCTGTTGATAAGCAAGACTGAATCAGACACAATCATAATAACAGCCGTACTGGACCAGACCAATGGTGTATCTAACCCAGTATCCTGCTTCCAACAATGGCAATTCACGTCACAAGTACCTGATAGAATCCCAAGTAGTAGCAAGATTCATGCTACTGATTCCAGGGACAAGCTGTGGTTTTTCCCATATCTATCGCAATAGCAAACTATGGATTTTTCCTCCAGGAGCTTGTCCAAACCTTTTAAAATCGCTGATCCTCATACCAAGAACAATTTCCCCCTTTCTCTCCATAGCAAGTCCTCTTTTAAGGATTTTAAAACTGATCTGAAAACCTGGTTTTCCGCTAAGCTTAGTTTGCTGAAATTACCAGTGTTATTCTTTGACCCTGTCTTTTTGTGTGCTTGCTTTAACCTCTTTTTGCAATGCATATGTCTCTTAAGACCCTGCTTTCCTAGATATTAATGGAGTTCTTTGCTTGTTTCCTATTTTTAGCCTGTACACCGCTTTCTTCTGCCCGTCAGCTAGAGCGGTATAGAAAATTATTGCAAATAACTAAATACCACATCCTCTGGCAACAAGTTCCAGAGCGTATTTGTGAAGTGAAAAAAAATTCTTCCTGTTCGTTTTAAAACTAGTACCATGTAACTTCCTACTTTTATGAAAGAGTAAAAAAAATCAATTTATGTTTGCCCATTCTACACCACTCAGTAATCTGTAGACCTCTATGATATTCCCTTCTCAGCCATCTCTTTTCCAAGCTGAAGAGTCCTAAACTCTTAAGCCTTTCTTCATGAGAGGAATTCCAGCCTTTAATCATTTTGGTAGACATTCTTGAAATCTTTTCTAATTCTGCTATCTCTTTTGTAATGGCGACCAGAACTGCAAACTACTCAAGGTGAGGTCGCACTATGGAGCAATACAGAGGAATTACAATATTCTTTTACTTTCTTTCCCTTTCCTAATAATAATTCCTAGCATTCTGTTTGTCTTTATGGCCGTTGCCACACACTGGACAGAAGATTTATTTATTTATTGCATTTGTATCCCACTTTATCCCACCTATTTGCAGGCTCAATGTGGCTTACATGGTTTTGTTATGACATTGTCATTACAGAATATTAGATACAGTTAGTAGTGTGTAGAGATTAAGTAGGGAAGAAAGAGGAAGTGATTAGGCGGGTGATAGTAGAAGTGGATTTTCCTAACTGGTTCGGTTGGGAAAGTGAATTAGTGAAGCTGTTGGCTCTCGTTGTAGGCCTTGTTGAAGAAGTATATCTTCAGAGATTTGCGAAAGTTATTTGTTTCGACAATTGATTTCAGGTCTGTGGGTAGAGCATTCCATATCTGCGTGCTCGTGTAGGAGAAGGTAGTGGCATGCATCAGCTTGTATTTTAGTCCTTTACAGATGGGGAAGTTCAAATTGAGAAATTTGCGGGATGTCCTTGTGGCGTTTCTGGGAGGTAGGTCCACTAGGTTCAGCATGTAGATCGGGGCGTCTGCGTGAATAATTTTGTGTACAATCGTACATATCTTGAACGCAATGCGTTCTTTAAGTGGGAGCCAGTGCAGTTTCTCTCTTAGGGGTGTTGCACTTTCATATTTAGTTTTTCCAAATATGAGTCTGGCGGTAGTATTCTGGGCTGTTTGGAGTTTTTTGATAGTCTGTTCTTTGCAGCCTGCATATAGTGCGTTGCAGTAATCCAGGTGGCTTATTACCATTGACTATACCAGGGTGCGGAAGACGTATCTCGGGAAGAATGGTCTTACTCTTTTGAGTTTCCACATGGTGTGGAACATCTTTTTCGTCGTGTTCTTCATGTGGGTGTCAAGAGTGAGGTTTCGATCAATAGTAACTCCGAGAATTTTCAGGTTTTGTGAGACTGGAAGAGAGCAGTGTGGTGTGATTATGGTAGAGAAGTTTTCTGTGTTATGTTGGGAGGTGAGTACAAGACATTGGGTTTTTTCTGCGTTAAGTTTTAGTTGGAATGCATCTGCCCAGGTGTGCATGATTTGGAGGCTTTGGTTGATCTCGTTGATTTCAGCATATTATCCATGCTGACACCTAGATCTTTTTCTTGGGTGCTGACTCCTAGGCTGGAACCTAGCATCATGATTTGGATTCTTCTTCCTAATGTACATCACTTTGCAACGGTCCACATTAAATCTAATCTGCCTTTTGGATTTTCAGTCCTCCCACATTCTAATGTCTTCTTGCAATTTTTCACAATCCACATGCATTTTAAAAACTTTGAATAACTGTGTTGTCTGCAAATTTAAATTACCTCACCCGTCATTCCCATTTCCAGATCATTAATAAATATGTTAAATAGCACCGGTCTCAGTATAGATCCCTGGGGCACTCCACTATTCACCATCCTCCACTGAGAGCACTGGTCATGTTATCCTACACTCTGTTTTCTGTCCATCAACCCAATTCCTAATCCACAACAGAACACTGCTTCTTATCCCATGTGTTTTTACTTTTCTTAGGAATCTCTCATGAAGGACTTTATCAAACCCTTTCTGAAAATCTAGATACACTACATCAACTGCATCAACTGGCTCACCTTTCTCCACGTTTATTCATGAATTCAAAGAAACAAAGCAAACTGGCGAGGCAAGACTTCCCTTGGCTGAATCAATGTTAATTCTGTCACATTAAACCCACCTGAGAACTGTCTCACTGTTAAGCTTTAGAACTAATTGATAAGCCGAGACAATTTTGTGCAGAAAAGCCTCACAGAATCTCTCTGGCTACTTTGCTGGGAGATTTAGTGAATTAAGCTTAAAACAGAAGATAATTTGTAGATTAACTGAGAATGTTTTAATTTAATTTAAAAATTAGATATTAGCTTGTTAAAATAGTATAAAATTATTTTCCCTAGTTTAGATTTAATTGGAGTTTGACAGCAGTCAAAAATTTTAACCATGCTGGCTGTCGTTTGGCCTTCCTTTCGCCTTTTTTAAAACATTGAATGTATCTGATCTTGGCACCCAGAAAGGTACTTTTGATCATCATCCATGCCTGATGTACATTTTTGAACTTTGCAGCTGTTCTAAGATTTTTTTTTTTGTGGGGGGGGGGGGGGGGGGGGGGGGGGGGGGGTGAGGTTGACCATTTTCCTCATTCTAGCATAGTCTCAATTTTTGAAAGTTAAATGCTAACGTATTGTATTTCCTGTGTGTACTTCAACTGGTTATTAAATCAAATTTGATCATTTTAAAATGTTATAACCCAGCAATATCAAACTTGTACAGAAAGCTATTCAGAAAAGGAAACAGAATAGCAGTGGGCACAGGCTCACCCAGCAGCGGCACACCTGGATTGCGGCTGCCCTGCCAGCTGAAGCCTCCCAGCAATCTGGCATCTCTTAACTTCAGTCCAACCCCCACCCCTACCTTTGAAATACTTCAGTGCTGAGCTGGCATAGTGGCTGCTCATGCCTGCCCTCTAATGCAACTTTCTGTTCGTGGGACCAGGAAGTTGCATCAGAGGGAAGACTCAGGGCCAGCATGAACAGCCACTATGAGCCGCTGCTCGCCAAACACTGAAGATTTTAAAAGGTGGTGGTTTGGGGGAAATGAAGATCAGAGAAGCTGGATTATTTGGGGCTCAAGCCTGTCCAAAATTGAATGTCTGGCTATCCTCCTGCAGAATATAATCAAACAGTTTGACAAAAAGAAAAAACGAATTACAAATCTGAAATTAGCAGTTCCCCATCCCTAGAGGGATCCAAGAGATCTAAAGGTTAAACATACCCAGCATGCAATGAATGAAAAAAAAATCATTAATGCAAATTTAGGAATGCAATTAACATCCTGAGCAGTCGAGTTTCAGAACAAGTAATACACCTAGCAAACTACAGTGTTATCAATTTTCAATCTCTTAGCTGCTAGAAAAGTAGTAAAGTGATAATTAATAATACATTTGCATGGGACTTTAAGAAAAAAAGGTTGCAGCCAAATGCACTACACCAGGGCACAACAAAAGAAATTGCTTTCTACTCTAAGTTTCTCTCACCAAATCAGGGAACATTAGTATTCAAATTCATAGAACAGCTTATCTCGATTTCTTAAAGAGCATTTAGATTTGCATTCAGACCACAAATGGTTCAAGTCACCTGAAGAATAGCAGGAGCGCAGGATCCTCAAAATGAAGTCTCTAATAAAGAAGACATTCAATGCTCCATTTCCATTTCCATTGCTTCTTGTACTGCTGCTGAAGGATTTTAATTTTTCACCAGTAAATACAGCTTTTACAACAGGAGGATAATTATTTTCTGGAACCTTGAGGATTTCAGTCATATAAACATTACTTTTACTGAACAAAAAGACATTCTTGAGAAGTTAATAAGACAAAGATTGCAACATCTGACTGAATTCTCAAGACTTTCCATTTTCAATCTCAGAGAGATTGTTCACTTTGATCTGAGCAATGTTTAAGATATATCCTGTGAGTTCTGAATAATTTTATCTTCTAAGCTGTTAACTCTCTGTGATAAATCAAACATGGAAGACTTTAGCAAGTTTGGAAATAGATTCCCAACATACCTCAACATTAACCACTGTAGGCCTTGAAACCAGGAGGATAGAATAGTTAATCTCATGACTGTACTATGGAGTTGTTGAATAACAGCTACATTCTGCAGTTTGACCTGGCAATCCAGCAATCTGCTGAGCAAGACCCAATTTGTCCTTGGCCACAGCAGTCTCTACATATGGCTTCTCCTGGGCTGACGTTTTGCTTGGAGTTGGTCTGGTTGTTGTAGCTCCTCTTGCCACCTCTATAATCATCTTCCTGCAATACTGGGATTTGCAGGACATGTGAACTTTGTGCACGTGGCTGCGGAGGACTAGCTCTAGTATCCAGGCTTAAAATCACTTCTCCAAAGGTCGACTCATGGTCACCCTCCATCATGAACAATTGAGCCAGGGCTCCTCCAGGTACGTTCTGCATTTCTCCTCAAAGAATGAATGACTCAATGGTGCCAGCTGTTGGAGGAATCTCTGATCAAGAGGCAGCAGTTCAGGGTCCTCCTTTACACTTCCCCATTCAGGCAACAAGATAAGTTGAAAAACGTGCTCCCGAGATCAGCATGCTGCCACATCTTGGATCTTCACATTAAATTTTAACTGCCAAACATTTAGACCATTTTTCTAATTTTTGTAGACAATTTCTCATGTTGTCTTCTCCCTCTGGGGTGTCACCTGCAAAAAAGGCAAACTTTTCCTTCTAGCTCTTCAACAATAACACTCACAAATATATTGAACAGAATCAACTCAAGTACTGAGCCCTGAGGTACTTCACTATGTTCCTTTCTTGCCTCTATGTGAATTCCATTTACTGCCATCCTCCACCACCTTTTAACCAACCAATTATGATCCAGTTTATGACCTTCGGTCCCATTCCCGATCTGCTCAGTTTATTTATGAGCCTCTTATGAGGAACAGTAACAAAAGCTTTGCTAAAATTGAAGTGGATCACATCAAGAACATGCCCTCAATCCAGTTTTTTTGTCACCCAGTCAAAGAAATCAAATCTGACATGTTTGACAGTTTGTCTTTGGTAAAACCATATTGCCTCGGATCTTGTAACACGTTGACTCTTCCTTCAACAGTGTCTCCATTACCTTTCTCACCACCAGTCTAGTTTCCCACTGTAAATAATTGTCACAAATTGAATGCAGTGAAAAACAGGTTCAGGCTTTTTAAAGTAAACTAGGCCTCTAAAATCATTGCATCTCTCAGTCCTGATATTTCACTGAAGAAATGTGACAGCCTGCGTAACCTTGGCAGAGTTACAAAGTTGGCAAGGGCTGTGTATAGCTGGACATAGGCATACTGAGAAACTATAAAAATAATTGGGCCAGGTGAAGAAAAGTTCAATTTAAGGGTAAGCGAAGTTTGGAGATAGGAGAGCTGAAACTTGGTCATAATTGGATAAGAGATAAGAAAACTGAGACTTGGTCATGATTGGATAAGAGATAAGCAAACTTGCTAAGGTTGAAACTCGGTCCTAATTGGATGAAAGATAAGAAAAGTTAGAAGTTGAGCATAATTTGATATATGTGCCAATTATGACGAAAGTGCAGGTGGGAAAGTGAAATGCTCATAGGGATCTATGGGACCAAAAATGTATAAAAGGTCTGCTACCTAAGCAGTGTTTTCGGAGAAGAAGAGAGAAGCCAGTAACCTTTGAAGGCACATGTCATCAGTCGTGAAGTGCTGTACTATCATGTGAATGCCTGAACTGCTTGTACTACATTTGGGTGAGATATCAATGTTAATAAACTATATTTCTTTATCTACTAAATACTGGGTTCCTTTCTAACTACATAGGTTTATACTGCCTTGACTGTGTAACCCTGTCATGAGCAGATACCAGGTTAGGGTGATTAAGTATCTAGAGGGGATGTGCAGTTCTTCCCAGGTTAGTAGAAAGCCCATGCCGCTGCCGCCCAAACAGAAGAGGCAGACCTAATAATAAATGTACACCACCCATTCTCTGTTACCACCTTTGAGAAGAGGGATCACATCAGCTTTTATCAAACCTGTGGTATTTCTCCAGTCTTCAAGGATCTATTAAACTCATCCTTTAAGAGGTCCCACTAAAACCTCTCTAATTCCCTCCAATATCCTAGAATGTATCTCATTAGGCCCCATGGCTTTATGTTCAGTTTTCCAACTCGTTCATAAACACTTTTTTTCTGTTAATGGTGTGATATCTACATCTTCAAAGGGAGGGAACCAAGTACAAAAAAAGACCAAGCACAAAAAAAAAACAGCACAAAGGGCCTTTAAAAACAAAAGGGAACACAATTTTTTCATTAAAAAAATCCTTTAATAGTGAACTTTGATTGAAGAAAGACCCGACACGGGCCGTGTTTCGGTGCCACCGCACCTGCGTCAGGGGTCACACCAATGACAAAGGAGGATTCAATAGACCAATTTCAAAAGGCTGATGCTTTCCAAAATTCTGTGTGATATATTCCTCCGAATAAAATGTAGTGCGAAGCTCACACAGCAGCAGCATAAATCGTAATGGATAAAGGATAAAGAATAAACATTACATTTTTCCTTTATTTTTGCAGCCATATCTTGGAGAACCATATCAATTTTCTTTTCCTCTTGCTTTTAAAATTTTTCTTACATAAAGATTTGTTGCCCTTTTATATCCCCTTTTAGTTTATTCCCCTGTCCTTCCACCCTTTCCTTCAAGTATCTTTGCATTTGTTAAATCTTGTGTTTTTGAAATCCAGAACCTAAGTGTGACCAGCCCCCATGTTAGCTCTAACATCAAACTATACTATGCAGTGAAGTGAATCACACCTTGGAGAAGCAGGAAAGCGATCCTGGCCCTCCAGGGCAGAGTTTTTGAACGCAGTCCTCTGGGCACACTTTGCCAGTCGAGGTTTTCAGGATGTCCCCATTGAATTCAGTGGGGTTATCCTGAAAACCCCAACTGGCTGGGTGTGCTCCAAGGATTGGGCTGAAAACCTCTGCTCCAGCGGATGCAGTATCATCTTGCCTTTAGGGTGTCTCTCCAGGGGCCTCTGCACCAAATGGAAGAGTTAGGATGTTCGTTTACCTGGAGATTTGATTAGTAGGCATATAGACAGCTGGGTGACTGGTGGGCATGAGGATTACTTGGTCACTTGCCTGCCTGGTGCAAAGGATGCTGGGGTGCAGCCAACTGCCTTAGTACACATGGGAACCAACGACATAAGAAAATGTAGGAGGGAGTTCCATAAACAAAATTTAGACTGTTAGGTAGAAAACTGAAATACAGAACTCCAGGATAGCACTCGCAGAAATGCTCTCTGTTCCACAAGAAGTATTCCAGAGGCAGGCAAAGCTCTGGAATCTCAATGAGTGGATGAGACAATAGTGCAAGGAAGAGGCATTTAGATTTGTTAGGAACTGGGCAACATTTGGGGGAAAGGGAACCTATTCTGAAAAGATGGGCTCCACCTCAACCAAGGTAGAATCAAACTGCTGGAACTAATGTTTACAAAGGAAATACTGCAGTTTTTAAAGCAGAACTCAAGGGAAAGCAGACAGTTGCTCAGGAGTGTATTGCTCTGAGGTATCCGTGAAGAATATTATCAAAAAGACATACTGACAAAGAGGCTGCAACAAAGGCAAAAGTAAGCCAGATGCCTTTAAAGGGAAAAGAAAAGCATAAATTATTGCAGGTTATGGATACAATCAAAACACATACTTTGAAATGTTTGTATACTAATGCTTAAAATCTATAAAATAAAGATTGGTAGAGGTTGAGTATATAGCACCCAAAGAGGTGTCTCAGACCTATTGGAAGGCAGATAACCAATTGGACACTAATGCCACAGTACAAATTGGGGAAGGGGGTGCTATATGTTTAAAAAAAAAAAAGAAGAAGAAGGAATTGAGTCAAACAAATTCATCAGGAAATCTGCAACTTGAAAACCTTATGGATAGAAATTCCTTGCACGAAGGCAAAGAGAATATTGGTATGGTTATACTACAGTCTGGATACAATGAGCAGATTGATGATAAAATATTAACAGAAATGTTGCATTACGAAATGTGTGGGAGGTAACATTCCAAGATGAAATAAACTGCTGCTTCATGGAGCACCTAGTTCAGGAACCAACAAGAGGGTGAGCTAGTTTTGGTTTAGTCCTTAGTGGAATACAAGACTTGGTGTGAGAGACAAATGTTGGGGCACATGATCAAATTTGAGATAATTGGAATGAAGACACTAAGAAAATCTAATGGTCACCATTTAACCTTGAAAAGGTCTATAAAATGAGGAACACGGTTTAAAAAAAAAAAAAGCCCTAAAGGAGCAGCTATAAAGGTTAGGAGTTTAAATCAGGCATGGACTTTGTTTAAAAATGCCTCAGCACAAATATAGCCCATATGCTTAAAAAGGTAGAAGAAAGACCAAACAACAGGTGAAATAAGCTATTACAACTAAAAGAACATCTTCAAAAAATGGAAAAAGGATATGAATGAGGAAAAAGCGAATGCTACGTACCTGTAGAAGGTATTCTCCGAGGACAGCAGGCTGATTGTTCTCACTGATGGGTGACGTCAACGGCAGCCCCCTCCAACCGGAAACTTCACTAGCAAAGGCCTTTGCTAGTCCTCGCGCGCCGATGCACACCGCGCATGCGCGGCCGTCTTCCCGCCCGAACCGGCTCGTGTTCGTCAGTCCCATATGTAGCAAGACAAAGACAAAGGAAGACACAACTCCAAAGGAGAGGCGGGCGGGTATGTGAGAACAATCAGCCTGCTGTCCTCGGAGAATACCTTCTACAGGTATGTAGCATTCGCTTTCTCCGAGGACAAGCAGGCTGCTTGTTCTCACTGATGGAGTATCCCTAGCCCCCAGGCTCACTCAAAACAACAAACATGGTCAATTGGGCCTCGCAACGGCGAGGACATAACTGAGATTGACCTAACAATTTATCCAACTAACTGAGAGTGTAGCCTGGAACAGAATAAACATGGGCCTAGGGGGGTGGAGTTGGATTCTAAACCCCGAACAGATTCTGAAGCACTGACTGCTCGAACCGACTGTCGCGTCGGGTATCCTGCTGCAGGCAGTAATGAGATGTGAATGTGTGGACAGATGACCACGTCGCAGCTTTGCAGATCTCTTCAATAGTGGCTGACTTCAAGTGGGCCACTGATGCTGCCATGGCTCTAACATTGTGAGCCGTGACATGACCCTCAAGAGCCAGCCCAGCCTGGGCGTAAGTGAAGGAAATGCAATCTGCTAGCCAATTTGAAATGGTGCGTTTCCCCACAGCCACTCCCCTCCTGTTGGGATCAAAAGAAACAAACAATTGGGCGGACTGTCTGTTGGGCTGTGTCCGCTCCAGATAGAAGGCCAATGCTCTTTTGCAGTCCAATGTGTGCAGCTGACGATCAGCAGGGCAGGAATGAGGACGGGGAAACAATGTTGGCAAGACAATTGACTGGTTCAGATGGAACTCCGACACTACCTTTGGCAAGAACTTAGGATGAGTGTGGAGGACTACTCTATTATGATGAAATCTGGTGTAAGGGGCCTGGGCTACCAGGGCCTGAAGCTCACTGACTCTACAAGCTGAAGTAACTGCCACCAAGAAAATGACCTTCCAGGTCAAGTACTTCAGATGGCAGGAGTTCAGTGGCTCAAAAGGAGGTTTCATCAGCTGGGTGAGAACGACATTGAGATCCCATGACACTGTAGGAGGTTTGACGGGGGGCTTTGACAGACCCAAAGAGGCAAAGTCTATGCTCTCAACATCCAGGCCGTGAGAGCCAGAGACCGGAGGTTGGGATGCAGAAGAGCCCCTTCGTTCTGGGTGATGAGGGTCGGAAAACACTCCAATCTCCACGGTTCTTCGGAGGACAACTCCAGAAGGAGAGGGAACCAGATCTGACGCAGCCAAAAAGGAGCAATCAGGATCATGGTGCCTCGGTCTTGCTTGAGTTTCAACAAAGTCTTCCCCACCAGAGATATGGGAGGATAAGCATACAGCAGGCCGTCCCCCAATCCAGGAGGAAGGCATCCGTTGCCAGTCTGCCGTGGGCCTGAAGTCTGGAACAGAACTGAGGGACCTTGTGTTTGGCTCGAGATGCAAAGAGATCTACCAAGGGGGTGCCCCACACCTGGAAGATCTGGCACACTACTCTGGAGTTGAGCGACCACTCGTGAGTTTGCATAATCCTGCTCAACCTGTCGGCCAGACTGTTGTTTACGCCTGCCAAATATGTGGTTTGGAGCAACATGCCGTAACGGCGAGCCCACAGCCACATGCTGACGGCCTCCTGACACAGGGGGCGAGATCCGGTGCCCCCCTGCTTGTTGATGTAATACATGGCAACCTGGTTGTCTGTCTGAATTTGGATAATTTGGTGGGACAGCCGATCTCTGAAAGCCTTCAGAGCGTTCTGGACCGCTCATAACTCCAGGAGATTGATCTGCAGATCGCGTTCCTGGAGGGACCAGCTTCCTTGGGTGTGAAGCCCATCGACATGAGCTCCCCACCCCAGGAGAGACGCATCCGTAGTCAGCACTTTTTCTGGCTGAGGAATTTGGAAAGGGCGTCCCAGAGTCAAATTGGACCAAATCGTCCACCAATACAGGAATTTGAGAAAACTCTTGGACAGGTGGATCACGTCTTCTAGATCCCCAGCAGCTTGAAACCACTGGGAAGCTAGGGTCTATTGAGCAGATCGCATGTGAATACAAGCCATGGGAGTCACATGAACTGTGGAGGCCATGTGGCCAAGCAATCTCAACATCTGCCGAGCTGTGATCTGCTGGGACGCTTGTACCCGGGAGACGAGGGACAACAGATTGTTGGCCCTTGTCTCCGGAATATAGGCACGAGCCGTCCGAGAATCCAGCAGAGCTCCTATGAATTCGAGTCTCTGTACTGGGAGAAGATGGGACTTTGGATAATTTATCACAAACCCCAGTAGCTCCAGGAGTCGAATAGTCATCTGCATGGACTGTAGGAGCTCCTGCCTCAGATGTGTTCTTCACCAGCCAATCGTCGAGATAAGGGAACACATGCACTCCCAGCCTGCGAAGCGCTGCTGCTGCTACTACAGCCAGGCACTTCGTGAACACCCTGGGCGCAGAGGCGAGCCCAAAGGGTAGCACACAGTACTGGAAGTGACGTGTGCCCAGCTGAAATCGCAGATACTGCCTGTGAGCTGGCAATATCGGGATGTGTGTGTAGGCGTACTTCAAGTCCAGAGAGCATAGCCAATCATTTACCTGAATCATGGGAACAAGGGTGCCCAGGGAAAGCATCCTGAACTTTTCCTTGACCAGATATTTGTTCAGGGCCCTTAGGTCTAGGATGGGACGCATCCCCCCTGTTTTCTTTTCCACAAGGAAGTACCTGGAATAGAATCCCAGCCCTTCTTGCCCGGATGGCACAGGCTCGACCGCATTGGCGCTGAGAAGGGCAGAGAGTTCCTCTGCAAGTACCTGCTTGTGCTGGAAGCTGTAAGACTGAGCTCCCGGTTGGCAATTTGGAGGCTTCGAAGCCAAATTGAGGTTGTATCCTTGCCGGACTATTTGCAGAACCCAACGGTCGGAGGTTATAAGAGGCCACCTTTGGTGAAAAACTTTCAACCTCCCCCCGACCGGTAGATCGCTCGGCACGGATACATTGATGTCGGCTATGCTCTGCTGGAGCCAGTCAAAAGCTCGTCCCCTGCTTTTGCTGGGGAGCCGCAGGGCCTTGCTGAGGCGCACGCTGCTGACGAGAGCGAGCGCGCTGGGGCTTAGCCTGGGCTGCAGGCTGGCGAGAGGGAGGATTGTACCTACGTTTACCAGAAGAGTAGGGAACAGCCCTGCTTCCCCCATAAAAACGTCTACCTGAGGAGGTAGATGCTGAAGGCTGAAGGCTGCCGGCGGGAGAATTTGTCGAAAGCGTTATCCCGCTGGTGGAGCTGTTCTACCACCTGTTAGACTTTTTCTCCAAAAATGTTGTCCGCTCGGCAAGGGAAGTCCGCAATCCGCTGCTGGATCCTATTCTCCAGGTCGGAGGCACGCAGCCATGAGAGTCTGCGCATCACCACACCTTGAGCAGCGGCCCTGGACGCAACATCAAAGGTATCATATACTCCTCTGGCCAGGAATTTTCTGCACGCCTTCAGCTGCGTGACCACCTCCTGAAACGGCTTGGCTTGCTCAGAAGGGAGCTTGTCCACCAAGCCCGCCAACTGTCGCACATTGTTCCGCATATGGATGCTCGTGTAGAGCTGGTAGGACTGAATCTTGGCCACGAGCACTGAAGAATGGTAGGCCTTCCTCCCAAAGGAGTCTAAGGTTCTGGATCTTTGCCCGGGGGTGCCGAAGCATGTTCTCTAGAACTCTTAGCCTTCTTTAGGGCCAGATCCACCACACCAGAGTCATGAGGCAACTGAGTGCGCATCAGCTCTGGGTCCCCATGGATCCGATACTGGGATTCGATCTTCTTGGGAATGTGGGGATTAGTTAATGGCTTGGTCCAGTTCGCCAGCAATGTCTTTTTAGGACATGATGCATGGGTACTGTTGGACGCTTCCTTAGGTGGAGAAGGATAGTCCAAGAGCTCAAACATTTCAGCCCTGGGCTCATCCTCCACAACCACCGGAAGGGGATGGCCGTAGACATCTCCCGGACAAAGGCCGCGAAAGACAGACTCTCGGGAGGAGAAAGCTGCCTTTCAGGGGAGGGAGTGGGGTCAGAAGGAAGGCCATCAGACTCCTCGTCAGAGAAATATCTGATGTCCTCCTCCTCCTCCCACGAGGCCTCACCATCGGTATCAGACACAGGTTCACGAACCTGCGTCTGAAGCCGTGCCCGACTCGACTCCGTGGAAACACGGCCACGGTAGGAGCGTCGAGAGGTGGACTCCCTCGCCAGCATCGGCGAAGCTCCCTCCGCCGACGTCGTCGGGGAGTCTGCCTGGGAGGCGGCCGTAGCCCCTCGGGCAAGGGGCCAGCCGGCACCTCACTCGATGGTACTGGTGGCGCAAGCACCCCCGGTACCGGAGGGGAAGGGCGCAACAGCTCTCCCAGAATTTCTGGAAGAACGCCCCGGAGACTCTCGTGCAGAGCGGCTGTGGAGAAAGACTGAGAAGCCGATGCAGGCGTCGATGTCAGAGTCTGTTCCAGGTGTGGAGGCGGTTCCGGGCTGTCCAAGGGGGAGCGCATCGACACCTCCTGAAGAGAGGGTGAGCAGTCCTCCCGGTGCTGATGCCTACTGGGTGCCGACTGCCTCGGCGACCCAGAGCTCTCAGTACCAAGATGGGAAGGAGACCGGTGACGATGCTTCTTAGACTTCTTCAAGCGAAGCATGTCACCGGAGCTTCCCGGTACCGACAAGGAGGACGTAGAATCCAACCGTCGCTTCCTCGGGGCCGAGGCCGAAGAAGGTCGATCTCGGGGGGGCTGTACCGCAGGAGCCCTCAGGGCAGGGGGAGACCCACCCGAAGGCTCACCGCCACCAGCAGGGGAATGGACAGCCCTCACCTGCACTCCAGACGAAGCACCACCGTCCGACATCAGCAACAGCGGAGGTCCCGGTACCACCGACGTCGACGCAGCCTTTCGATACCTCAGTACCGACGATGCCGGAGGTAGAGGCCTCGATGCAGTCGATGCCGATGCACTCGATGCCCGTGCTGTTGTCGTCGAAGAGCCTGAGAACAACGCGTTCCACTGGGCCAATCTCGCTACCTGAGTCCTCTTTTTTAAAAGAGCACAAAGACTGCAGGCCTGCGGGCGGTGCCCAGCCCCCAGACACTGAAGACACGAAGCGTGCCTATCAGTGAGCGAGATTACCCGGGCGCACTGGGTGCACTTCTTGAAGCCGCTGGAGGACTTCGATGACATGGGCGGAAAAATCACGCCGGCGAAATCAAAATTCGCGATGATGACGAAGGGCACCAAAAAGAAGGGAGAAAAACCCGAATCGAGGCCAAATAGGCCGGTCCCAAAAGCGAAAGGAAACTTACGTGGGGAAAAAGCTGGAAACACGGGAAAAGGGTAAAGACCGATCGGTCTCTTTTTTTTTAGCGAAAATCGCGAAGACGCGCGAGGTCAACTTGAGGGGCACGAAACGGCGGTAAAACACGACCGTCCCGAGCGTGGACAAAAGAAGACTGACGAACATGAGCCGGTTCAGGCGGGAAGACGGCCGCGCATGCGCGGTGCGCATCGGCGCGCGAGGACTAGCAAAGGCCTTTGCTAGTGAAGTTTCCGGTTGGAGGGGGCTGCCGTGGACGTCACCCATCAGTGAGAACAAGCAGCCTGCTTGTCCTCGGAGAACAGGAAGAACATAAGCACTGGCATGTTTGAAAAGAAGCTTGCTACAGAAACAAAAACATTCAGATACATTAGAAGCAGGAAGTCTGTGAGGGAGGTAATTGAACCATTTGATCATCAAGTAGTAAATTTGTAAATTGAAAAATATAAAATTCTCAAGAGAGTGCCATAGGGTTCTGAATTGAGACTGGTGCATTTTAACATTTATAAACGATCTGGACCTGGGAATGAGTAAGGTGATCAAATCTGCAGGAGACACAAAATTATTCAGTTATTAAATTGCATGCAGACTGTGAGAAATTGTAAGTGGACCATATAAGACTAGAAAACTGGGCATCCAAACGGCAGATTAAATTTAATGTAGACAAGTGCAAAGTGATGCAAACTGGGAAGAATAACTCAAATTATGGCTACACTAGGTTCCACATTAGGAATTGCCATCTGGGAAAAAGATCTAGGTGTCATTTTAGAAAATACACTGAATCTTTCGCTTCTGTGTGCGGCAACGGCCAAAAAAGCAAACAGAATTTTAGGAATTATTAGGTAAGAAATAGAAATAAAACAAAGAATATCACACTGCCTCTATCAATCCATGGTGTGACTGCACCTTGAGTACTGTGTGCAATTCTGGTTGCCACATCTTAAAAAAAAAAAAAGATATAGAAGAATTAGAAAAGGTACAACCAATTAGAGAAGGGCAACCAAACTGATCAAGGGAATTTAACTCCTCTCATATAAAGAAAGGCTAAAGAGATTTGGGCTCTTCATCTTGGAGAACAGATAGCTGAGACAGAATATAGTAAGATGTCTAAAAAAAATCCTGAGAGGAATGGATAAATGTGCATTGTTTATTTTTTTAAATAGTACAAAGACTTAGTGGACATGCCATGAAGTTACATAGTAATATTTTCTCTTGTTTTAAAAGTATGTTTGTCATTCAGCTCATAGTTAAGCTCTGGAACTTGCTGCCAGAGGATGTGGTAAGAGCAGTTAGTATAGCTGTCTTTAAAAAAGGTTTAGACAAACTCCTTTAACATCTTTGTGAGTGATATTGTGGAAGGGCTGTCTGGTAAGGTTTGCCTTTTTTAAAAATTTTTTTATTTTTTTCTTACATTTGTACCCCGCGTTTCCCCACTCATTGCAGGTTCAATGCGGCTTACATATTATACACAGGTACTTATTTGTACCTGGGGCAATGGAGGGTTAAGTGACTTGCCCAGAGTCACAAGGAGCTGCCTGTGCTGCAGTGGGAATCGAACTCAGTTCCCCAGGACCAAAGTCCACCGGTTGAAACCGAAATTTGTAACAGAGGGTGTGGACAGTAAGAGGAGGGATCTAGCGAAGCTTGAAGAATAGTCCAGAAACTGGCAACTAAAAAGTACAGGTTCATGCATGGCCTGCAAAAATCCAAGAAGTCAGTACGGTAGATGGGGTGAAGTACTTCCGTGTACAAAAGAAGAGCAGGACTTGGGGAGTGGTCGTATCTGATGATCTTAAGGTGGCCAAACAGGTAGAAAAGGCAAAAGCTAAAGCCAGAAGGATGCCTGGATGAAAGGGAGAGGAATGGCCAACAGGAAAAAATAAATAAATAAAGAGGCAATAGTGTATAAATCGCTGATGGAGGGCCCATTTTAGGGTGCTGTATGCAATTTTGGAGACTGCACCTAAAATATATAAAGAGGATGGAATCATTATTTATTAATTACTTGTTACATTTGTATCCCACATTTTTCCACCTATTTGCAGGCTCAATGTGGCTTACATAGTACTGTAAAGGCATTCGCCAATTCCAGTAACAATACAGTATAATGTTGTGGTAGAATATGAAGAGAGGCTGAGAAGGCTAGGGCTTTTCAGCTTGGAGAAGAGACGGCTGAGGGGAGATATGATAGAAGTGTATAAAATAATGAGTGGAATGGATCGGGTGGATGTGAAGCGACTGTTCACGCTATCCAAAAATAATAGGACTAGAGGGCATGAGTTGAAGCTACAGTGTGGTAAATTTAAAACGAATCGGAGAAAATTTTTCTTCACCCAACGTGTAATTAGACTCTGGAATTCGTTGCCGGAGAACGTGGTACGGGCGGTTAGCTTGACGGAGTTTAAAAAGGGGTTAGATAGATTCCTAAAGGACAAGTCCATAGACCGCTATTAAATGGACTTGGAAAAATTCCGCATTTTTAGGTATAACTTGTCTGGAATGTTTTTACGTTTGGGGAGCGTGCCAGGTGCCCTTGACCTGGATTGGCCACTGTCGGTGACAGGATGCTGGGCTAGATGGACCTTTGGTCTTTCCCAGTATGGCACTACTTATGTACTTATATAATAAGGTTCGTGTGTACAGACACATTAGGGAATCATAGACAGGAAGAGTTATCATATGTCCATTACGAGCTTTGGTTTCGATGTGTTGCAGGGTACAGGCATTTAAGTTGGGTCGGTAGGGTATGCCTTTTTGAACAGGATAGTTTTTAATGATTTCCGGAAGTTTAGGTGATCATAAGTTGCTTTCACGGCTTTTGGTAATGTGTTCCATAGTTGTGTGCTTATGTAGGAAAGCTGGATGCATAGGTTGATTTGTATTTGAGTCCTTTGCAGCTTGGGTAGTGGAGATTTAGATATTTTCGTGTTGATCCTGTTGTGTTTCTGGTTGGTAGGTCTATGAGGTCTGTCATGTATCCCTGGGCTTCGCCGTAGATAATTTTATGAACCAGGGTGCAGATTTTGAAAGCAATACGTACTTTGATTGGGAGCCAGTGCAGTTTTTCTCGGAGGGGTTTGGCTCTTTCGAATTGTGTTTTTCCAAATATAAGCCTGGCTGCTGTGTTTTGAGCGGTCTGAAGTTTCTTTATAATTTGTTCTTTGCATCCCACATAAATTCCGTTGCAGTAGTCTACATGGTTTAGTACCATTGATTGTATCAAGTTGCAAAATGTTTCCCTCGGGAAGAATGGTTTCACATATTTGAGTTTCCACATTGAGTGGAACATTCTCTTTGTTGTAGATTTCACTTGGTTCTCTAGTGTGAGGTTACGGTCGATTGTAACTTCGAGAATTTTCAGGCTGTCTGAGATAGGGAGGGTATAATCTGGGGTGTTTATGTTTGTGGGTTTGTTCGTATTGTATTGTATAGGGATGAGTGGATGAGACAGTGTATTTTCTGTGTTGAGTTTTAGTTGAAATGCATTTGCCCACGAGTCCATGATATTCAAGCTGAGCTTGATTTTGTTGGTGATTTCTGTCTGATCACGTTTGTAAGGAATGTATATTGTGATATCGTCTGCATAGATGAAAGGGTTAAGGCCTTGGTTGGATAAGGATTTGGCTAGTGGGGTCATCATTAGGTTGAAAAGGATCGATCATAGTGGTGATTCTTGAGGTACTCCGCATTCTGCTTTCCACTGTGGTGGTATGTTTGAGCTTGATTTCACTTGATATGTTCTAGTGGTTAGGAAACCCTTGATCCAACTAAGTATGTGTCCGCCAATCCCGAAGTAATCTAGGAGTCTTAGTAGTATTTTATGGTTTACCATGTCAAACGCACTGGACATGTCGAATTGGAGAAGTATGCTTTTGCCTGTTGCTATTTCCTGCTTGAATTTGGCTAGGAGGGTAATTAGTACTGTTTCAGTGCTATGGAGGGGGTGAAATCCTGATTGAGATTCATGTAATATTGTGAATTTGTTTATATAATCAGTAAGTTGTTTGGTTACCATGCTTTCCATCAGTTTGACCACCAGTGGGATTGATGCTACTGGGTGGTAGTTAGTGATTTTGATTTTTTTTTCTTGGGATCATTTGGTATTGGGGTGAGTAGGATGTTGCCTTTTTCCTTATGGAAGAGACCTTATTGAAGCATTTAGTTTACGTGGGATGTAAGGTCTGCTATGAAGCGGTGTGTGTGTGTGGGGGGGGGGGGGCAGATTCTATTAGGTAGCTGGGGCAGGTATCCAATTTACAGTGAGAGTTGGAGAACCTATTAATCGCCTGGGTGACTGTTTCCGTGGTGAGGAGAGCGAAGTTTGACCAGGTTCGGTCCGCTGGGTATTCACCAGGGGTTGGGTCCAAGCTAGTGATGTAATTTTCGATATCGGTGTTGTCCTGAGGTAGCGTGTTACATAGGTTTGCAATTTTTTCATTGAAGTATTTAGCAAGGTTGTCGGCAGATGGGATATCTGTATTTTTTGTGGTGACCAAGATGATGTCTAGTAGTTTGTTCACGAGTTGGTATAATTTCTTCGTGTCTTTGTAATCTGGCCCTATTTTAGTTTTATAGTATGACCTTTTGGTCTGTCTTATTGCGTATTTGTATTTTCTTTGTATTTGTTTCCATGCGTTGAGTGTGTGTTCGTCTTTTATTTTTTTCCAAGCTCGTTCGAGTTTCCTGGATTGTGTTTTAATTTTTTTCAGCTCTTTGTTGAACCACGGTATCGAGGTGAGGTTCTTGTTCGTAAGGGTGTTATTTCGTCCAGTATGCTTCTGTATCTTTTATCCCATTCTGAGAGGTAGTATATGGAGTCTGTTTGTGCTATCCATTCGTTTATTTGTATATCTGTTGCTGGAATGTTTCCGAGTCTATTTGGTCTCTTGTGCTGTAGGTTGTGTGTTCTTGTATTACTACTTAACATTTCTAGAGCGCTACTAGGGTTACGCAGCGCTGTACAAAATAAACAAAGAAGGATGGTCCCTGCTCAAATGAGCTTACAATCTATGGTGTGAACCCTTTTCCCACCATTTCAAGGATAGGTTTAGTTTGTAGTGGTCAGTCCATGGTGTTTCTGTCCATTTAATTTCTGTTATTATTAGGTTCTGGTCTGTGGACAGATTGTATGACATGAGGTCGAGTGTGTGTCCTTTGACATGGGTTCCTTGCATGTGTAGCCATTTAAGATCCCATGAGTGGAGGAATTCCTTGCATTCTCGTGCGTTGGTAGAGTTTGGGTCTTCTAGGTGGAGGTTAATGTCTCCTAATACTAGTATATTGGAGTTGGCTACACATGTGTTTGAAATGAAGTCCATGAAGTTGGTCTGGCCTTCGTTCCAATTACCTGGAGGTCTGTAAAACAAGACACAATTCACATGATCCTTTAGGGTTTTGTTGTGGATTCTGATTGAGGCAATTTCAAGTTGAGGTGTTATGGACTCGGCAGTGGTTTCGGTGGTAAAGTGGGACCGATATATTAGTGCTATGCCTCCGCCTCTCTTTTCTTTTCTGGTCCAGTGTGTGATTTTGTATCCTGGAGGGCACAGGTCTAGGATTATAGGGTCCTTTTGGTCATGGATCCAAGTTTCCGTGAGGAAGAGTAGGTTGAGGTTTTCTGACATGATCCAGTCTGTTAGTATTGCTGTTTTATTTACAGTGGATCTAATGTTGACATAGCCCACTTGGATTGTTTGGAATGGGTCTTCTGTATTTGGTGTTAAGTTGGCGGCTACAAAACTGGTCAATGGTCTCCGTCATAAGACATATAAAGACAGACTTACAGACCTCAATATGTATACTATGGAAAAACGGCAGGAGAGAGGGGATATGATAGATGTATTTAAATATTTTCATGGCCTTAATGTACAGAAGGTGAGTCTATTTCAAGTGAAAGAAAATTCTGAAATGAGAGAACACAGGATAAAGTTAAAAGGCCCAGGAGTAATCTAAGGAAATACCTTTTACAGAAAGGGTGGTGGATATGTGGAACAGCCTCTCGGTGGAGGAGACAAAGACTGTATTTGAAAGTGTGGGACAAGCACGCGGACTCTGTTAGGGCAGGAGTTCTCAACCCAATCTGGTTTTCAAGATATCCACAATGAATATGAATGATTCATTGTGGGTATCCTGAAAACCTGACTGGCTGGGTGTGTCCCAAGGACTGGGTTGAGAACCCCCTGTGTTAGGGAAAGGGCGACACAGTGGATGGGTAGACTGACAATGAGCCATTTGGCCTCTGACGTCGCTGCGCTCCTCCCCAGGGGCAGTGACGTAGAGGGGAGAGGAGGAGCAGCTGCAGAGACGTCAGCCAATGTGAGATGGCTGTCTATGGAGGTGCGTTTTAGTTGTAAGATTTTTTTTTCTTTTTTTCGTTATGTACGGGCTGCTGCTGCTCAACAGGAGCAGCAGCGGCCGGAAAGAGTTAGTATTTGCGGCTAAGGGGGTTGATATGGGCGGGGGGGAGGGTGATACGCCGAGGGGTAGGGGCTTGGTGATCCGTCGTTACAGAGGGCCTTGGGTGACGCACGGGGGGGGGGGGGGGGGCAGGAGGGGAGGGGATTGTCGCTGGACATGGGTGGCTAGAAGGGGGCGGGGGGGAGGGGAGGGTCGCAGCGCGGGTGGTTGGCAGGCAGTGTCGAGCGATTCCTAGGCAGGGGGAGGAGTAGGGAAACATGCTCCGCGTGTTTCCCTACTCCTCCCCCTGCCTGAGTCGTTGTTTGCTGCTGGCTGGGTCGGAGGAGTAGACTCCTCCCCGTGCCTGAGTCATTGTTTGCTGCTGGCTGTCATTGTACACTCGCTGCAGCTGATTCGCTGCTCCCTGCCGGCTCCTCCCCTCTCCCTGACATCACTTATCTACTCCATCTAACTCTGTCCAGAAACCACGGTTCCAGGCAGCCTCAGAACGTTGGAGGTGAGAATTATATAGGATGATTATAAAACTAGGCAGCTATTCACTGCAGCATGGTATGTGGACAGTGCATTGAAATGCACTCTGATAGAAGAGTTTTGAAATAAGTCATATAGATAACCTAAGAGATACAGATAACACAAAATTGTAATAGGAGGACGTGTAATAGGGTTGCACATACAGTGAAGATACTAACCTGTAGCTGGTATTCTCCGAGGACAGCAGGATGATTGTTCTCACAAGTGGGTTGATGTCCACGTCGGCCCAGGAAGTGGCAAAAGTTTCCAGCAAAAATATAAAACTTTGCTAGAGTCTCCGAGCGCGCGAGGAGCGCGTACAGCGCATGCGCGGACGACTTTTCACCCGTCGCGAGCGTGCCTCCTCAGTTAAATCAAAAAGTATATAAATAAGAAAACAACTCCAAAGGGGAGGTGGGCGGGATTGTGAGAACAATCAGCCTGCATTCCTCGGAGAATACCAGCTACAGGCTAGTATCTTCGCTTTCTCCGATGACAAGCAGGCTGCTTGTTCTCACAAGTTGGGTATCCCTAGTATCCAGGCTCACTCAAAACAATGAACATTGGACAACTGGGCCTCGCAACGGCGAGGACATAACACAGATTGACCTGAAAACATAGAGAACTGAGAGTGCAGCCTGGAACAGAACAAAAATGGGTCTAGGGGGGTGGAGTTGGATTCTAAAACCCGAACAGATTCTGCAGCACTGACTG
Organism: Microcaecilia unicolor; assembly: GCF_901765095.1. Lineage (NCBI taxonomy): Eukaryota > Metazoa > Chordata > Amphibia > Gymnophiona > Siphonopidae > Microcaecilia > Microcaecilia unicolor. Next base: position 604,937,212 of record NC_044032.1, read on the forward strand.
CCCAAACCGACTGTTGCGTCGGGTATCCTTGTGAAGGCAGTAGTGAGATGTGAATGTGTGGACTGATGACCACGTTGCAGCCTTGCAAATCTCAATGGAGGCTGACTTTGAGTGAGCCACTGACGCAGCCGTGGCTCTAACATTGTGAGCCGTGACATGGCCCTCCAGAGTCAGCCCAGCTTAGGCGTAAGTGAAGGAAATGCAATCTGCTAGCCAATTAGAGATTGTGCGTTTTCCGATGGCGACTCCCCTCCTGTTGGGGTCGAAAGAAACAAACAACTGGGTGGACTGTCTAAAGGGCTTTGTCCGCTCCACGTAAAAGGCCAATGCTCTCTTGCAGTCCAAGGTATGCAAACTGGTTTCGCCAGGGCGGGTATGAGGACAGGGAAAATATGTTGGCAAGACAACTGACTGGTTCAGATGGAACTCCGACACCACCTTTGGCAGGAACTTAGGCTGCGTGCGGAGGACTACTCTGTTGTGATGAAACTTCATATAAGGTGCATGCACTACCAAGGCCAGAAGCTCACTGCCCCTACGAGCTGACATAACAGCCACCAAGAAAACGACCTTCCATGTCAAGTACTTCAGATGGCAGGAATTCAGTGGCTCAAAAGGAGCTTTCATCAGCTGGGTGAGAATGACGTTGAGATCCCATGACACTGGTGGAGGTTTGACCGAGGGCTTTGACAAAAGCAAACCTCTCATGAAGCGAACAACTAAAGGCTGTCCAGAGATAGGCTTACCCTCTACACGGCGATGATAAGCACTAATCGCACTAAGGTGAACCCTTACGGAGTTGGTCTTGAGACCAGACTCTGACAAGTGTAGAAGGTATTCAAGCAGGGTCTGTTTAGGACAAGAAAGAAGATCTAGGGCCTTGCTGTCACACCAGATGGCAAACCTCCTCCATTTGAAAGAGTAACACCTCCTCGTGGAATTTTTTCTGGAAGCAAGCAAGACTCGGGAGACACCCTCTGAAAGACCCAAGGAGGCGAATTCTAAGCTCTCAACATCCAGGCCATGAGAGCCAGAGACTGGAGGTTGGGATGTAGAAGCGACCCCTCGTTCTGAGTGTTGGAAAACACTCCAATCTCCATGGTTCTTTGGAGGACAACTCCAGAAGAAGAGGGAACCAAATCTGATGAGGCCAGAAGGGTGCAATCAGGATCATGGTTCCGCAGTCTTCTTGAGTTTCAGCAAAGTCTTCCCTACTAGAGGTATGGGAGGATACGCATACAGAAGGCCTGTCCCCCAATGTAGGAGAAAGGCATCTGATGCTAGTCTGTCGTGGGCCTGAAGCCTGGAAAAGAACTGAGGGACCCTGTGATTGATCTGAGTGGCAAAAAGATCCACCGAGGGGGTGCCCCATGCTCAGAAGATCTTGCGGACTACGCCCATGTTCAGTGGCCACTCGTGAGGTTGCATTATCCTGCTCAACCTATCGGCCACTGTTGTTTACACTTGCCAGATTAAGTGGCTTAGAGAAACATGCCGTGACGGCGAGCCCAAAGCCACATCTGGATGGCTTCCTGACACAGAGGGCGAGATCTGGTGCCCCCCTGCTTGTTGGTGTAAAACATGGCAACCAGATTGTCTATCTGAATTAAGATTACTCGGTTGGACAGCCGATCTCTGAAAGCCTTTTGAGCGTTCCAGATTGCTCTTAATTCCAGGAGGTTGATCTGCAGACCTTTTTCCTGAAAGGACCAGGCTCCCTGAGTGTGGAGCCCATCTACATGAGCTCCCCACCCCAGGAGAGATGCATCCATCGTCAGCACTTTTCGTGGCTGAGGAACTTGGAATGCTCGCCCCATGGTCAAATTGGATCGAATCGTCCACCACTTAAGAGAATTACGAAAGTCAGTGGACAGTTGGATTACATCCTCTAGATCCCCCGCAGCTTGAAACCACTGGGAAGCTAGGGTCCATTGAGCTGATCTCATATGTAGACGTGCCATGGGCGTTACATGAACTGTGGAGGCCATGTGCCCCAGAAGACATAACATCTGCCGGGCTGTGACCTGCTGAGACGCTTGAACCATGGACACTAGGGACAGAAGGCTGTCCACCCTTGCCTTGGGGAGATAAGCTCGAGCTGTCTGAGTGTTCAGCAGAGCTCCAATGAATTCCAATTTTTGGACTGGGGTGAGATGGGACTTGGGATAATTTATGACTAACCCCAGTAGCTCCAGCACCTGAATAGTCATTCGCATAGACTCCAGAGCACCTTCCTTCGAGGTGCTCTTCACCAGCCAATCGTCGAGATAAGGAAACACATGCACTCCCAGTCTGTGTAGCAACGCTGCAACTACAGCTAGGCATTTTGTAAACACTCTGGATGCAGACGCCAGGCCAAAAGGCAGTACACAGTACTGAAAGTGCTGTGTTCCCAGCTGAAATCGAAGATACTTCCTGTGAGCTGGAAGTATCAAGATGTGTGTGTAAGCATCCTTTAAGTCCAGAGAGCATAGCCAATCGTTTTCCTGAATCATGGGAAGAAGGGTGCCTAGGGAAACCATCCTGAACTTTTCTCGGAGAAGAAATTTGTTCAGGGCCCTTAGGTCTAGGATGGGACGCATCCCCTGTTTTCTTTTGCACAAGGAAGTACCTGGAATAGAATCCCAGCCCTTCTTCTCCTGGTGGAATGGGTTCGACCGCTTCAGCCTGTAGAAGGGCGGAGAGTTCCTCTGCAAGTACCTGTTTGTGCTGGGAGCTGTAGGACTGAGCTCCCGGTGGGCAATTTGGAGGCTTCGATTCCAGATTGAGGGTGTATCCTAACCGGACAATTTAAGAACCCACTGGTCGGAGGTTATAAGAGGCCACACCTTTGGTGAAAAAACATTAACCTCCCCCCAACCGGGAAGTCATCTGGTACGGACACGTTTACTGAGGCTATGCTGAACTGGAGCCAGTTAAAAGCTCGTCCCTTGCTTTTGCTGGGGAGCCGCAGTGGCCTTAGGTGAACACTGTTGACGAGAATGAGCGCACTGGGACTGAGCCTGGGCAGGCTGCCGAGAAACAGGAGTGTACCTACGCCTAGCATAGTAATAGGGTGCACTCCTCTTCCCTCCAAAAAGCCTCCTAGATGAGGAGGTAGTAGCAGAAGACGCCCAACGGGAGAAAGAATCCATAGCACCATTGTGCTTCTTGATCTGGTCAACTAGATCCTCTACTTTCTCACCAAAACGTTTATCCCACTGGCAAGGAACATCCGCCATCCGCTGCTGGACTGAATGATCCAGGTGAGAGACACGCAGCCATGAGAGTCTGTACATCACTATACCTTGGGCAGCGATCCTGGATGCTACATCAAAGTGTCAAACATACCCCTGGCCAGGAATTTTCGACACGCCTTCTGCTGCGGACCACCTGGCAAAGGCTCGGCCTGCTCCAGAGGGAGTGCATCAACCAAGCTGGGCAGTTGCCTCATTGAGTTCCGCAAGTGGATGCTCGTGAAGAGCTGGTAAGATTGAATTTTGGTGGCGAGCATAGCAGCCTGATACGTCTTCCTCCAAAAGAATCAAGAGTCCTAGCTTCTCTGCCTGGGGGCGCTGAGGCATAGTCCCTAGTACTCTTGACTCTCTTGAGGCGGAGTCCACCATCATGGAATTGTGGGGTAACTGAGACCTCATCAATCCAGGTTCACAATGGATTCGATACTGGGATTCAGTTTTTCTTCGGGATCACGGGGCCAGAGGGAACGACCAGTTCCGCATAAGGACTTCCTTCACTACCTTATGTAGAAGAGCCGTCACAGCCTCTCTAGGTGGAGAAGGATAATCCAGGGCCTCAAGCATCTCAACCCTGGGCTAATCCTCAACCTCCATAGTGAAAGGAAAAGCCGTAGCCATTTCCCGGACAAAAGATGTAAAGGACAGACTCTCCGGTGGAGATAGTCTCCTTTCTGGTGGAGGGGAAGGTTCAGAGGGAAGCCAAAGGACTTGTCAGAAGAAAAGTACCTGGGGTCTTCCTCTGATTCCCATGAATGCTCCTCTTCAGTATCGGATACCTCCCTCAGGGCACTCCAAGACTGAGCCTGCCTCGATGCCGAGGAACAACGTCCTCGATGGCGATGTTGAGAAGTTGACGCCTGCCTAGGCTGCGGTGAAGCTTCCTCCACCGACATCGAAGGGGAGTTAACCCAGGTGGGTAGCTGACAATGCCGCAGGCGGCACAGAGGCCGGGGACCTCTCCGCAGGAGAAGGGCCAGACACCACTGCAGCCTGCGGCATGTAAGGCACAAGCACCCCTGACACTGAAACAGACTGGCGCAGCAATCCCTCCAGAAGCTCTGGAAGCAGGGCCCGGATGCGTTCGTTGACAGCCACCATCAGAAAAGGCTGCGGGGTTGGTGGAGCAGCCGGCGAGGCTTGGGAGGAGGTATCGGGCTGCCACGAGATCGATGCATCGGCACCTCCTGTATAGAGGGGGAGCGGTCCTCTTGACGCCGACGCTTCTCCGTGTGTCAAAGGAGAACGATGATGGTGCTTCTTAGCCTTTGTTCGACGCCCGTCATCAAGACTCCTTGGTGCTGATGAAGAGGACAAGGAATCCTCACGTCTCCTCGGGGCCAGGTCCGAAGAAGGTTGATCCCAGCGGGCCTGTATAACAGGAGGCCTCGAAGCAAGTGGAGACCCACTCGAACGCCTCACTGCTCCCAGCATGTGGTTGTCTCGGGGCAGCCACTACCTCTCCTTCCGACATCGATGCTCCTCTCAGTGTCGACTCCGACCCTCGGTACCGATGTCGTTGTCGAGGGACTGGACCGAGCCCCAAAAAGCTTTTCTTGCTGGGCTTCTCGAGACGCTTGAGCCGTTTCTTCATATGAAGACACAGACTACAAGCGGCTAGGCTATGGTCGGGCCCAAGGCACTGGATACACCAGGCGTGGGTACTGGTACCTGAGATGGTCCGGTTGCACCGAGTACAACGTTTGAAGCCGCTAGGTGTCCTCGATGACATGGAAGGAAAAACGGCTTCGGCGAAATCAGACGACGCAATTGTGCCAAAAAAGTGAAGAACACAAAAAGGGGAAAACCCGGCCGCAGCGAAAAGAAAGTAAACTTAATAATAGGCCAAAAAACACTAAAGGAAACTACAGGAATAAAAAAATGTAAAAGAAATAGAAAAAATAAAGAAAAAGTCGTCATTCTTGTTCCTGGGCCAAAGAACGAGGAGTGACGGAAAAAAACTATGTCACCTCGTCCGGACAAAAAAGAACTGAGGCGGCACGCTCGCGACGGGCAGGAAGTCGTCCGCGCATGCACAGTGCACACTGCTCGCGCGCCAGAAGACTCTGGCAAAGTTTTATATTTTTGCTGGAAATATTTTGCGCTTCCTGGGCCGACGCGGACGTCGACCCACTTGTGATAACAAGCAGTCCTCGGAGAATGGCAGTTAATGTCACAATTAAACACGTTATTTATTAGTTGCAATTTAAAAAGTTAATCATGACTAACTGCCCCCACCCTGCACTTCCCTCCATAGCATTTCTTTCTCTATCTCCCATCCTGTGGCCCAACACCTCTTCACTCTCCCCCCCCCCCCCCCCCCCCCCCAAAAATCCCTCCCCAGTGCACTGCGAACCTTTCTCATTTGGCAGCATTGAGGAAACTCCTGGCCGGCACAAGACTCCTCTCTGCTGTGTCAGTCTGCCAGAAACAGGAAATTGTGTCAAAGGAGGTGAGCCATGACAAAGGAAGGGAGGCCTGCATGGCCAGAAGGAATATATTCAATGCTGCCAGACAGGCAACTTAGTGAAGGGTCAGAGAGAAAGAGGTGCTAGGCCCACAGAACGAGGGTGAGTGAGGAAGAGACGCAAGACCCACTAGGGAGGGGGAATGCAAGAGAGAGAGAGATGAAAGGATGCCTGCTGGTGCTTTGCTGATAGGGGGCACAGCCGAGCCTGCCCCAGAAGCAGAAAGGATGATGCCACCATTCTCTGCCAGGTTGGTCATGTGGCTCTAGGACTCTGCCTGCCCTATGTGAGCAGCATGCACCAGCAGGATCCAAGCCTCAGGCTGCAGCCACACGTAGGCTGCCCAGATCACCTGGCGAAGGTGAAATCTTGCCTCCATGGATACACGAATACCAGCTAGGCTGCAGGAAGGAGCATCTGAAGAGGTAAGATGGGACTGGCAGGATCAGTGAGCAGTACCGGAGTCCATAAATAACGGCATGGAAGACCACCACAGGGAAGTTTATCAGTTCCTGCAGTAGAGTTTGGAAGTAGGAGGGAGGGGGAGAAACTGAAGTGGAGGGGGGGGGGGTAAGGAAATGAGAAGGGAAACCATTTCTTGCTGGACTCGGGGGGAGGAAGGAGAAGAGATGCCGGCATTATGAGGAAGGAAGAACATGGAAAGATGCTGGACCCGCTGGGGGGGGGGGACACACACAATGGGATGGAGGGAAGAGAAAGGGACAGAGATGGTGGCCCCTGGGAGGGGGCCGGGGAACAGGAGGGAAGGTGAGAATTGTTGGATCCCGTGGGATAAGAGAGAAGGAAGAGAAATGTGGGGCTGGGGGGAACAGGAACAAAGATGCTGGCCCCTGTGGAAGGAGCACAAAAAGGAAGGAAGAAAGATGCCGGCTCCCAGAGGAGTCGGCGGTGGGCAGGGGGTGGGGGACAAGAGGGAAGGGGTGGGGTGTTGTGTGGTGTAGAGGAAAGGAAGAATGAGGGGAGAAGCTGGACATGGTGAGGGACAGGCACACAGAAGGGTAATGCTGGGAATGAGGAGAGAGATATGGATGCAGAAGGGAAATGATAAACAGGCAACAATAAGGACACAGAGAAGGGAGATGCTCAAGATAGCAGGAGGATAGGGGCAGGGACACTGAGGGGAGATAATGGACAGGGACGCAGAAGGAAGACGAATGATTGAGACATAGAAAGATTAAATGCCCTGGCAAGAGAATAAAATAGAAAACAGACAATAAAGGTAGAAAAAGTAATTTTATTATTTTCTATTTATTGATTAGAATATGTCAGTTTATGGAATGTTGTACATATGCTATAACCGATTGGGGCCTGCGAGAGAAACCTCAATCATTTGCCTTAAATCTCCTGCATGTTGGACCGTATATCTGTGCTTGCTTCTGATATTGGTCTAAGAAAGTGATTAATTGTGATTAAAACTTTTATTACAATGCAGCCCTCATGACTATTAGAGTGCCAGACAAAATCTTTACCAAGATGTCCAGGATGGGCTGCAGCATGCCAAGAATAAATGCTAGAATCTGCTCATTTTCCAAGCCATGAAAGCTAGACTCAAGTTTTAAGGCTTATTAAAATTTGATTAACTGCCCTTTGACATAAACACAAAATCAGTTGGCCAACAGGCTCTTAATATATATGAATGCACCTTCAGTTCAGCTGCTCTAACTCCCCACATTTATGAGTGGGGAAACATTGCACATCAATCTCTTTGCCAGCAAAGAAAATATAAAGCTTCGCATCTATTGTTTCATTCTATCTTCCTCCCTGCATCTCACTCCAGATCTGCTGACAAGTCCATGGTCACTCGTTTACACTTACTCTCCAATTCCACTCATAGCAAGGGTGCTTCCCAAGTTCTAGCAAAGCCGAAACACAATGATTCTCATACCACCCTATTAGCCTCAACAGAAATCTTTCCGTAGCCTCCAGAAACGTGCCTTTATGTCGTAAGAACATAAGAATAACCATACAGGGTCAGACCAACGGTCCATCTAGCCCAATTTCCTGCTTCCAACAGTGGCCAATCCAGGTCACAAGTACTTGGCAACATTCCATGCTACAATCCCAGGGCAAGCAGTGGCTTCCCTCATGTCCATCTCAATAACAGACTATGGACCTTTCCTCCAGGAACTTGTCCAAATCTTTTTTTAAACCCAGATACATTACCTGCTGTTACCACATCCTCCAGCATAAAGTTCCAGGGCTTAACTATTCTTTTAAGTGAAAAATACTTCCCTCCTATATTTCCAGTAATTTCAGTATAGTGTCCCCTGGTCTTGGTACTTTTTGAAAAAGTGAAACATTTACTCACTTTACCCATTCTACCCACTCAGGATTTTGTAGACAAAGGGTAACCAAAAACACCCCCAGTGAGAATCGAACTCCATGTCCTCTGCATTCAGGTCACATAGCCTTAACCATACGCCAACACACCACCTGTCTCCTTAAAGTTTACTCTGGTTCCCAGCATAGTAATCACTTCATAGGAGGGCTATTTCATCCATCCTTGTTTCTAGCCTTCACAACCTGGAAATTATGCAGCTCTAAGCTCTACCTTGGTCACTATGCCTGGAGAATAATGGCTTCTCCATGGAATATTCTCAACTGATTAGCATAGAGGTACTGTACGTCTATGCAGAAGCCTTTGTGACACTCAAGCACAATATTTACAGTCCTTTTGGTCATGGCCAGGACTGAGGTGCAAGAGACATTTTAGCATATGTCAATCAATTCTTCTGCCACATATTCAACATGGAAAAAAATCTGGATTTCCTCAATTGAACAATCCAAATATGATGAAATACAGCATCAAAAATAACTAATGGGAGAGCTTTGTTTTGCATCTGTTTGGCTGAGTGGAAAATTGAAAAGCTGAAGAAACTGCTGCCCATGGGAAGAGCCATTCATGCTCAGAAATTGACACTCAATTCTGAGCTCTGGGAAAGCAGTTCTTCCTTATGCTGATGGATGACATCATCCACTTGTGTGCCTAATTCATTCTGCTCGTAAACATAAAAGGATTCTTAGCTGGCTACTAGAAATCATGGGAAGTTATCTAAGACAAAGAAGGTGTAACAAAATTAATATAGCATGTGCTTGTTATATTCAGTGTTAAAATCAGTAAGTAGCAATTCTGCATTAGAAATTTCAGAAAGATGCTATGTTTATCTTTGTGAAAAATGAACAATAATGGGAAATTTTCCACAAAAAAGTCTTAATTGTCATAAACACCCATGTGGAAAACTATAAAGACTGCACAATTTGCACTTTATGAATTCATAAGAAAATCAGAGGGGTTATTCTGGCCAATATATATATAGTCTGTCATCTGGAGGCTATAAGAAGATATTCTAAATAAAGACTGATAAATAGCCATAGATTTCTGAGGCCTTTTCCTCTTAATTTCTTCATTAACATATTGGTTCTTCATGGGTGTATGTTTATCTTATGCAGAGATTGTGTCAGCTTCTGATCACTTAGGGCCCTATTTACAAAGGCAAACTGTTTTTAGAGCACACTAACAGTGTAGATGGGCATCTACATGGTTAGCGTGTGCTTTTTAGTACATGCTAAACATGCTAGCGTACCTCTGTAAACAGGGCCTTTAGGGATTCATTGAAATATACAATTTGACCATATATGCCTAAACTTTTGCACATAACTGTGGTTTCTACAGAGAGAAAATGGGCAAGTCATATGAGCTTGATCCAACTGCTAATCATATAAGTTTCATTCACTCTGCTGAGCATGACGTGCATTTCATTCATGAAATCCCAGTGCGAACTAAATAGAGCCTTGTCTTCTCCCCCTCCTTGAACCCTTTGCTACATACCAGCAGGACAGAATCTCTGTTCAGGCCCATCATATATAGTCAAATTTCTGTTCACAGGAACACTGTCATCCAGCAAAGTCAGGTGTGGTGGCTGGTCATGCTCATGATTAGTGCCACTCAGAGCTACAGAAGAAAGAAGGTCAAAACTGATCTTTCCATCTGGTTTTGGATACTCAATTGGGGTACAGTCCTTGGCTGGTTTTAGTTGATCACTATCTGCACCTGAAACACAAAAAGCAGCACCCACATTATTCACCGAAGTAAAATTACAGAGAAAATCTTCTGAAAAACAGAGCAGTGGTTCACAACCAGTGTGTCACCAACAATTTGACAGACAGCATGCCTGCGCTTTTCTTAACAACCATGTGTGCCACAGGTAAGGGAGAGTTGAGAACTAGAGTCATGTACTTGAAATCTCCATAACTGTTCCCTACTTCTGTCACCAACCCCAATGGAAAATACTGCAGCCCATCCCTCTCCTCCACCCAAGCAATCACCACCATTGCATCTGTATTTCCTTTACATCATGGGAAACAAACAAAGCAGATCAGTATATGAAAAAAACAAAGTTTAATGGAAAATTGTTGAATAAATTAGGAAGCCCGGCACAGGCTGCGTTTCGCCCAACTGGGCTGCATTAGGGGCTAGTGGATATCTGTGTAACCATATGATTTCCACTTAAAACTCTATTTGCTGAACTCACATATGTGTTCAGTTATCAGCAAACTAGAGAATTAGACTTGCGTTTGGTGGATATTGTAGATTCAATATAACAGCAAGTGCCAGTAGATTAAGAGGGGCATAATCGAACGTCGCAGGCCAAACAGATCGCCGGCGATCTATGTTGGCAGCGGCGCTACAGCTGGCTGGAACCGTATTATCAAAAAAGATGGCCGGCCATCTTTTTTTTTCGATAATACGGTTTAGCCCGGCCAAATGCCTTGGAGTTCGCCGGGTTTGAGATGGCCGGGTTTGTTTTTCAGCGATAATGGAAAGTTATGTTGGCCATCTCAAACCCCGGCCAAATTCAAGACATTTGGCCGTGGGAGGAGCCAGCATTTTTAGTGCACTGCCCCCCCTGACATGCCAGGACACCAACCAGCCACCCTAGGGGTCACTGCGGTGGACTTCAGAAAAGCTCCCACGTGCATAGCTCCCTCACTTTGGGAGCTGGGCCCCCCAACCCCCCCCCCCCCCAAACCCACTACCCACAAATGTACTGCACCCACTAAAATTGCTCCAGGGACCTGCATACAGCCTCTAGGACTTATTGCTGCTGTATAACTTTGGCACACCAGTTCACACCTGAAGATTAATCTCTCTGAAAAAGTCCTTTCTTGAAATAACCACGTTTACTCACAGTTAACTGCAGATCAGAGTCCCCTGGTACTAAGATTAGCAGTAGGTCAGAGCTGGCACAATAGTGTACAATGCCCTCTTACAGCACCATTCAAGGTAAGAACTACGTTCTCTAACGTGGGTAACACAGGAAAGGGAACTAAAACTGGCTTACAAAAATGGCCACTACCGCATGGACTACAACAGGAAACAAAACAGGGCACACTCTGACCCAGTTAGCAGGGGGGAAAAGCACCATGGGAGTAGAGCCCAGTACCCTACACCCACCACAATGCATTGCTAATGTGACTCTGCAGGGCACCTAACAGAAAAGGTGTCACACTCACCCGAGAGCCACATCGCAACCAGGGAAAGGCTGTCGGAGGATAGCACACATTCTGCTGTCATGGAGGTGGGTACGGCATTTGAGGCTGGCATACAGGCTGGCAAAAAAGGTTTTTAGTTTTATTTTTTTTAGTATGGAAGGGGGTTGGTGACCACTGGGGGAGTATGGGGAGGTCATCCCCCATTCCCTCCAGTGGTCATCTGGTCAGTTGGGGCACCTTTTTGAGGCTTGGTCGTGAAAATAAAAGGACCAAGTAAACCCGGCGAAATACTGCTTAACGCCGCTTTTTTTTTTCCACTATCGGCGAAAGCCGGCCATCTGGTAGCCATGCCCATGTCCGCCTTCGCTAATCTATCGACACGCCCCCTTGAACTTTCGCTGGCGAAGCGACGGGAAAGCGGCGATGCTATCTAAAATGCCGCTTTTGATTATACAGATTTCGCCGCTTTTAAGAAATCGCCGGCCATCTCCCGATTTGTGTTGGAAGATAGCCAGCGAGCACTTTCGATTATAAGCTGGTAAGTGAACTCACATATGTAAAGTGGAATTGAAAGACAGCTTTACCAGAGGCAATTCAAAAAGAAGAGTCACGCCGGAGACGTGGGTCAACATCTAGGCCAGTTGGGCGAAACACGGCCTGTGTCGGGCTTCCTTATTTTATTCAACAATTTTCCATTAAACTTTGTTTTTTTCATATACTGATCTGCTTTGTTTGTTTCCTATCTTGGAGTTTGCGGATCGGTTACCCTGTTGTTTTCTTGGACCCTTCCTTTACATCATAACAGCATAAAGAATGGCAAGTCAAATGCAAAGCACTGATAAGGAAGGCAAAGAGGGAATTTGAAAAAAAGATTGCGTTGGAGGCAAAAACACATAGTAAAAAACTTTTTAGATATATTAAAAGCAGGAAGCCGGCAAAGGAATCGGTTGGACCGCTAGATGACCGAGGGGTAAAAGGGGGACCCAGGGAAGACAAAGTCACAGCAGATATATTAAATGAATTCTTTGTGTTGGTCTTCACCAAGGAAGATTTGGGAGAGATACCAGTGCCAGAAAAGATATTCAAAGCTGATGAGTCATTGCAGGTCCAACATACCTTTCGCTCAATTCTTAAGATACCAGAAGATCTCTTCCTCTAATATCGCATATCAACAAGAGCAGATACTCTACAAAAGAAGCTTGCTAATGGAGGATATCCTGCAGCTCTTGTGAAAAAGGCTAAAAAAGAGCATTTTTTAACCATAGATAATGGTTGTTGACTCCTTGAGTAACCCACACTGAACAGGAGGAAGGTTTGACATTTGTAACCAAGTATATGTCACACAGATACAGTGAGGAGGATGATCAAGAAACATATTCCTATATTGAAAGTTCATCCTTGTTTTCAAAAATTGAGAATTCTATTTGCCTTTCAGTGCAGTAATTTTTTTTTTTTGTTACATTTGTACCCGCGCTTTCCCACTCATGGCAGGCTCAATACGGCTTACACGGGGCAATGGAGGGTTAAGTGACTTGCCCAGAGTCACAAGGAGCTGCCTGTGCCGGGAATCAAACTCAGTTCCTCAGTTTCCCAGGACCAAAGTCCACCACCCTAACCACTAGGCCACTCCTCCACTCCTATTAATCCTAATAATTGAATGACATGTTATGCACAGCTGAGCCATGGACCCATGAAGAAAGAGCTATTAGAACACAAGGTCATCATACAGCGTGTGGATCGTGCACAACATGTAACACGATGTTGGACTCTAATCAATTTATAGATGTTGGACTCCAATTTATAGATTTTCATATGGGAATGGTTTATCCTTTTAGAGCTCAAACTTCCTGTCTGTCTCAATGTTATATATCTTTTGATATGTCCATGTAATTTATATTACATTGGTCAAACGTCTTGCGCTCTGAAAACGCGCCTTACTGAGCATAGACACTGCATATATTCTCAAAAGACGCATGAACCTTTGGTATCTCATTTCATGGAAAAGCAAGTTTTCGGAGGTACAGTGTTAGAACAACTAAAAGTTATGGAGCGAAGAGGAGACATACGGCGTTTACTTCGCCAAAGGGAGCAAAGATGGATTTTTACTTTACACACTGTTATCCCTAAAGGATTAAATACTTTTATTGAATGGAAGGCGTTCCTATAATTTGGCACCCGAGACGTTCTGACGTAATTCTATAATGCGAGGATTTAAAGCTCTTGGCGTCCCTTGAGAAGCAGCTGCCATTTTGTGAAAAACTAGAAGAGCCAACGGTGGTGAATTTAAACTGCGGTCTTGGATGGGTCCCGTGGAAATTATTTTCCCCTGAAGCAGCCAAACGATGGTGCAACAGGGCACCCCTGTTGGGATTTAAAAAGAAGTGATCGGGACTTTGAGTGTATCTGTATTTCATTGGGGTGCTGCCGTGGTGCCCATCGCAGTGCCCATGATTTGTAGGTAAATATCATTGTTAAAGCAGAAATAGTTGTGAGTTTGAATAAATTTGATTAATTTTGTAATAGTTTCCGGTGAGTATTGATGGTCCATTGTGGATGTTTTTAGGAGCTTCTCACATGCAGCTATGCCATTCGCATGGGAAATGCATTCCAGATATTTACAAAGGTGGAAAGAAGAGCAAACAGCCAGCATTTTTAAACGGTGAAGTGAAAGAGGTTATTAGAGCCAAAAGAACACCCTTTCAAAGAATAGAAAAAGGACCTGAATGAAGAAAATAAGAAGCAACATAAGTGCTGGCAAGTAAGATGCAAAGCACTGATAAAGAAGGCTAAAAGAGAATATGAAAAACTTGCCAGAGAGGCAAAACTCACAACAACCACCTTTTCAGGTACATCAGAAGCAGAAAGCTTGTGAGAGAATCCGTGGGACTGTTAGATCACTGAAGGAGCAAAAGGGGCACTCAGGAAGGACAAGGCCATAGCAGAGAGATTGAATAAATTCTTTGCTTTGGTCTTTACAGAAGATGTAAGAGAGATCTACTTGTATCAGAAATGGTTTTCAAGGGTGACGGTGCGGAGAAACTGACACAGAACTCTCGGTGAACCTGGAAGACGTACTGAGACAAATCAACAAATTTAAGAGTAGTAAATCACCTGGGCCGGATGACATGCACCCTAGGATACTGAAAGAACTCAAACATGAACTTCCTGATCTGCTATTAGTGATCTGTAACCTGTTGTTAAAATCATCTATAGTACCTGAAGATTGGAGGGTGGCCAATCTAATGCCGATTTTTAAAAAAGGTTCCAGGGGTGATCCGGGAAATTACAGACTAGTAAGTCTGACATTGGTGCCGGTCAAATATGCATCTTGTCTGGGCTTCCAAGATGGTATTTTTAAACACATCCTTGCAAAACATCCAGCTGCAAACTATGCCAAAACATTTCACAACACCCCACAGTCATTCACAAAGGAAAAATATTCAACATAAAGGAATCCTTCACATGCTCATCTTCCAATGTAGTATATATCATCCAGTGTAAAAAATGTGACGAAGGGTGCTATATAGTGGAAACTATTATAAAGAATAATATTACGAAACACATAAACATGGGTTTACTGGTACAGAGTTAGCATGGATTCAGCTAAGGGAAGTCTTGCCTCACTATTTGCTTTATTTCTTTGAAGGTGTGAACAAACATGTGGATAAAGGTAAGCCGGTTGATGTAGTGTATCTAGATTTTCAGAAAGCTTTTAACAAAGTTCCTCATGAGAGACTTGTGAGAGAATTAAAGAGTCATGGGATAGGAGACAACGTTCTGTTGTGGACTGGGAATTGGTTATTGGACAGAAAACAGAGGGTAGGGTTAAATGGTGATTTTTCTCAATGGAGAGTGAATAGTGGAGTGTCGCAGGGATCTGTACTGAGACCAGTGCTATTTAAGATATTTATTAATTATCTGGAAACTAGAACAGCAAGTGAGGTGATTAAATATGCTGATGACACAAAACTATTCAAAGTTGTTAAAATACATGCGGACTGTGACAAATTGCAGGAACACCTTAAGAAATTGGAAGACTGGGTATCTAAATGGCAGATTAAATTTAATATGGACAAATTCAAAGTGATGCACATTGGGAAGAATAATTCGAATCACAGTTACCTCATACTAGGGTGTGGGAGTTGACGACCAAGAAAAAGATCTAGGTGTCGTTGTAGACAATATGCTGAAATCTTCTGTCCAGTGTGAGGTGGTGGCCAAAAAAGCAAAGAGGATGCTAGGAATTATTAGGAAAGGGATAGTAAATAAGACCAAGAATACTACAATGCCTCTGTATCACTCACCTTGACTATTGCACTCAATTCTGGTCGCCGTCAGAAAAGATACAGCAGAATTAGTAACAAAGAGCAACCAAAATGATAAATGGGATGGAAGTAGCCTAGTGGTTAGTGCAGCGGACTTTGATCCTGGGGAACTGGGTTTGATTCCCACTGCAGCTCCTTGTGACTGTGGGAAAGTCACTTAGCCCTCCATTGCCCCAGGTACAAAATAAGTACCTGTATATATGTAAACTGCTTTGAATGTAGTTGCAAAATACCACAGAAAGGCGGTATATCAAGTCCCATTTCCCGTTCCCTTTACCCTTATATGAGGAAAGGCTAAAGAGGTTAGGGCTCTTCAGCTTAGAAAAAAAAGACGGCTGAGGGGAGATATGATTGAGGTCTACAAAATCCTGAGTAGTGTAGAATGAGAAGTGAATCGATTTATTGCTCTTTCAAAAAGGACACAATGAAGTTACATGGAAATACTTTTAAAACAAATAGGAGGAAATATTTTTTTCACTCAACGAACAGTTAAGCTCTGGAACGTAACAGTGTATCTGGGTTTAAAAAACAGTTTGGACAAGTTCCTGGAGGAAAAGTCCTTAGTCTGCTACTGAGAAAGACATGGGGAAGAAACAGCTTACCCTGGGATTGGTAGCATGGAATGTTGCTACTATCTGGGTTTCTGTCAGGTACCTGTGAACTGGATTGGCCACTGTTGGAACAGGATACTGGGTTAAATACCATTGGTCTGACCCAGTATGGCTAGTCATAAGTACATAAGTAATGCCATACTGGGAAAAGACCAAGGGTCCATCGAGCCCAGCATCCTGTCCACGACAGCGGCCAATCCAGGCCAAGGGCACCTGGCAAGCTTCCCAAATGTACAAACATTCTATACATGTTATTCCTGGAATTTTGGATTTTTCCAAGTCATACGAGTTGGAGAGAGTATTCCACACACTGCTCAGAAAACAAAGCCACCATTCCAGAGCTCAGCAGATGGTGGCAGTAGCAAAGGGCTGGAAATATGAGAGTACGAGAGAGATGTTGGAACATTTCCCATAATTACACAGCATGGTGCAGATTCTGTGGCTGCAATAATAGGAAAATGGAGGCCCTGATTACTACATACTAGCTCAAAGAGTAATTTTCACTGTCTAACCTCATGCCCGTTTTTACATCCAAGTATTTGCACGGCCAACAGAAGAAATCCCAGAATGTTTAGAAAGTTAATTGATAAAAAATGATTGTCCAGTCCATGCATCACAACTAGACTGTAAGCTCTATTGAGAAGGGACTTATGGCGTGCCGAGTACAACTAGTAGCCATACAGAAATGAAAAGTAATGAAAAGGTAGACTGGCTCAGGTACCCTTAAAGCAGCATTTCTCATATTTTTGTGGCTGTGACCCTTTATAGTGGGTGTCATGAAACGCCTAGAGCCCACCTGGGGGGTTAACCCTGCGGCCACCTAAAGGGTCTGTCCCAGCACTGCTACCACCTGCACATGTGCTCTACACTGGCATACTCTTCCACCCACCTGCTGGCTCCCAACTGCCTCTGGGTGAGTCTCCCGCTCTCAAATTATCTTCAGTGATTTCTAGGACACTGGGGCCACACTCTCAGGAGCCCCACAGTTCCCAGAAAGCACCCACAGACCAAAACACAAACCACCAGGATTCTTAGTCAGTCTAAGACAGCAAAGTTAATAAACTAATAAGATTTATTGTCAGGAAATCGAACAGTGAGCCATATAAAACAGATGGAAACGTAATAGGCAATAACAGGTAACTGGAAGTTCAGGAAATATAACTGCTCACAGAGCCTCAGTAAAGAGGTCTTTCTCTCGCTACTTCCAAACTGAAACTAAAAATATTATCTCACAGCTTAGGCGGGAGAAAGGAAACTGTCAGTTCTGATACAGCTTTACAAAAAAGACAATTGCCATCTGCTGGCCAAACCAGGGAACAAATATGTTATACATTCACTTCTGAAGTTACAAATTCCGTTTCGTCACAGTGGGTTTTAAGAAACCAACATGACCCCAAGCTCTATCTTTTCTCCTGTACCTCTGCTCCAGGCTGACTGATGTTGTTACTTGTTTCCTGTTGAGAATGCACAAGCTGAGTTATAATGCCCATCAGCCTGCACAGGTTGATGATGCTGATCTCTCCTCCCCTCCCCAACAATTGTTGCAACCCCAAACAAGGGTTACGTTACCTAAAGTTTGAGAACCACTGCCTTACAGGGTCAGCTGCCAGCTCTGACCCTATCATGTGACCAAATAGCGAATGCTACATACCTGTAGAAGGTATTCTCCGAGGACAGCAGGCTGATTGTTCTCACTGATGGGTGACGTCCACGGCAGCCCCTCCAATCGGAATCTTCACTAGCAAAATCCTTTGCTAGCCCTCGTGCGCCGATGCGCACCGCGCATGCGCGGCCGTCTTCCCGCCCGAAACCGGCTCGTGCCGGCCAGTCTCATATGTAGCAAGAAAAAAGAGAAGGGAAGACACAACTCCAAAGGGGAGGCGGGCGGGTTTGAGAACAATCAGCCTGCTGTCCTCGAGAATACCTTCTACAGGTATGTAGCATTCGCTTTCTCCGAGGACAAGCAGGCTGCTTGTTCTCACTGATGGGGTATCCCTAGCCCTCAGGCTCACTCAAAACAACAACCATGGTCAATTGGGCCTCGCAACGGCGAGGACATAACTGAGATTGACCTAACAATTTATCCAACTAACTGAGAGTGTAGCCTGGAACAGAATAAAACATGGGCCTAGGAGGGTGGAGTTGGATTCTAAACCCCGAACAGATTCTGAAGCACTGACTGCCCGAACCGACTGTCGCGTCGGGTATCCTGCTGCAGGCAGTAATGAGATGTGAATGTGTGGACAGATGACCACGTCGCAGCTTTGCAAATCTCTTCAATAGTGGCTGACTTCAAGTGGGCTACCGATGCTGCCATGGCTCTAACATTATGAGCCGTGACATGACCCTCAAGAGCCAGCCCAGCCTGGGCGTAAGTGAAGGAAATGCAATCTGCTAGCCAATTGGATATGGTGCGTTTCCCCACAGCCACTCCCCTCCTGTTGGGATCAAAAGAAACAAACAATTGGGCGGACTGTCTGTTGGGCTGTGTCCGCTCCAGATAGAAGGCCAATGCTCTCTTGCAGTCCAATGTGTGCAGCTGACGTTCAGCAGGGCAGGAATGAGGACGGGGAAAGAATGTTGGCAAGACAATTGTCTGGTTCAGATGGAACTCCGACACAACCTTTGGCAAGAACTTAGGATGAGTGCGGAGGACTACTCTGTTATGATGAAATTTGTGTAAGGGGCCTGGGCTACCAGGGCCTGCAGCTCACTGACTCTACGAGCTGAAGTAACTGCCACCAAGAAAATGACCTTCCAGGTCAAGTACTTCAGATGGCAGGAGTTCAGTGGCTCAAAAGGAGGTTTCATCAGCTGGGTGAGAACGACATTGAGATCCCATGACACTGTAGGAGGCTTGACAGGGGGCTTTGACAAAAGCAAACCTCTCATGAAGCGAACAACTAAAGGCTGTCCTGAGATCGGCTTACCTTCCACACGGTAATGGTATGCACTGATCGCACTAAGGTGAACCCTTACAGAGTTGGTCTTGAGACCAGACTCAGACAAGTGCAGAAGGTATTCAAGCAGGGTCTGTGTAGGACAAGAGCGAGGATCTAGGGCCTTGCTGTCACACCAGACGGCAAACCCCTCCATAGAAAGAAGTAACTCCTCTTAGTGGAATCTTTCCTGGAAGCAAGCAAGATGCGGGAGACACCCTCTGACAGACCCAAAGAGGCAAAGTCTACGCTCTCAACATCCAGGCCGTGAGAGCCAGGGACCGGAGGTTGGGATGCAGAAGCGCCCCTTCGTCCTGTGTGATGAGGGTCAGAAACACTCCAATCTCCACGGTTCTTCGGAGAACAACTCCAGAAGAAGAGGGAACCAGATCTGACGCGGCCAAAAAGGAGCAATCAGAATCATGGTGCCTCGGTCTTGCTTGAGTTTCAACAAAGTCTTCCCCACCAGAGGTATGGGAGGATAAGCATACAGCAGACCCTCCCCCCAGTCCAGGAGGAAGGCATCCGATGCCAGTCTGCCGAGGGCCTGAAGCCTGGAACAGAACTGAGGGACTTTGTGGTTGGCTCGAGATCTACCAAGGGGGTGCCCCACACCTGGAAGATCTGTCGCACTACACGGGAATTGAGCGACCACTCGTGAGGTTGCATAATCCTGCTCAACCTGTCGGCCAGACTGTTGTTTACGCCTGCCAGATATGTGGCTTGGAGCACCATGCCGTGACGGCGAGCCCAGAGCCACATGCTGACGGCTTCCTGACACAGGGGGTGAGATCCGGTGCCCCCCTGCTTGTTGATGTAATACATGGCAACCTGGTTGTCTGTCTGAATTTGGATAATTTGGTGGGACAGCCGATCTCTGAAAGCCTTCAGAGCGTTCCAGACCGCTCGTAACTCCAGAAGATTGATCTGCAGATCGCGTTCCTGGAGGGACCAGCTTCCTTGGGTGTGAAGCCCATCGACATGAGCTCCCCACCCCAAGAGACGCATCCGTGGTCAGCACTTTTTGTGGCTGAGGAATTTGGAAAGGACGTCCCAGAGTCAAATTGGACCAAATCGTCCACCAATACAGGGATTTGAGAAAACTCGTGGACAGGTGGATCACGTCTTCTAGATCCCCAGCAGCCTGAAACCACTGGGAAGCTAGGGTCCATTGGGCAGATCTCATGTGAAGGCGGGCCATGGGAGTCACATGAACTGTGGAGGCCTTGTGGCCCAGCAATCTCAACATCTGCCGAGCTGTGATCTGCTGGGACGCTCGCACCCGCGAGACGAGGGACAACAAGTTGTTGGCTCTCGTCTCTGGGAGATAGGTGCGAGCCGTCCGAGAATCCAGCAGAGCTCCTATGAATTCGAGTTTCTGCACTAGGAGAAGATGGGACTTTGGATAATTTATCACAAACCCCAGTAGCACCAGGAGGCGAATAGTCATCTGCATGGACTGTAGAGCTCCTGCCTCGGATGTGTTCTTCACCAGCCAATCGTCGAGATATGGGAACACGTGTACCCCCAGCCTGCGAAGTGCCGCTGCTACTACAGCCAAGCACTTCGTGAACACTCTGGGCGCAGAGGTGAGCCCAAAGGGTAGCACACAGTACTGGAAGTGACGTGTGCCCAGCTGAAATCGCAGATACTATCTGTGAGCTGGCAGTATCGGGATGTGTGTGTAGGCGTCCTTCAAGTCCAGAGAGCATAGCCAATTGTTTTCCTGAATCATGGGGAGAAGGGTGCCCAGGGAAAGCATCCTGAACTTTTCTTTGACCAGATATTTGTTCAGGGCCCTTAGGTCTAGGATGGGACGCATCCCCCCTGTTTTCTTTTCCACAAGGAAGTACCTGGAATAGAATCCCAGCCCTTCTTGCCCGGATGGCACGGGCTCGACCGCATTGGCGCTGAGAAGGGCGGAGAGTTCCTCTGCAAGTACCTGCTTGTGCTGGAAGCTGTAAGACTGAGCTCCCGGTGGACAATTTGGAGGTTTGGAGGCCAAATTGAGGGTGTATCCTTGCCGGACTATTTGGAGAACCCACTGATCGGAGGTTATGAGAGGCCACCTTTGGTGAAAAGCTTTCAACCTCCCTCCGACCGGCAGGTCGCCCGGCACTGACACTTGGATGTCGGCTATGCTCTGCTGGAGCCAGTCTCAAAAGCTCGTCCCTTGCTTTTGCTGGGGAGCTGAGGGGCCTTACTGAGGCGCACGCTGCTGACGAGAGCGAGCGCGCTGGGGCTTAGCCTGGGCCGCAGGCTGTCGAGAAGGAGGATTGTACCTAAGCTTACCAGAAGAGTAGGGAACAGTCCTCCTTCCCCCAAAAAACGTCTACCTGTAGAGGTAGAAGCTGAAGGCTGCCGGCGGGGAGAACTTGTCGAAAGCAGTATCCCGCTGGTGGAGCTGCTCTACACCACCTCTCGACTTTTTCTCCAAAAATGTTATCCGCACGGCAAGGCAAGTCCGCAATCCGCTGCTGGAGTCTATTCTCTAGGTCGGAGGCACGCAGCCATGAGAGTCTGCGCATCACCACACCTTGAGCAGCGGCCCTGGACGCAACATCAAAGGTGTCATACACCCCTCTGGCCAGGAATTTTCTGCACGCCTTCAGCTGCCTGACCACCTCCTGAAAAGGCTTGGCTTGCTCAGGGGGAGCTTATCCACCAAGCCCGCCAACTGCCGCACATTATTCCGCATGTGCTCGTGTAGAGCTGGTAAGACTGAATTTTGGCCACGAGCATAGAGGAATGGTAGGCCTTCCTCCCAAAGGAGTCTAAGGTCCTAGAGTCCTTGCCCGGGGGCGCCGAAGCATGCTCCCTAGAACTCTTAGCCTTCTTTAGGGCCAAATCCACAACTCCAGAGTCGTGAGGCAACTGAGTGCGCATCAGCTCTGGGTCCCCATGGATCCGGTACTGGGACTCGATCTTCTTGGGAATGTGGGGATTACTTAATGGCTTGGTCCAGTTCGCCAGCAATGTCTTTTTGAGGACATGATGCATGGGTACTGTAGACGCTTCCTTAGGTGGAGAAGGATAGTCCAGGAGCTCAAACATTTCAGCCCTGGGCTCGTCCTCCACAACCACCGGGAAGGGGATGGCCGTAGACATCTCCCGGACAAAGGAAGCGAAAGACAGACTCTCGGGAGGAGAAAGCTGCCTTTCAGGAGAGGGAGTGGGATCAGAAGGAAGACCATCAGACTCCTCGTCAGAGAAATATCTGATGTCCTCCTCCTCCTCCCACGAGGCCTCACCTCGGTATCAGACACAAGTTCACGAACCTGTGTCTGAAGCCGTGCCCGGCTCGACTCCGTGGAACCACGGCCACGGTGGGAGCGTCGAGAGGTAGACTCCCTCGCCCGCACCGGTGAAGCTCCCTCCGCCGACGTCGTCGGGGAGCCTTCCTGGGAGGCTACCGCAGTCGGTACCGCAAGCGGTACCGATGTCGGAGACCTCACCCCGGGCAAGGGGCCATCCGGCGCCTCACTTGACGTACCGGTGGCGCAAGCACCCCCGGTACCGGAGGGGAAGGGTGCAACAGCTCTCCCAGGATCTCTGGGAGAACGGCCCGGAGACTCTTGTGCAGAGCGGCTGTGGAGAAAGACATGGAAGCCGATGCAGGTGTCGATGTCAGAGTCTGTTCCGGGCGTGGAAGCTGTTCCGGGCTGTCCATAGTGGAGCGCATCGACACCTCTTGAACATGAGCGGTCCTCTCGGTGCCGATGCCTGCTGGGTGCCGACTCCCTCGGCGACCCAGAGCTCTCAGTGCCGACACGTGAAGGAGACCGGTGCCGATGCTTCTTCGACTTCTTGGGACGAAGCATGTCACCGGAGCTTCCCGGCACCGACGAGGACGTAGAATCCAGCCGTCGCTTCCTCGGGGCCGAGGCCGAAGAAGGTCGGTCTCAGGGGGGTTGTACCGCAGGAGCCCTCAGGGTAGGGGGAGACCCCCCGAAGGCTCACACGCAGGGGAATGGACAGCCCTCACCTGCACTCCAGATGAAGTACCACCGTCCGACGACATCAGCAGACGAGGAGGTCCCGGTACCACCGACGCCGCCTTCCGATGTCTCAGCCCCGATGCAGAGGGTTGATGCAGAGGGTCGATGCCTCGATACACTCGATGCAATCGCGGCTGAGGATGAAGGTCCGGACGCTGGCGACGTCGATGCACTCGATACTCCCGGTGCCGATGTCGACGAAGAGTCCGAGAAGAAAACGTTCCACTGGGCCAATCTCGCTACCTGAGTCCGCTTTTGTAAAAGAGAGCACAGACTACAGGCCTGCGGGCGGTGCCCAGCCCCCAGACACTGAAGACACGACGCGTGTCTATCAGTGAGCGAGATTACCCGGGCGCACTGGGTGCACTTCTTGAAGCCGCTGGGAGACTTCGATGTCATGGGCGGAAAAATCGCGCCGGCGAGATCAAAACTCGTAATGGTGAAGATGGCACCACAAAAAGGGGAAGAAAAAACTTCGAACCGAGGCCTCAAAGGGGCCTACCCCGACGACGAAAGAAAACTTCATGGGGCAAAAACTAGAAATATAGGAAGGGGACAGACCGAAAGGTTTCCTTCCGAAAGGATTTTTTTTTTTTTTTCTTAGCGAAGTCCAAAAAAACGCGCGAGGTTGACTTTTCGGGGCGCGAACGGCGTAACACGACCGTACCGAGCGCGGACAAAAGAACTGGCCGGCACGAGCCGGTTTCGGGCGGGAAGACGGCCGCGCATGCGCGGTGCGCATCAGCGTGCGAGGGCTAGCAAAGGATTTTGCTAGTGAAGATTCCGATTGGAGGGGCTGCCGTGGACGTCACCCATCAGTGAGAACAAGCAGCCTGCTTGTCCTCGGAGAAAATATTTAAACTAAGACTGATGTTGCACTATCATTCAGATTTTTACTGTAATTTAAAATCAAGTGTACTGTCTAAAAGAGGCAGGATTACCTTTATGCTTCAGTGTCCAGGGTTCCTTTCCTCTTAGTATCCAATAAATATACCAGTGTAAATCATGCCACCATACAAGCCCAGTGGGCTATGGCAGGAAGGCCTGATGTTTCTAACAGAATAGAGCTCTTTCCACACCCACGACTTCTTCAGATTCTCCTCATATTCTGGCAAATAAAGACCTAACAACAATAGGAGATTGCAGTGAATTGTAAATATCATCAGAATAGCTATCCATTAGTAGAGGTTGTATATTCACTGGTAAACACAAATTATGAATTCATTTTTTTAAAAATTATTTCAAACATTCTCCTAACTTGAAACATTTCAAGTAGCTTAACACAGGATCTAGGTTAATTAGTTACTATTACTGCAGCCTGCTCACAGGGGTATCTCTCCTACTTGAGTTGCTTTCTTGTTTTTGGAAAACCTATGGCTCTATGTTAAACGCTTGCTGGACTATCAAGATGATTAATCTTGTTTCCTTTGTTTATGAACCAATAAGAATTAACAACTAAGGTATCACTGTGTCTGAAGTAGACTTAGTCTTTCCCTCTTCATTCTTGCCTTGTCTTTCACCATTGGTCAAAAGTTACTTCAGAAGATCAACACTGATGGTCAAAAGGTACCAGCAACCATGAATAGGAGAGAAACCATGGGCACACTGTTCAGTCTTTAGAATGGCCCAATGGCAATACTCTATATCACCATACAGAAAACATGGGTTCAATTCCTGGGTCATCCCTGCCACTTCCTGGGTTGGGGATACTGCAGAAGTATCATTCACAGATCTTGGTAGGAGGGAGGGACTCCCAGTCATCACACAATGATGACACCTGGTGGCCAATTTTAAGGTCCACAATTGCAGGGTTCCAAAGGGAGCCCTGGTGCTGCTGACTGGGA
This sequence comes from Microcaecilia unicolor, assembly GCF_901765095.1. Classification (NCBI taxonomy): domain Eukaryota; kingdom Metazoa; phylum Chordata; class Amphibia; order Gymnophiona; family Siphonopidae; genus Microcaecilia; species Microcaecilia unicolor. The sequence goes on from NC_044032.1 coordinate 604,962,144, forward strand.
CAGCTGAATTGGAAGGGGACAGTAACATGTTTTAGGCCCATGCAACAAAACCTTGGTACCACTATTCCCCCAAAAGAAGGGATAACCATGATACCTGTATCCTCCCTCACCAAAAGAACAAAATAATCATGCTTCCAACCAGGGTAACCATATCTGCATCCTCAACAAGGGAGGGGTAACTGTGATGCCAGTATTATTTCAGAGGACGTGATGGTAGCAATACTGGTATCCACCATTGACATCATAATGTGACATCTTATTAGAGACACTTCCAGCTGAAATGGGAATCTGCACTTGAGATGCCATGAATAACACATTCTGTAGCAGTCAATTATGACAGCATCAGGCGTAAATGGACAGAGATGTGGGGATATTTCAACCTAAACGTGTTACCCACTTAACCATCCTTGATACAGGTGCAGCTTGAGAGTTGCAATTCTTCACCACTGAGGTACATGATTTGAGAAGAAATTACTTGCTCTGGGCTACAGTGCTCTCGATTGATTTCCTGATATGGAAGCTGCTCTAATTGGATCTGGCAAAGGATGTGCACCTTGAAACTGACTCCACCATTACAGAACATTTTTTCAAAGACTTTCCCCTTAGAAATACACTATCCCCTCTGGTTACACCAAATATCAATTTAATGGTCACTCCCATTTACATTCTGTCTTTTACCTTTCATTTGTGATTCTGGCCTTTCATCTGTCAGATGCTTGAATATGGTTTCTGCAGCCAACATGCCACTCTTCATTGCAGTGTGTGCCTTTGATCTTTGGGACATTCATAAACCCAGGGCTGCAACCAATTAGCATTCCACCTGGGAAGGTAAGCTTGGGCACAGACTATGGGAGCAAAAAGAGTTTGGTCCATCAACATAGGAAATGTCTGCTAAGGCACTTAACAAAACATGTAAAGGGTTTTCATTAATAAACAAATGTTCATGAAGACCTGCTGTGTACAAGAACTCCAGTGAACACACAGGACCACTAGCCAACTATATGAGGAAAAATATAGAAGAGCAAAGGAACAAAAGGTTTTTAACCAGGACAACTAACATCTGTTGTCTAAATGTTGCAAACTGGGAATATGCAACTTCAATGTTTCAATTTATAACAGGATTCAAAATTGAAGATGATTATTTTCCATCAAGCAAGCTTCTATGTATCTGTGGTGAAATATTTTCCAGCATATGAATTACAAGAATATTTCATGAAGTGTATTTCTCTAGTTTGGCCAGCAGGTGGTGCATGTTTATATTTAAAGCTGTTACAGAGAAATTACTATTCCTTCTGTAGTTTAACACAGAGAAGAGGTAACCTGCAATGATGTGGCCAGCTATTAAAAAAAAAGTTGTTCTGGGTTCTGATTGGCCCAGGAGCTCAAATTCAGCTAGAATGTACTGGTTTTTTTCTCCAGTCTTAGCCAGGGACAAGAGAGAGAGAGAAAGATCTCTTTGCTGAGGTCCTGTGAACAGTTACATTTGATAACCTGTGAGCAGCTATATGTCCTGAACTCCCCAGGTACTATTTAGAAAGTAAACAAATGTTTAGATAGTGTTATAATTGATCCATATTTCAGTTACCTGCTATTGTTTGCTGACTGCACCTTTTCTGTTCATTGTTCTAACTTTTCATGACAATATACATTTTTGGCTTATTGCCTCTGCTTGTCTGGACTGACCAAGAATCCAGGTGGTTTGTATGTTGGGTCTGTGAGTGCATTCTAGGAACTGTGGGACCACTGGCAGTGTGGTCACAGCAACCTAGAAATCACTAGGGAACACCTTTAGAGTGGGAGACTTGTCCCAGAAGCGGTTGAGACCCAGTCGGTGGGAGGAGGGTGCTAGTGTAGAGCACAAGCGGCAGGTGAAGGCGGACCTGGGCTGTGCTGGGGATAGACTCTCTAAGTGGCTGCAGGGTTAGCCCCAGGTGGCTGCTAGACATTTCATGACAGTATCATCACCAACTTTCAGGGTAAAAGGCTTCATGCAAAAAAGCTGACTGGGTGTTTAGGCACGGGCATTTCTTGGATGCTGCCCACCTGGGAGTGCATTTATCAGGTCAGCAATCTGAAACAAGACTGCAAACTGGCTGTCGCGTTGAGTATGCAGCTCAAGGCAATAGCAAGATGTGAATGTGTGGATGGAAGACCACATCACAGCTCTGCAAATTTTCTCAATGGAGGCAGACCTCAAGTGGGCTTCCAACGCAGCCATGGCTCTGACATTGTGAGCCATGACATGACCCACCTGAGTAAGCCCAGCCTGGACATAAGTGAAGGAGATGCAGTCTGCTAAACAACTGGATAAAGTGCACTTACCAATGGTTGCCACCGTCCTGTTTGGATCAAAAGAAACAAAAAGCTGGGTAGACTAGAAAGCCAAGGCTTACTTGCAGTCCAAGGTGGGGCATGAAGCTTTGGGAAGAATGTGGCAGGATGACTGACTGGGTAAGATGGAACTCTGACACCACTTTAGGAAGGGACATAGGGTGTATGAGAAGAACTACTCTGTTATGATGAAACCTTGTGTAAGGTGGAACCACCACTATGGTCTGAAGCTCACTCACTCTGTGAACTGAAGTGACCGCCAACAAAAACAACCTTCCAGGTCTGGTCCTTCAGATGAAAGTTCCTTTTGAGCCACTTGATTACTGTCATCAACTGGGTGAGGATGTCACTGAGGACCCATGACACTGTCAGGAGGTTTGATAGGGGCTCTGTCAACAGTAAACCTCTCATAAAGTGAAAAAGTAGAGATTGTACAGAGATGAGATTTTGTTTTTATTACATTTGTACTCCGCACTTTCCAACTCATGGCAAGCTCAATGCGGCAGGCAATGGAGGGTTAAGTGACTTGCCCAGAGTCACAAGAGCTGCCTGTGCTGGGAATCGAACTCAGTTCCTCAGGACCAAAGTCCACCACCCTAACCACTAGGCCACTCCTCCACTCCTACCTGGTGATAAGCAATGACTGCACTGAGGTGAACCCTTACAGAGTTGGTTTTCAAACCAGACTCTAAGAGGTGTAGGAGGTAGCCAAACAGGTTTCATGTAGGGCAAGTGAAAGGATCTAGGGCCACACCCTCACATCAGACGACAGACCCCCCTCCATTTAAAAGTATAACACCTCTTGGAGGAATCTTTCCTGGAAGCCAGTAGGATCTTGGAGACAACCTCAAGCAGCTGCAGAGATGCAAATTCTACACTCTCAATATCCAGGCCATGAAGACAAAGGACTGGCGGTTGGGGTGCAGAAGAGACTCCTCGTTTTGCGAGATGAGAGTCGGAAAGCAGTTCAGTCTCCATGGCTCTTCAAGGACTATTCCAGAAGAAGAGGGAACCATAAATGCCTTTGTCAGTAGGGCGTGATTAGGATCATGGTACCCTGATCCTCCTTGAGTTTCAACAAAGTCTTCCCTATGGGAAGGATAGGAGGACATGTATATAGAAGACCCTCCCCCCAATCCAGGAGGAAGGTATCCGATGCTAGTCTGTCGTGTGACCTGAGTCTGGAGCAGTATGGAGAGACCTTGTTGTTCAGAATAGTGGCAAAAAGATCCACCGAGGGGGTGCCCCACTCTCTGAAGATATCAGGGGCAACTTCCATGCTGAGAGACCACTTGTGTGGTTGCGCCACCCTGCTGAGTCTGTCCATCAGACTGTTGTCTTTCCCTGCCAGGTATGTGACTGGAGCAGCATGCTGTTACTGGTGGCCCAATGTCACATCCTGACTTCTTCCTGACACAAGAGGTAGGATTCCCATACCCCCTTGCTTGCTGATAATACATGGCAACCGGGTTGTCTGAATGAGAACAATCTGGTTCAGTAGCTGATATCTGAGCATTCCATACTGCCTGTAGCTCTAAGAGGGTTGATTTGAAGTTCGAACTCCTGAGCAGATCAGATAACCTGGGTGTGAAGCCAATCTACGTGAGCCCCCCCCCCACTCCAGTGTGGATGCATCTGTAGTCAGAACTTTTTGGGGCAGAGGAATTTGGAATGGGCGTCCAGGGTCAAAATGGATCGAATTATCCACCAGAACAGCAACTGAGCGAGCTCTGGAGTAACTGTGATGACATCCACAAGGTTTCCCTTGGCCTGACACCACTGGAAAGCAAGGGTCCACTGGTCACCTTGCAAGTGGAGATGAGTCATGGGAGTGACATGCACTGTGGAGGCCATGTGGCCCATCAACCTCAACATTTGCCAAGCTGTGACCTGCTGGCTGCTCTGAACCTGAGTGGCGATGGCAATGATGGTGTTTCCCCTCTCCAGAGGCAGGTAGGCCCAAGTTTGTACCATGTCTAGCAGAGCTCCAAGGTACTCCAATTGCTGTCCTGGGAGTAAATGGGACTTTGGGTAGTTGACAATGAAGCCTAGAAGCTCCAGCACCCAAATAATTCTCTGCATGGATATTTGAGCACCTTTCCTTGAGGTGCTCTTGACCAGCCAATCGTCCAAGTAGGGTAACGTGTGGACTCCCAGTTTGCATAGCGATCCTGCAACTATGGCAACGCTTTATGTAATACTCTGGGAGCAGTCACAAGGCCACGTCTTCCACCTTGTCCGCAAAAGATCATTAACTTAGTAAGGGATGTCTGCCAACTTTTCCTAAACCGCTGGCAACAGGTCTGAGACACACAGCCATGGAAGTCTGTGCATTCTAACATCTAAGGATGCCACTTCAAAAGAATCAAAGGTGCCCCTAGCCAAATATTTCCTGCACGCCTTCTGCTTGTTGGCTATTTGGTAAAGGTGTGCATCCTGCTCCAGAGGGAGAGTGTTTGCAAACTCGAGCACACTGGACACCAAGGACTTCTTGTAGAGCTGGTAGGTCTGGATGTGGAATATGAGCATCGAGGCCTGAAAAACATTTCTCCCAAATGACTCCAGAATATTAGTATCCCTACCAGGGGGAGCCGAGGCATGGGTCTTTGAACTTCTGGCCCATTTGAAAGCGGATTCAACGACCATAGAGTGGTGTGGCAACCATGCCTTCTAGACTTTATATATGGCGCCTGCCTTCTTAGGTATAACCTGACAAGGCGAGGTGTCTCCCAATTCTTCATCTGTGCATCTTTCAGGACGTTGTGAATGGGCACAGTCACAGCTTCCTTAGGAGGACATAATTGAAGATAGTCATCAATTCTGCCCTGGGCTCGTTCTCCACCTCCAACTTAAATGGAATGGCCTCAGCCAAAAATCCAACAAAGGAAAGGTTCTCCAGTGGAGACTTCCTCTACTCCTGTGATGGGGAGGAATCTGAGGGAAGACCCAGAGACCTCTCCTCCAAGAAGTCCTCAGGCTACTCCTCAGATGTCCAGAGTCTGTGCCTGCCTTAGCCTACTGGAGGGTCCAGGCCTAGACTGAAGGCATCAAAGTGCAGGGTCCATTGAGGCAGCTTCCTCCTCCAATGGAGGGTCACCACATCAGACAGTATCAGCTCCATCACCCGGTCAAGCATCGGTGTCGACGATCACCCAAACAGCCAGCGGCAGGATAGACTAAAGTGTGCCACAGCTAGCACAAGTACCCTTGATGCCTCAGTATTGCATCACCCACAAATGATCCCAAGTCCTCCTGGAGCATGACCCAGATCCGTTCCCCGAGGGCAGGCATCAGTAAAGACAGGGTCGTGGTCAGTGCTGGTACGGGCATAACCTGCAAAGTAGTTGGTGCCAAATCAGAAGCAGGGTCCCAGCTTCGAGGAGACTGACATGTCGGTACCACCACCATGGAAGGGGAATTGTCCTCGGCGCAATTTCTCAAGTACTGGCGACACTTGTGACCTGGAGCTCCTGGCACCATATTTGAGGAGGACCAATGCTGGTGCTTCTTTGCCTTCACTCGGTGCCCAGTATCGGAGTCCCTTGGTGCTGATGAGGATGCCGCAGAATCCACACTCGCTTCTGCCATTGCCAATTCCAAATCGCAAAATGGCTGCTAAGAGCTCCCACAGCAGTTTTGAGATACTGCCGTGGGAAGTCTTGGCAGCCACTGCAATGGACCCGTGGCAAGTAGCAGGACCACCATCTTCCTAAGGAAGGCTCAGAGAGGGCCTACAGGTTCGGCTGAGAGGAATGCGAGGGGGGCCCACCACCGGAGAGGGTGGGATTGGGAGGAGGGCATTTTTAGTTGTATCTGTGTGTAGGGACAGTTTGTTTCTACCAAAATCGAGTGGGGAGGGACGATTTATGTGATCAAAAACAAAGTGGACAACCCATGACATCAATGTACTAGTCTCACATGAGAAAGGTTGACGAACTTGTAAAGGACAACTGGAGGTTCACTCAATGTTGCAATGCAACCCTGAAAACTTTGAAGAACGATTAAGAAGAGTTTGGAGGCACACCTGAATAGGTTGCTTATACGTTACATCATACAAACTCCATAGGGAAACTCACTTTGGCATGATGCAAGTTCTATGGCGAGTTTTAGCAGTAAATTTGAGAGACGGAGATCAGACGCCACATACCCTTCCTTAGGAGTGAGCTTCATTCCTGTCACAGTACATGCAAAATTAACCCATTTAGGGAAATTGCCTCCTGAGAGAATCCACTGGTACCAAAAGGGGAGGAAGAAACAGAATTTAAGGAAGACAAAATTCTACGGAATTACATAAAAATGCATAAATAATGTGTTATTCTAGGAACCATATATTATTCAAAATCAGACATATGAAAGATTAAGGAGAAGTGAAAACTTAAGAATGGGCGATTGATAGTTGCAGCCCAGGACAGTGGGTTATAGACAAGATGGTTCATTACCAGATTATTACCTGAAAGAAGGATAACAGAGGTTTTTTTTTTCCATGCTAAGACAGTGAAAGAGAAATGTAATTGATTAGATTACCTGGAAACCTCCTTCATTGAGAGCTCTGGCTCCGTAAGCGATCCTCTTTCCACCCTCCAATGTTGGTGTCACACTGGGATGGTGTTTCCATTTCTGGAACTCTCTAAAAGGACTCAAGTATGGATTCTGATAATCTAAACCAACCTTTGAAACAGAACCAAAAATTAACACTAGTCCTAAAACAGTAAGCAAGTTTTACTTGTTTAATATGGAGTGTTACAGCATTTTAAACAAATAGGTATTGCAGTTATTAGTTTAGCTTTTGAGTTAAAGCAATTGAGCTCTGCAGCTAAGGCACTTTAGCTACTAAAACTTCCCCTTCTAACAATGATTGACAAAGGTCATGATGTGAATTATGAATCCTTTAAAGGTTGAAATGGAAAATTAGGAGAAGAAACCAGGGGGGGGCCGATGCTCAAAAATTACCGGGCTTGTAATGTTTCGCTTAGGTTGGTTTTGTGCATACATTATCGTGTGACTAATGCACAAAGATTTTCGGCACTGCTTTTACCGTTCGCAGAAGCAGCGGCCAAAAACGTAATGTAACTGTATTAAAACGAGCTCATTAGTATTAAAATGAGCATTCCATGCAATGCACAGAGGGGAGCACCTACCTGTAACGTTCAAATTTCCTGCAGGTTTGAGGTGGGGTTGCATGTGAAAGGGCAGCTTTTCAGTGGAGTGATCCCTCATGAGGTTTTTCTCACTATTAAAGAACTTTGCTGCAATAAAACCCGTTCTTACAATTGTGTGTATCTTGTGCATCTGTCTTACATGTGCACCTTGTGCATGCATTCTGCTGCAACTGGAGATGTGAATGAAGGTTTCTTCCAGCGCTTTTTATAGGAATATGAAGATGGTGAGCAGAGGAGAAAGAACAACGACAGATACTTATGATGTGGTTGTTGCTAGTTCTTTGTTTTTTCCAGGGCATGCACAGAACATCGATGCTTACTTTGAGACCGTTCTGTGCATGTGCTAGGCACTTTCCCTAATGAACTGCATCCAAACTTCCCATGCATCCCACTTGCATGCGATTTCCTTTGAACATTGATCACTGTTCCATGTTTGGTAAGTTCAGCTGTGGCTATAAACGCACATGACTGCTAATAATTTTTTGAGCATCGGCCCCTGTGTTGTTTGCCTATTTCAAAGCATCTACCAGGATTTCAGTGTAGCTTCTTCCTGAGGAAGGTGCACTGGGATTTGTTTTCCTGCCATCTGAAGATCACTCAACTATCTACCTTAACCTACTGGTATAAGAGTTCACATTGACATGTCAGAGACCCTGACATTTGGCAGGGCAGAATTAAGAACAGGCAAACTACCCTTGGCCTAAATTGCTCTGGTAAGGCAGCAGTCAGTTTTCCTCTGCAGTCAGAACCATACAGGTCCTTGTTTATGAGAGTTTAAAAATTGTGTTTATATTATGAGGGGGTGGGGGGGGGGGGGGGGGGGGGGGTGGGGGGGGGGGGCTAACATGCTTGTTTGCCTAGTGCTCACCAAAGGAGTAATCTTGCCCTCGCCACTGGATGACTACATAACATTCTTAGGTGTAAACAGAGAGATACAGGATCTTAATCTCATTGGCCCCAGCAATATTACTTACCACAAAGCCCAGTGATACCAGTGGCTCTCCCTCATTCAAATGATAGAGAAAGGAGCCTCCATAAGTGTGCCTGTCCAGTGGCCAGCCCACAGTGTGCTCCACTCTGCCTGGTTTCCACTTCTTCTCATCAATAATCCACAGCTGGGAAAAGAGAACTATGATCAAAAGTTTCATTACCAATTACAAGACATGCCCAGTGTACAGAACAATGATATTCCAAACTCAACCCTGAAAACCATGTCCCCTGAACATCTGGTAGCTGAGAGATGTCAGTGTGCTGAGACTGCAGTCTGTCCAGGAGTGCAGGGGATGGGCAGGGACCTTTGTTTTTAATTTCTATGGTAGTTTATTTTTTCCTGGGAATTTATAAATGTTTATTTCAAGAACAAAAAAAAAAAAAAAGGAAGGAGGAGAAAATCAGTATGAAAAAAATACTCACCATTTTTACATGTTTGAATTTATTCTGGTGGACAGATGATACCATTTTCCTCTGCATCAATTGTTTGCTATGGTATATTTTACTAAAATCTTTCTAAGAGAGAGCCTGACAGTTACAAAAGGCATTTCTTCCTTCCTTGTGCTTGCACAGGGTGCCACTGGCACTCCCCACCACTTACAGCACCCCATTGCTCACTTTCACATTTATCTCCTGGCTCTCAGACACTTATGCTGTACTTAGAACATATACTCATTACCTAGCAGTAGAAAATATCTATTTTCATTAGACACTGCAAATCCTTGCTCAAAGCCCATCTTTTCGACTCTGCACTTAACCTTACCATTACTCTCTATTCAATACCACTACCAATCTGTCTGTATTATGCATTTGCATACCTTAATTGTCTTTAGCTGTTTAGATCTATTAGTCTGTCCCTATGAACTATTGTGTAATCAGATGCTATGCTGTCCTAATTTGATTGTCTCTGTTGTTATGTCCTTTAGATTGTAAGCTCTTTTGAGCAAGGACTGTCTCTCTCTTCATGTTTGACTGTACAGCGCTGCGTAAGTCTGGTAGCGCTTTAAGAAATGTTGAATAGTAGTAGCCTAGCGGTCTGAATTTTGAATTGGATTGGGCATCAGTTATGTAGCTGGGTTCTCAGTGGTGTTTATGCTACTACTACTTATCATTTCTATAGCACTACTAGACGTACGCTAAGGTACTGTTTCACGGCGACTTTTTGTAATACAAGTAAATGAGGCAGGAAGGTAAACAAAATAGAATGTTCAATGTTTTAATTTATGCACATTTTTTTAAAGGGATTTCTTTTAAATGATATTGCTGTTTTTTCTTCTTAGTTATACCGGACCACACCCTGAGGCAGCAGTAATGAAATATGCTGCACTTTGGTGGTTTAGCTTCCTGGTCCTGCCCACTTTAAAAATGGAGGCAGGTGAGCTATGGGCTTACATGCTCATAAGAAACAAGTCGTAACTGAGGTCCGTTAAGATTCAAATAAATAAGTGTTGTGCTATATGGAACTGTGATTGGACAAGATATCATTTTGACTGCTGGGTAATGAGTATTTGACTTAAGGTTTCCCTCAGTTAAACATTGACTGTATTGATGTACTTAAGAGAGCAGCATAGGATTAAGTGTACTAGAAGCAGATGAGGCAGCAGTCTGTCCTGCCAGAAAATGATGTGCTTCCTCTGCCACAACAGTGAGTGTGCTGGGGTTGCAATTACTGTTTTAACAGGAAGCTAGTTATAGGTGAGAAAAATAGGGAATTTCTGGGTGAAAACTGTTTTAATTGAAAGCAAAAGTCCCTGGAATGGGTAATGTGTACTGGCTCTCATACTGAACCTGCACTAGAGCAAATGTTTGCTGTAGAATTTGAAAGGCAGTTAATCAAAATTTTAGTTTAATATATTCTTATTATGCAAGTGTCTTGGCAATACAAAAACACAGAAACATGACGGCAGATAAAGACTAAATGGTCCATCCAGTCTGCCCATCCTCTGTAACCCCTAACTCTTCCCTTTCCCAAGGGATTCCACGTGCTTACCCACGATTTCTTCTAGATGACTTTGCAGCAGGGACGCCCCAATCAACATCCAACATATTAAAATCACCTATCAGTAGTACTTCCCCTTTCTTAGCTATTTTGTGGTTGACTTCAATTAAGTCTGTCCATTTCCTCAGACTGTGAAGGTGGCCTGTACATTACTCCGATATAAATATATTTTCCTTTCCCTCTTTCCAGTTTAACCCACAGCGCTTCTTCTGTACCCCATGTGTCCTGCAGTTCTGTCACTTTAATATCACTCTTAGGATATAATGCCACTCCTCCACCCTTTTTTCCTACCCTGTCCTTCCTGAATAGATTATATAGCCAGGTACAGTTATATCCCAGTTATGGTTCTCCGTAAACCATGTCTCTGTGACCACCAGTAAATCCAAATTTGCTTCTATCATTGTAGCCTCTAGATCTATAAGTTTGTTTCCCATACTACGGGCACTGGTATACAAGGCTCTCCAGATGTTACTTTTTTTTCTTCTTCTATACAGGCATTCAATGTCCTACCTTCCTTGGGATTATTTATGGCTCTAGGCCTTTTTTACACATCCCAATTATAGTTTAAAGCCCTCTTTAGTACTTTAACCAATCTGTTGCTGACACTCCATTCCTTCCTTGATAGATGGACACTATCACTGCTCAGTAGCTCTTGGAAAATCTTTTCTTCCCCTGATGTACTGTTTGGTTGTAGGCCTCGCCTCATTCAAGGGATTAATCTTACAAAGTAGAGACCCAGAATAAAACTGATCTCAATCTATGGGTATCAGCTAATTGACAATGATTTCTTGATTATCCTTCCAATACTGCTACTGATAACAGTGCCAGAAGGTTGATGAACAAGTTTAAGGGAAAGAGAAGGTAAATTAATATCC